>NW_008824306.1:2600160-2611178 GCF_000699105.1 Pygoscelis adeliae | reverse complement strand
GGTCCCTAAATGAAGCAAAGGTTGCCGTAAGTTGACTTGTCCCACCAAGAACTGTCTGGAGGTGGTAACTGCAAAGAGCAAGCCCCTGAATCAGGGCCTTTTTGGCTAGAGAAGAAGTAGTAATGACTCTGCATATTTCTGTAAGCTTTGAAAAATTTTAGAAGCATTTCTATTCTTTTTGACTGCCTACAGTTGAATGTTAGTTAGCCCTGGGCTACCAAGGGGGAAATGGCAGCACAGAACAGGGCAAGGGCTGTCCCTGCCACTCAAATTTAGTACTTGAGGACCGGTTCCCAGGCTTTTTCCAAGATCAGTGGATCTCATCTCTTTAAGTTTTCAAAGCCTCCACAGAAAAGTACAACGTGCCCTGGAAGCTTTGTATGCAATGCGTGAGTGTCCCTGCAGCAGTTCTTCGGAAAAGCAGCAGGAAATATTTGATTGCTGCAGTGCTTTATATAATCCAGTAACTAAATATCCATATGCAAAGGCATCTAGCCCACCCGTAACTGAAGAAGTGTTGTGAGGATCTGCTCAAGTCCACTAAGGCATAATTGACACCACTGCACCCCAACTACCCTTCTACAGAAACCCCTGCAGGAAAAAACCTGGGAGAGCTACCTGGACCCTGGCACCATCCTCCACTCCCTAGAAGGAAACCTCAGGACCAGAAGTGATTCAGCAGAAGACGATGCAGCACAGAGTTGATTTGCTTGGCAGCCACCCCACTGCAGGTCCGCTAATGCTGTTGTATACCACCTCTTTCATGGAGAATGAGTAAAGCCTTGCCTTTCATGGAAAGGAGATACCAAACATGATGCAGCTTAGCATCGTTTTCTGAAGATAACATCCTAATCTAGCAAGTAGGAGTCATGCTTCACAGCAGTAACCCACACGCCCATCCTTTCAGCCACGCTAAACCAGTCTTCCTATTTCTCATGGTCCAGGAGCTGAATCCAACCCTTGCCAGAGCAGGTCTTCGTGCCCCTTTAATGAAAGAAGAGACGAGCACTCAGACTACAAGCCTGATTCTTCAGTCGGTTGTGCGTATTTCATGCCACTAAATAACTGTAGTGAAATCTGTGTTGTAAGGCAGTAAAAGCTATTTTGTGATGATGAGGGATCAGGCTCTGTAAAATGTATGCAGAAATTAAACATGTAAAACAGAGCAAACAGCTCTGGCCTATCAAGGTAATTTATATTCCGTTAACCAGAGAAAAACAGGCACAAGAGACATCTGGAAGTGAAAATTAACTAAAACCAGACTAATGACATAAACAAGAGAGAAATACAGCCTCCAGATCTATGTAGCTGAGCCTGATGGATATCACAAGCTAGATTGCTAGGGGTTTTTATTTTTAAAAGAACACAACAAATCAGGGAGGAAATTTTCCATTTGATGCCATAACTACTCGATTCAGAGGTTTGTGGGGGCATAAAAGACACAAGCACAGAGGAAAAAAGCAGCTGCCAACAGCTCTAGATGCATGTTGGGCCCAGAACTAATTGAATAACAATAACCATTATTTGAGAATCATTTTTATTGCCAAAATTCACAACTAGTATTATTTACAAACTGCTGTATGACCACCTGCAGATCTGACTGAATTAAAAAAAATACGTACATACACACACACAAATAGTCATGAACAACTCTTTGAAAAAAAATTAATGTAGAATATGCATTTAAAAATGCAAGTTAAGCAAGCAAATTCTCCCCCTGTTGCAATATCATCTTGCACCGAGGGCATTTGCTCCTGGTAGTGAAGGAATTTCTGGGTTTGGTGCATCTCCTTTAAATGTGTGAGAAAGGCTGCATGTGCTCCTAGCAGAAGAAAATATGGCCACAGTTTTCACCTCATCGCTGACCTTGAAATCACTTTACTATTCTCTTGCATATCTAGCTATGAAATCTTCATCCAAACTGCAGTGGGCTCTGCCATCTGTTTGATTCCCCCGCAGATCTGGGCAGAGCAGTTTTATGATCTGCGTTCAGTCGATAATAGACAGTATTTTTGTAAAGGTGACAAATGCTACTGCTTAAATACTGGGGGGGGAGGGATGTTGGTTTATTTTTTTATTTTCAGTGTTGGCAAAAATATCTTTATGGAGCTTTTATCTGCTCACGTTACCCCAAAAACCCACCAAAGCAAACATTTGCTAAAATAATGGTAAGCTAAGCAAAGCA
Organism: Pygoscelis adeliae; assembly: GCF_000699105.1. Classification (NCBI taxonomy): domain Eukaryota; kingdom Metazoa; phylum Chordata; class Aves; order Sphenisciformes; family Spheniscidae; genus Pygoscelis; species Pygoscelis adeliae. Next base: position 2,608,993 of record NW_008824306.1, on the reverse strand, counting down.
GAAATGATCAGTTTTTGGATTATATACCATTATATCTTATGCAACAACAATACTGCTTGCCAAATTCAGAGTCCACAACATTTCTATGCACAAAAGTAATTTTCAGATCCCAGGCTAGGTTTGCAGTGTGGACAGATTAAAATGCTCTCTTTCTTTACTTAGAAGTTGACCCAATTTGACAGAAAAATCTTCAGGAGAAAGTAAATGTAGAACTCCCTATTTTATTTGATACTACTTTACCAACTGCAGCAATGCTCTGAATGTCAGTGGTGTTATCCAGGTGCTAAAAACCAAATCTTGCATCAAAACATGTCCCTGAAAGGTGTACCTGGTTCTGCCATTCCTGCACGGAAATGGTGAAGTTCTTTCCGTATGGGACCACCTCCGTGGTGCACCCACCGTGTGTCTTTTTTGTCCCGCTCCTGCACAAGAATAATATCCTGTCAGTAATTCGTAAGTATTATAGAGGCCCTTGCTGCGCTTCTGAAGTCACCAGAACCTAGTAAAAAAACAGTATATAATTTAGTTTGGCTTCGTGTGACTTGTGCAGTCCATGTGGCTCCCTCACTTATGTACGCTGTGCAACTGCCATGTGACAACCTCCCCAAAGGTGGCCTGTGGGATAAAAGATCCTGTGCATGCCTGTAGGCTGGGCTGGGACTCAGAGAGGACTGTAAAATGCAAGATGGAAGGAAAACAAGCAAATTGCTTCCCTGAAATGGAGAAAGAGAAGAGACAGAGACTCTCACTTCATTTTCTGAAGCCTGTAGGTTCTCAGGCACCAAAGTGATGAAAAAGAGACTTGCTGAGTTCTTCTTCCCCATGGGGGACATTCACACAAGTGTCACTAGGACGCCTGCAGTGACTCCCATGGACTGACGGCACACTTTGCTTCCCTCATCCATGAAGCCAGCATGATGGCAGGAAGACATGGGATGTTTTGGTGCTGATCTGCAACTCTTGAGCACCAGGTCAGAAGCCCCAGGAGAAGCTGGACAGCGCAGGGAGGTCTTCAGAGGTCGTTTCCACGATGTGTTGTAGTGCTGATGTTTATGCAGCCCCTCTTTTATGTTTCCTTTTGCCATGTGAGATTGAGTATTGAATATAATTGACTTTTATATCATTAAAAATTCTTTCAAATGAGTCAATAAACCCTTTATCTCAGTTTCTAATTAGGTATATTTCTGTTGCTTGCCAGTAAAAAGAAGAAACATTAACAAATATATAAAATTCAGGACAAACATGTAAAAGAACCATACATTTCAAAGGCAATCAATTGTTATAAAACATTATCAGTTTCAGTTATACATGTTAAAGAAGGAAAGCCCTAGTTGAGTCTGTGTTAATTAAAAATCTGCCTATCTACACTCTAAGTCTGGTTCCAGCAGACCCAATGTGAAGGGCCAGCGATGCAGGCAAACTTTGTGCCTTTTGCGTCAGTGGCAGTGGCACCGGGACTTGCCTGATGTGCTCTCTGCTGGGGACGATGGCACATGCACAGGACCTGATCTCCTTGCCCTGATGCTTGTTGCTGATACTGCTACTGGTTTCACCTGCACAGTGGGCTGAGCAGACAGCTAACACAGCAAGGGCCTAGGAGAGACGATAAGGCAAAGACAGGTGGGGGTGATGGTGGCCAAAAGCGATAAGAGAGAGGGGAAGATGCCAATAAGCAGTAGCCACCTCAGGGGCAAGATATCAGAAAGTGAAGTGGAAGAGGCACCCTCTTGGAGCCGCAGGGAGAGGAGGTAGCCGTGCGTTATCCACCAGTGCCCCATAAGGAGGAATGGGGGAGCATAAAGCAAGATGTCCTGGTGCCTTTCCTGTGCACCTCTTTGCCCTTCTGCTCTCAACTCCCTCTGCCTTGAGCTCGTCCTTTTGCTCCTGCTGCTTGAGCATATGGTGCTTTGTTTCCAATGCCAGGGAGACTTTGCAAACAAGCCGCGCATGCTTCTTGCATTCCTTGACCTGAGCCCGTCTAGGGTGGGTGGCCAGCTTGGAGCACAGGCATGGGCATGGGCAGAGCTGCAACGTAGCTGCAGTGTAGCTCAGGCAGAGAGCACGGGTAGAGTGCCCAGCTTAAAAGCACCTCCTGAGGGAAGGGCAGCCTTTCCCACCAAGGCTTCACACAGCGTTTTCTCAAACACCTCTTTGATTGAAGATGTGACTCCTCCACCCATTATCTAAGCTGGCCCTGAGCCCAAGCAGTCAAAAGCCTAGGTAGGGTAGGAGGGTGTGCTAGGGGTCTGACAGGCAGTGCTTGTTATGGCTGGTAAGACTGACATGGATTGAGTCCCCCATGCTGCTCCTCCGTTTAGTGTAACAGAGCTCCTCACACAGTGGCTTAGGAGATTGTTGTATGGTTGTGGAGGAAACGAGGCTGCTCACTGAAGGAACCTGAGAAGGATAAGCAAAGCGTGTCTCCGGGAAACAGTGCTGAGATTGCTCTTCCAGAAGGAAGGGATGTGGGCACAAAGCAAAAAATCCTCCGCCAAGGGAAGAAGAGTTGCTCTCGTCCACCTCTCTCACCTCATCCAAGAAACAAGCAGTGTCTGAGCGAGCAGTTCACATCCGCTCCATTCCCCAGCATCACAGGGAAGGAGCCTGCTCCAGAAACAGCAGCTGCGCCTCTAAGCTGGAGCTAGATCTTTGCATGCACATGTAACAGACACCTGTATGCAATATGCTTAAAAATCAAGACCTCTGCCTAGGCTGGCACTGAGGTGGGCACAAGATATGCTCTAAGTATCAGTCTTGTTTTTTTGGTTGCTTTAAGACTTGTTGTCATTCTACTTTATCTGTAATGAATTGTTTTTTAAATGTTATTGTTTTATACAGCTTAATTCTATCCGCCAAACATGCCGACTATTAAATTGTTGTAATTTTTTCTCTTTTTATCACTAGTATGCTGTTGTAAAATAAATGGCTACTCTAAAAATCAATCCTCTTGTTTTCCAAAGGCATGAAGAGGAGTCATTGTTTAGAGGAGGAGAAGGAAACCTAGGCACCATGTCAAGAGAAAACACGTTGGCTCAAAATTCATGCAGTGTACCTCAAAGTTCCTTTCACTGTGTGCCTGGTCTCATTTTGCCACCTTGAGCATGGCTATTTATCGAAGAGCTCTTGGGCTAACCGTGGCCTCTGTGACTCTCTTCACACTGTCCCTTGTCCTCCTCTGTACTGTATGAAGTAGGGATTCCTTTGGGTCTCCCAGGGTATCTTCTTTCATCCTCCCACTGGGAATCAGGTCCTGCCAGTTGTACCCTGAAGTTAATGCCAGAATTAGCAGGTCCCTGACATGACCCTCTTCTGACGGTGCTTCGCTTCGTCCTACGCTCTTGTGTCACACTAATGTAATATCACTTTCCATTGCAGTGGAAGTTCCACATCCTGACCTCCCCTGGCAGCATCCATGTTGTCCATAGTCCATCAGCTGTCTCACACCTGGGGTTTCCCAATCCCTCTATCCGTAAGCTGAGGACATGCAGGAGTCCCTGAAAACACTGCACGATAAGCAGACAGTTACACGTCAGTCAGGAGTCCGCATCTGTCACATAAGCGGATAGCTGCACCTGCATAACAGAAAAGCTGGAATTTGCTTGCTTGCCCCTACTTCTTATGTGAATGCTTACAAAGCTGCGATGACAAGAGGTAACAGTGCTGGAGGTAACAGTGCAGAGGTAACAGTGCTGGAGAATAGGCCAGGATCCCCAGTTCTGCCTGCACTTGCTTCAGGGCAGACTTAGGAGAAATCTAGTGAAAACAAAGCACGGCACATTCAACAAAGGAAAAGGAGGAAAATGGAAACAGTATTGAATGCTGTGGTGTTCAAATTTTAAGGTGCAGCTCCACCACGCTTCTTGACAGAAGCTAAGTAACAGAAGATCATGGACAAGGGGGACCTCATAGATGCTTCTTAACCCCTCACATTAATCTTTCCAGAAGAAGAAATGATCCAATTCCTCCCAAGGTAATTGTAAATTACCTACTGACCTTAAGAAAATGTACAGGTATTCCAGGGCCACCAAAACAGAATCTGGCACTGATATTCAGAACTACAAAGAAAGAAAGAAAACAATTAAAAAAAGAGAAACCACAGAGTGTGACAAACCAATCTGAGTGACTTGGCAAATGTGCAGGGCTAATTGTCACTTTATTGCTAAAGATGAAGATTATAAAATTGTATGGCTCCATTTTTATCGCTGTGTGTCAAAACTCGTATCATCTGGAGATGTAATAATGCTTCTCCCAAAATAATATAGATATGCTCTTTGTGCATTTTTCTGCTTTCTGACCTCTTATCTTTTCCAAGTCTTCCACCCTTTCTCTGTAAATGCTGGTGATCTTAATTTATCCTGTTATGGTAGTTATACTTAGTCACAAATGTATTTCTGTTCCACTCCCTTCAGAGAGGACACTTTGCACAGCTTTAGAGCAATCAGGAAAGTCATCACAAGCCATCAGAAGTGCCTGCCTACAAAACAGCTAGAAACTTCCCTTTTAAATCAAGGTATTTGCTGAGAAATAGGAGAAGTTACGAAAACCATATTCATATCAATTTTACTGATAAAAGCCAGATACTACATGCCTGCTCTGAAGGGAAACAGGATAAAGGACACCCCTCCACCACACACTCCCTCCTGCCTCCACACAGCTGGTTGGCTTTTGGGACAAAGCTGCTCAAGCTTCAGAAGTAAAGCTGCAAAAGATCAAGAATTTCATTGTCCCCATAGCAAGGAACAACCCAGGGGCAAAGGAGGATCACAGCAAGGCAGAGCCCTTTCTTTATCATCTAATAATTATTATAAAACAGCACTAAAACAAACATGGCAAGTGGATATATCTAGTTGCCATCTGGGTTCCGGGAGGACAAGAGTATAGCCTTTACCTCAGTTTTGTTCATCTCTGTACCAGTTTTGATCTTGTAACTGGTTAGTTTGAGTTGTTAGAGGTATAAAGTTCACTACTTTTACCACTTTTCTCTCGTAAAACTACTTCTTTTGATTCATATTCCCTTGACATCTCTTTTTGGCCTAACATAAGCCAAAAGCCTTAATTTACTGAGCATCATTCATAAAGCATGATGTGCATTCCTATAAAGCACCCTAAGACCTTCTTAAAAGGTCTAAGAAAGTTTCTTAATATTACTACTTCTTCCTCTGTAAACACGGACAGTTTGAGGTGGCACTATGTTCTCAATACTGCAGAGCCATCCCACAAGCCCTTTTTCCTGAATCGGTGCTGAATATGTGTTTCATCCTAACTCATACTTGTTGCTAAACTACTAAAGCCGATGTCTGTATTTGCTCCCTTACGTCTGTGCTGCAGGAGACTGGATCTCCTTCATCGGTTGCTGTAAATGGGCATACCTCAGTTGACTTTGCCAACACTATATTCGCCTATTTACAGGGTGTCTTCTGACAAATCATTCTTCGAGATTGGCTGTGTACCCCCCGTGGCTCCCCTGGGGACATATAAAGCCTGAGGCTTCCTTAGAAGACACATTTTGGGGCTTGGGCCTGACAAGTTGGTCCATTGAGGCACCCGCCAAAAGCGTGCAGCTACCAGCCGTGTAATGAACTGGTTGCCATGCAAGAGCACTTCTTTCTTAGAGCCAAATTACAATGCAGAGATGTCAGTGGGACCTGTACGGAGCCGCCTGAACTCACTCGAAACACACGAGCGCAGCAAGTTATCAGGCTTTTATTTTTCCCTCTGCTTTCTGCCTTTTGCCGAAAAGATTATCTTTACTCTGCAATGGACTGACCCAGGCTGTAGGTACTGCTAGCTGAGGACAGCCGCTGGCAGGCAACATGGAGAGAGAAGGAACGAGAGACAGAGAAAAAAACCCCGGACCTCTGATCTCCAGGGAGGCTGAAGCAAGTGTGGATTATAAGCCTGAACGCCCAGTAAAGGACAGCAGAGGTTGCAGCCTTTACCTTCAACAGCACCACAGGGAATCTGGGGAAGGCCAGAGTGGGCATGAAGAGAAGAAAGCACCACATTTCATTACACCTGCTATAACTGCAGAAGGGTGCGAAGCCTTATCACACTTGGTACAATGGCTGTTTACATCTTTACACCACTTTCCCCAGAAAGTTTCCATTTAACCATCAAATAACCAATGTCAGCTTCAGGTAAGGATGGAAGCCCTCATTTTCACTTTCTATGATGCGATGCTCTCCTGTTGTGGGATGAAGGAGCTCCTAGACCGATGTGCTGCAGACAGACTTATTAAGAAAGAGGATATTCCCTGTGCATTATGAAGAAAAGGGAGCTCACGGGCACCGATTGTCAGAAGAATCCCCTGCAAACTGCTAATGTTTTAAAGAAATATTTTTCAAATGACACAGCTAGGCAAAAATGTCCTGTTTTGAATAACTACAAGAACGTTCTCTCTGCAGGGAGATGTGAAGAGCAATTATGTTCCCAACTTTGCAAACATGGATTACAGAACTGAAAATGTATTTTGCTTTAGAAAGACTTGCCTTGATTTTGTTCAAGAAATGTACTTGAAAATCTGCACTCCTGAATCTGCAAAAATATGGTAAAATAATTCTAAAAGGTAAACGTGTTTCCAATGCACACATGAAGGCTAGCAATTGTTCAGTAATTCCATTTAAGCCTAAAATGTTTGATTGCTTCTTGCTCTGGTCGTATTTTAATGGTATTTCCTGTAACCAGGCAGATTTATGTCCAGCTCCCTTCAGACATTCTCATTCTTAATCAAAATTTGCATCTACATCCAATAAAGTATATGCTGCTTGACTGTATGTCAAAAAGCAACGCAGTGTTCCTCCAAATACAGTCTCGGCAGGAGACTGTAGGTTCGGGTGGAGATAACATGGAGTCTCCATTTCTCGGTTTTCAGAACATCATCCCCTCTAGGGACTGACATTCGTGGAGGAAGGAACCGTATTTCCTGATGTAGGCTTCTCTTCTTGCGCCTGTTTTCTCTCTGATTCCCTGGTGCAAGTTCCCTGGTGCAAAACCCTCTGAGTTTTAACAACATTGTAAAGGGAGGCTTTGTAGGCATTTATGGAGTTTAAATCCCCAACACATCCTTGTGAGAAGACTCAGGGGCTGTATCTCAAATTAGGCACAACAAGATGGAGTGACCTAAAATCACGTGCTATTAGCAAAAAATGCAAGTCAGTCAAAATCAGTGTCTACCAAAATAGCCATACATGGTTTCTGTTGGTTGGATACTTAAATTCTGGTTGATATTATATTTTGTTTCACACTTTCTTAAAAACACCTGAAGGAGAAGGGAGGTACAACCAGAGCTACTGAAATAAATGGTTATTGTCCCCTGGCCTGTGACAGCAGCATTTGTTTCCTGCAGCCCATGTGTGAGGGGCAGGAAGATAAGTTTCTCCTGCTCTTGCTTAGCTATTTTCTGTCAAAAATCTTACTGTAACTTTTGTATAGCGAATATTTTTAACTGTTGTTAGTGTCAATATAATTTTTTGCAGTTACTGCACTTATTTACATTTTAATGGCCAAGTCAATAAAGATTTATGCACCTGTCATCTGAATTTTCCACAAAAGTGGTGAATGCTTCAAAAAACAATATCTCCTGCAGAATACTCCCCCTCCAAGCATCCTTTAAATGCCTTTATTGTTTTGGGAAACAGTAGGCTATCCATTAAAATAACCAACTGTTAAAGTCATAAGTCAAACCCAGCAAAATCTTGCAGCAGTCTTCATGGCAAAATTTCTGCATAACACAAAAGCACTTGCTCAGGGACCATTTTTTCTCTCTCTGTTTTTAAACACTGTCCCTCGAATGGCAAAGTCTGCTTTATCACTTTGATACGTCTCAGCTGCACAAACTACATTGTTTTCATAGCTTGAGGAGATACGCTGCTTAGCATTGACCTTGTTTCGATTTTAATGCAGTAAAAGGTGTAGTTTGGAGCTCCCTGCTTTGGGGAGCGTGCAGGCACACCATTTAGGAGGGATATGCTGTGCTCCAGCGTTCACTCCCATGCACACATACCCTCCTCCAAAACGTGAACTACAGAAAAGACAACCTGAAAGCATTCCCTCCACGCCTGCCCGTGGTCTTGGTGCAGCAGTTCAGGCTACCGAGGTACATGTGCACACTCATTCTGGCCACGCTCTTCTTGGAGGCAGCCACGCCACAAGCCTCTTTTATCCCCACCTGGAGGAGGCTGGTGGGACCCACATCACTGCTCTGCTGCCAGGGCTCTGCAGGATCAGTTCCCTTTCCATTCCTAGACTAATATGGTTATTTCTCTGCTGGATTTTGCGGTGGGCTGGTAGCTGCAGTGACAATAGCAAGAAGGAGGCTCTCTGCAGGGCTGTGCTCTCTCGCCAGGGTGTGTTGCCACTCGAGGCCCATCCTGGCCTGGCAGAGACGAGCCAGGTCTGTTCCAGCTGAAGCTCAGGGTCTCAAAGACACAGAAGTACAAGGTTTCGGATCAGTTTAGGCCGGCGTTCGATGTCCAGATTAGTTTGAGGGTAGAGTCCAGATTCGAGGCTGAGGTGAAGCCAAGGTTAGGGACCGGGGTCCAGCAGCATCCCAGCTTCATGACCTGCTCTTTTAAGGTAACATCCATAAATCCTACTGTCTCGACGCAATCACGTGCACTAGAGCTGCCAAAGAGAGGTATGTCAGAGATGCAGAGCTGGAGGAGCCCTGGCCCCTCAAATGGATCCGCTGCAGAGCTCTTGCTCTTAGATACAGCCCGGCTCACCCACGTTATATGGCTGTAACCAGCGCACCGTTACACCTGCGCTGCTTGCGCTTGCCACGGTCTCCAGACCCTGGCGGCCTGGATACAAACACAGATTTTCATCGTGACAC
>NW_008824306.1:2573454-2598093 GCF_000699105.1 Pygoscelis adeliae | reverse complement strand
CCTCCCCCCCCCTTCTTTTTTAACAATTTTGGTGGTAACCGCAGCAGATGTGTCTGATCACTGAAATGGATAGGAAGCCGGAATCATCTGTTGTTTTTTTGTTGGCAAGTAGATCCTTCACGCTAGTCTCAAGGAGGCAGGTTTTTAAGTTTATACGCTTGCCACGATTTAAAGATTCATCCTTTCTAGTGCTCTGTTCTCAACGGATCTTACAAGAAACCCCTCTTCTTCCTGTGATTAATGAGCAACTGCAGGAGCTCTGGTGAATTCATGGTATCTTTTCAAATTACGCCTTTTTAAAAGTGACCGCTGTATCTGCTGTAGCCTGAATAAACAGAGGACTTAAATCGGCATGCCCATCGAGCTAGCACATTTCATGAACGCTAATCTCATTAAAAAAGAGAGAATTGTACATTAAGCCAAGCAGCTGGCTAAGGGCATTTGCGCTGTAGGCCATCGTGATGCCAGGCCAGGTTGACAGCTGGGACCTCGTAGGGTAAATAACACAGCTGAGCTCTGGTTTGGGCTACAGCAATGCGTCTGTGCCGGTGGGATGCTCTAGTGCAAATTCTTTTCCTCTGAACTGTCTGTCAGGCTCCCGTGTGTCCCAGTCTTCTCCAAGGGCATGGCCCACTAATGTGGCTCTTCCAGTTACTTAACACCCGACAGCTGTCAGGGTGTTTGTCTGTTTGTCCTCTTCCTTGAGCCTGGAAAAGGAGGAAGAAAATAAACGGTTGGAGACAGAATCCTGCAGCCATGAGCAAAAGAAAACGAATTTCTTTTCCATCATGCTTGCTGTTCCGTCTGGTTTCCCAAGGCACCAACCTAGGGAAACCTGAGCAGATCCGAACGGGAGAAGACAACAAAGGGCTTGGTAACGGTCCGGAGTAGCTGACAGCAGGCCCTAAGTCTTCGTCAGTTGTTTTTCCTTTTAGCACAGAAGAACAAAAACGAATTCACATTTTTGGCCCATTTCTGGGCTTTGAATCAACCCATTTAGTATAAATTGGAGCAGAAACATGGTGTGCTCTGGCCGTATCCTCATTTTCTTTTTATAGGCAAGTTCGAGAGCTGAGGGATGTGCGGAGTTGTCTCAACCCCCCTCCATTATTTTCTGGGGTGCTCTTTGTACTCTCACAAGCTGCTGGCTCCAGAGTCAGCGTAACTCAAATTCGGTCCCTGTGAGTTCTCAGGGCTGAAAATATGGAGAGGATTCCATAGCAGGAACTATTTTAAAAATTTATTTCTTGGACTTATCTCAACACCAGAAGGAAAACATGCCAGTGCCACAAATGGCTGGTTTGTAGAATTTTATTCTGATGGCTTACCCATGTTTTTGTGAGAGGTTATAAGCTAATTTCTGAAGGAGAAAGCGCTGCGTTGCTTAGCTGCAGTTTGTACGGGTTTTGTCTAGTGTGGGGTTGGAGTTGCAGTATAACACACGGAGGAAAGTGGTCCTGTGATGGGGAAGTATGCGGTGGAATATCTGGCCAGGTGGTTATGGATTGTGATGTGAGGGCACGGGGAGAGAAGATGCTTCTTTGAATCCAGTGAGCTGTTTTGAAACATCCAGAAGGACTTCTCTGTGTTTACATTGTTTATAAAAGAAGAAAATCTATGTACGCAGAACATTCCTATCATGAGTGATTATTTGTCAGGGTTAAATATGAATTACATTTGTATCAATGGGTGAGATATATGTAGATGAAGGCTTTTAGTGTAAGCATTAAATGAGGCTCCACTGATTACATGGGAGCTGCAGGGCGGTAATGAAGAGACATGGTTCATTCAAATTTCGTACTGCGTAGCTTGTTCCTTTCCAAATAGGTTTTATTTAACGGCATTTGTTATTTTGATAGCTTCCTCTCCTCCCCCTCACCATACTTCCCAACTTCTTTCCGTAAATGTATCAACATGGTAAAAAAATTCCATAAACAAAGATAACAAGTTTTTTATGTGCTCATATGTATTGTTATTCATAGTACACATTAAATGCCTAGGGTTACCGCTTTTGGTCCTTAAGGGATGTAGTAATAAAAATTCAACAGCCGTTTTTTTGCTAATCAGAATTCTGTACTGCATGCATCTGGTTTGGAACTAGCAGATTAAAAAAAAAAGCAGTAAAAGCACTGCTTGGCTGTTAGCTATTTTTATTTTTTTCCTTTTGGGTATCATAAATCGCTTGCATAGAAATCCGAGATATAACATGTCTTGTTTTTAAGGGAAGATGAATTTTGGATTAGAATTCAAAGTGAATTTTTTATAGGGGAATGAAACGTTTAAGCACCCCTCAGTACCTTGTATTTATCTAGTTCTTAAATGATCCTATGTCTTAAAATGTATGTATACTTAATATTTCATTGTAGGCTTTGAAATATATTTTGTTATCAAATTAACAGCCTGCTTCAAAGTGTTTTGGGTGCGAGCTTTAAGGGTGCATGCACTGGCCCTTAAAGTTATAGGGCTGCAGAAAATGGGTTTCATCTTCCACGCAAAGCTTGTTGTTGCCCCAAACAGGCACCGTAGCAAAGTGATTAGCTTCTGATTTTAGGCCCTGTGAGACACTTGGCACTCGAATGAGTGCTTTGTATGTGCTGTCCTGCTAGTATGGGGATTTCTTGCTGTTAATTAATGTAATAAAAGCATATAAGTAGAGTTTCCATTCAGATATTTTTCCAAGGTGGGTCACTGATCTGAAGAGCATCTTCCGACCAGGATCGGTGTTTTGGATACTAAATTAGGTTCTTAGAACTTGGCTTGTCTTTTGCTATGTGATAAAACCAGAACTAAGATACCTATCTGCAATAGTAGTAGTTTAGTTTTCCAAGTTTTTATCGCTTGGAAAACGGACCTGTGCATCCTGGTATGACCCCTTGGGGGTTAGCAGGTGGCAGGAGAGCCGTGGACCGGAGTGTGGCAGGACAGGTTAAGTGTCACTTGGCTGCGAGGCCACAGCTGGCACTGTGGTTTTAAAACAGCTTGAAGTTGCATGTTTCCATATTATTCATCTTCTTTTAGCCAGTTCCTCTGGTGCTGCGGGAATGCGGTGTCACCGGTGTGGAGGGCTCAGGTGGTCAGAAGATGGCTCCATGAAGGGTGAGGGGCTCAGGCCCCCTCTGGCACAGGGGGCGTGGGGAGAGCCGGTGTTTGCTTCAGAGAAGTGGCCCCCCCATCTCCTTCTTCTCTCAGGCTTCCCCGAAAAGGAGGTCGGTGGCGGGGGGCTGGGAGCAGCTGTGGCGTCGGGGTGGGCAACTCCCGGTCCTCAGGCTGCAGCGGTACAGCGGAGGTGGCATTCGCCCACCATTTCGGGAGCTCACAAAGCCGTTTTCTGGGAAATGCCCAAGACGAAGAGCAAGCGCGATGGCCTGCTCTGTAACACAAATTTATGGCTGAACTGCTGACCCATCTTCAAATGCAGCCGTTCGAGCCATGCATTATAATATGGGATTAAATTTGCACGTCCCTTTGAGTTACTAGTGGCATTAGTCATATTTGCTGTGAATGTCCAGCTGGGTTGCTGGAAACTACTGTTTTTCACCCTAGAACTTTTTTCCAGTGCTTGTGCGTTGGTTTCTGCGTGTGTCTGGTCTTTTTAAGATCTCTTACTTACCGTGCTTATTGTTTTTTCTTTTAAATTTTGTTAATATCTGTTCGAAGACAGTTTTAAAGGAAATATTTTGACAAATCTTTTAGCTTTCCCACGTGGCTTAGATTGCTCTATCTTTTGGTGGTTCCATTGACCGCAAAGTCATCGTTACTATATTTTTGCAAAGAAATGTTATTGTTCGTGCTTAAGTTACCTGAAATCCAGAAAAATTACACTCTCAAAAATGCACAATATCCCCGTCATGATGGATTTGAAGTGCTCCATTGCTTAGGCACAAGCCTCATGCAGTTGCCTCCTTAAGTCCGTTGTTTCCCATTCTGTTCCCATAATGACGTACCTGAAAGATTAAAGATAGCGGTGTTTTCTTGTGAGCGTAGCCCAAGGTGAATTCTGTTGGCTAAATAAATAACTGAATTTAAAAAAAAAAAAAAAAAGCTAGATGCTGTTTAAAAACATAGCTCCCCAGAGTCAGCTTCCTAAATTCCCCGTTGGGCTACTTACCCGACTGGGCTTCCTTTTGCGGGTTTTTTGGTGGGCTTTTTTTTGTTTTTATCGCAGCTGTGGTATAAAACCCCCGTAACGACAGTCCTAACGGAGGAGGGCCATGCCAGCATGACAGCTCGGGTAAGTACGAGTAAACAGAGAAGATACAGCCGTGACTTCTGCTTGCGCTCCGTCGCGAGTGCTGGGCTGTTTCTCGCCGGTGTGCTGGGAGGAGGTGCGGGGGTGGTCCCCGCCTGTCCCCCGGGGTCACCCGTGGGTGGGAAGGCGCGGGGGGAAAGCTGCCGTGTGGCGTCGGTTGTGCCTTCAGACATCGCGAGGATCTCGCGCTGTTCTCCTCCTTGGCAGGGAATTGGTTTTACGAGTGTAGTCGGCTCGCTTATTTTGGAGCAGAGTTGGCAAGTCGGTGTAGTTTTTGCATTGCTGATGCCCATTCACGTTCTGAAAATTGTGTGTGTATGGTACAGATGAGCACTGTGCTCCTCATTTAAGGGAGTGATTGACTTTGCTGTTGGTTGAATGCTCCTTCTTTCCTTGCTGTTTGTGTAACTATGCTACACCTTGACCTTGGAGTTTGTATCTGGACAGTTCTCTAGTTTGGGGATGGTAAGTTTTTCACATTGACAGGTCAGTTTGGACTGGTGAAGAGGGGTAGTGGGTGACTTGAAGTGTTTCAGTTATATTTGGGAAGACACAGGATGCATTCATAAACAAGCAGTGGCAGAAGTCCTTGCTCTTTCACAGGTGATGGGATAGGGGTGTGGTGGAGCACTGCCGTGTGTGTAGTAAACACTTCGGCTGTTTAGCGTTCACTCCTGCTCTAAGCAACCTGTTGTGTGGCCTAAACAGTGTAAATACAAATTCTAGGGAAGGCTGCTGGGGAGGCCTTGTTAGCACTTTTCCGTCAAGAAGGCGGTAGGGTCCTTTTTCTTGGATGCTAGTTCATACCAGCCTTGCTCGTCAAGGAAATGGAGGCAATTATCGTAGGTAAACCAAGGGAATTTAAAATGGATCCAAGAATCTGATTTTATCTCTGATTATGTGACTATTTATCAATTCCCTGTGCTGTCAGGGAGGTAAATTAGGTTACCTGGTACTGTTAGTTGTCTCCATCTCTGGATTTTTATCATCATTTCTTCGGTTGTTGCAACTGTCCTACAAATTTATGTGCCAGTGAGTTAATAGATGAATATCTGGAAAGGCTCTTTGTGCATGTGAGCTTGCAGAAACATCTTCAGTCTTTCATGTGCTTTTTAAGTCCAATGATACTTGTTACAGAGACGCTAGCTTTACTGTAGTACCGAGTCTGTTTTGCATCCACCAAATTTGCAGGTGAAAATCCTGTTGACCTCAGTGTCTCGCCAACCTAGGTGACTGACTCTTTAGAATAAAAAACAAGACTCCAGAGGTGACTGTAGGGAGCAGATGACAGTTTCTATAAGGCCGTTTTTATTTGCGTAATGTTATTCTTTAGGTTCATCACTATTAATTAGCATTTAATCATCTCTCAGAGAGAATAGATCCTTCACATCAGCAGAGCAGGCCCCTTTCCATCTTAGCTCTCTTTCACCATGGTGGGCAGATGGGTTATGAGAGGGAAGCATTTAAATTTCGCTTGTGCGAAAGGGTCTCTGAAGCATGGCACACTCATGTCTTACTGGATTATCACTATTTCATAGCTGAGCTGTTCTTTGAGCTCTGGAAGCAGGCCACAGGATTTTTAGGAGCTGTAATAAAAGAATGGAGGCGATGCTGTTAATACTAATTTTGCTGTAATTTCCATGTAGTGTTTTACAAGATGTTTTCCAGATGTTCTTTTTTCATCTGTATGGTTCTGGGGACAGTGGTAAAATCCTTAAAAGAAGCAAGCAGCCCCCCTTCCCCCTCCGTTTCTCGCTTTCCCCATCTCCCTGAATTGCTGTGCTGAGTTCAGGTGGTGGCTGGTCACTCTGCGGTGCCCGCGGTGACCCCCTCCCCGTGGCCAGGCTGGATGCACCACAAGGCAGGAGGACTCTGCGGAGTACCCCGGGCTGGGCAGAAGGCTGAAATTGTGTCTTGTCATCGTTTCTTTCTGGGAGTTATTTGCTGTGAGCTTTGAGAAGAGGTTGGGTTGGATTTGGTTTGGGCTGCATGTGGATTTTGATGGATCAGGTTGAAATGTTCTTTTTTTTACATTCAAGCAAGGTTTTTTTAAGAGTTTGTTTGCTAGGAGAATGTGATGGTGTGAATAACGAGGTGATGGACTTAATCTGCAAAACACCACACAGCCGTTCACTCGCTCCTCCCCCCTCCAGTGGGATGGGGGAGAGAATCAGAAAAAAACCAGTAAAATTCGTGGGTTGAGATAGAGACAGTTTAATAGGACAGAAAAGGAAAGGAAAATAATAATAATAATAATAATAATAATAATAATGATGATGATAAAAGAATATACAGAACAAGTGATGCACAATGCAATTGCTCACCACCCGCCGACCGATGCCCAGCCCGTTCCCAAGCAGTGGTCACCGCCCCCCAGCTAACTCCCCCCAGTTTATATACTGAGCGTGATGTCACATGGTATGGAATACTCCTTTGGCCAGTTTGGGTCAGCTGTCCTGGCTGTGCCCCCTCCCAGCTTCTTGTGCACCTCCAGCCTTCTCAGTCGGCAGAGCATGGGAAGCTGAAAAGTCCTTGGCTAGTGTAAGCACTACTTAGCAACAACTAAAACATCGGTGTGTTATCAGCATTATGCTCGTACTAAATCCAAAGCACGGCACTGTACCAGCTACTAGGAAGAAAAATAACTCTATCCCAGCTGAAACCAGGTCACACCATAAGGTCTGAAACTGCTGTATGAATGCAATGTATTACTACTAATGATATCAGTGAAAGCGTATGTTGTGTTTGTTTGTTTCTTGACACTGTTTTGGTGCTCAGGATTTTTAGAAGGCATTTTTAGGCCTTCAGTGACAATAAACATCAATGTCAAGTATCTCCTATGTCTTCCCTGTGGCCAGGAGCTTATATCTCTGATAAGCACTCAGACCCAAATGGGATCTGTGGATCTTGGGAGCAGGCCTAAGGAAAAGGTTGGCGTGCTTATATGGTGCAGCAGAGAAGGAGGAGAGGAGGGAAGAGGAGAGGGTGAAACCCTGTAAACATCATAGGAGGAGGAGCACTTACATTTCCCTAAAACTGGGAAGTGAAGGAAGCCCCTGCTGTATGGCCCTTATAACCACTCAGTGCCTTAATGCCTTTGAATAGGAGTGAGCAGCTGAGACCTGCTGATGGCACAGGGTTGAAGTTATCAGTGAAGCTAACAAGTTCTTCAGGATCTTGTTCCTGACGAGATTACAGGTACCACTTCAGAGAATATGGTACATGGGAACAGAAAATTGCTCCTCCAGCAAAGTGTGTTTACAACTCACCCCTAGCACACTAGAAATTATTTTTATTGCAAGGACCTAAGTACATTCCCTGCAACTGAAGTTTCAGCTAGACCGTACTGATTTAATCCTTTGGTAAGTTTAAAAACATTTATCATTTAGACAGAATTTCCAATGGGTTGGTCTCCATCTGGCAACAACTCTGAAGCATTTAAAGAATTCCTTTCAGCATTTTTGGCAATGGAAGATGCAAAAGTGCTCATCTTTGTATGTTTATGAAAATAAATGGGAGCTATATCAAAACCTGAAATTTTTGATGGAGGTCGTCCTCTCAGGGATGAAAACTGTCGGTGTTTTGGGAAATCCTAAAAAAAATGAAGTTTTCAAAGAAACAAGAATTTCCTGAATATGCCAGGTAATAGCAATATTCTTTTTTGTAGCTGGACTTGAAACTTAGGCCAGTTTATGGCATCATGGATTGTGTCATGGCATGTGTTGAATCAGTCCAGTTAGGCAGAATCAAGGCTTGCCTTTCTGAAGAGCTATAAAGTGTGTTGGCTTCTAAGTCGTATCTGGGGCTTGGGGCCCAACCAGAGTTGAAAGTCAGTAGCAGAGATGGGGAACCTGGGGTCTGCAGGCCCATGCAGTCTGCAAGGATGTACGCCTGGATTGGGATTTTTGTCCATGTTAGAAGATAACGCAAAGGTGCACGGCGGTGTGCAGCTTGCCTGAGGCTGTCCAAATGCTCTACTCTGACCTCACCAAAGAAAATGTGAAGGACATGATACATAGTTTATGGAAACACATGCAGATCAATTCCAAAAGCTGTTTGAGATGGAGGATTGCTGCAAATTTCCGATGGTGAAGGGGAGGGGAGAAGATCCTATGATTTCTGTTGTGTTCCCTAATAGTCTCCTGGCCAAAGCACTTTCATTACAACTTGCTGTTGCCACCACTGCATCAAAAGACAATCAAAACACCAGAAATCTGTCAGGAACGTTGTGGCTTTTATTCTTGCAAGAACAGATTAAGACACAAGAGAGGACACTTTCCAGGCAGGTAGTAAACAGAAGAAAAGATGGAAACTCAATCCTCCTGTATGCGGTTTGCTTCAATAGTACTTAACATCTAAGTGGCTCTAATTAGGCTTGGAATGATAACATAATTAAGTGCATGTCACTTCTGTTTCCCTTTGAAAACAAAGAGGAAACAGAAATACAGATAGGTTACCCTCAGTACCTCGACGCTCCCTCTGAGGGCCGCATCGCATCACTGGGATAATTTTTACTGGTGCAGCTGCCCTGTGCTGGATGGAGGACTTACTGTTCTGAGGCGTGCACTGATTGCAGACAGAGTGTGATTCAATTTACCTGTAACATAATGTCTTATAGGAAACCAGCAGCTGATATTATTGCATGTTTTGAGTTTTTCTTAACTTTCTCTCCATTTACAGGTCATTGATACTATGTTTAGGTTTCAGCAGAGCTGCTTTTTTGTATAGCTGCGTAGTTGAGTCAGGTGAAGCAGACCCAGTTTGCAGTTGCTAGCTAATGTTGAGATTGGCTTGCGTGTTATCTGGGACCGAGTTTCTCTTTCCAGTATACTTCAGGAAAAGCTGCTGAGTTAAATGATGCAGGTCAAATGGCCCGGAGGCTTAAACTGATCTCTCCTGTCCCAGAACAACTTACAGACCATCTATGCATCACCTGCAGATCTTAGTTTTTTTTCGCCTGCGAGTGCAGTTTAAAAACTCCTGAAGAAAGAACCAGGACCTCAAGATGTTGGGGAGCTGGCTGGCAGGAGTATTTCAGTATTACTTCCTGCAGCATACGAGCCAAGCCCCAGTGTATTCCTTGCTGCCTGTTCTCATAAAACAGGGGATGATGGAAAGAGATTGGATTTACTAACGGAAGGTCACACCTTTCAAAAAGAAAAAAAAATGTGGTTTGTGGGGATGGCATTACAGGTTTATTTTTGTCATGGCAGGTAAGACTAGGGCCCCGTACAGCCTTTCTAGGAGGCGGCGAGGCCTTGCTGTATTTACCGAGTACGTGCAGGATCTTTGTGCAGCTTTCAGAGTGTGTGCAAAACTCCTGCTGGCAGGATGGTGCAACTGTTGTCTTTGCCCTGTGGCCTTGCAGGCAAATACTTTCTTATGGAAAAATACTCCTTTTTAAATCTTCCCCCTTTGGTCTCCCTACTTCAAAGTGATGCTTTCGCTGGGCATCCTCCCAGCATGGAAAGGGCAGCTCAGTGCCCTCCGTCCCCCTGCGTGTCACTGAGCTCACCCACCCTCAGCCGTGTTGACTGGCACGCTCACCAGAGAGGCATGCAAGACAGGACCATTGGTCCTTGCCCCATCCGCGATGGTCCCTGCTGCAGCCGGGGGACAGCCAGCAGCCGCCCGGCTGGGGTGAGAGCATCGCTGGGGTCTGCCCTGGGGCGGGCAGGCAGGCGTGGGGTGGGCTGTCCCGCTGTGCTCGCCAGCCTGTGAAATTACAAGCTGCAGGAGATGTGCTGGACCAACGAGTGTGGCAATAAACTGAGCATTTCTTCCAGCAATTGCGTTATTTTCAACTGAAACCAGCAACAAAAATAAAACCTCCCACTTCCAGGAGTTTCGTGTTTTGTAAGCAACAGCTAGTTGCTTTCTGATGCGAAAGATGGTTGTACTTAAAATAGGTACATCTGTGGGAGAGAGCATTTTCAGCTACTGAAATTGTTCAAAATGATATGGAAAAGTTGCCTCAGTTTCTGTGAGCTGGCATGATAAGCATGTAATACTTATGCAGAGAAACAGGTGCTCTTTAACACAAAACAAACCCGGTCCCGGTCGTATGGAAACCTGAGCATGCTGCTCCATAGCTATTTTTTAACAGAAGTATCAGATTTAAAGTGTTCCCTCCCCCCTCGCTCGCTGACCTCAGATTGCCAGGGGACCAGACAGGATTAATACCTGTACCCTGAAGAATATCCAGTATTAAAGCAAGGAGCTGGGCTGTTTCCTAGAGCAGTGCAATCTCCAAATGATCAAGAATGTAACCGAGCCACAACCACTTAGTTGATTTATTCTTTTAATTGCATGAAGTGCTTGGCTTTGCAGTCTCATGCCAGGTGTTAGACCAAAATGACTTCCTATTTTTTCCAGCACCATCGAATATGTAAAATACGTAAGATGGCAGACCTCTAAATCTGAGGGTTATCAAGAATAATTTCATGCTAAGTCTTTTCTCTTAGGCAATCAATCAAGCTATTAATGATATAATAATAAGAGCCACCTCATCAGTGAGAAACAGTCAGTTAACCAGTTTTTCTTCTAGTACCATTCACCAGCCGATCAGTTGTGCACCCAAGCCCGAGTCTGTGTGGCAGTAACATTTGCCTTCTGAAAGCATATTTGCTCTATATCATATGTTAGTGCAATACTGGTAAGCAAAAGGATATGACATAAAAAGACATTTTAAGAAGAATTAAATCAGCTGAGGTTGATGAGTACACGTGGGTGGACTGAGCTTTGTCCATATGAAATGTATAAAATATCTTGCAAAGTCATCTTGCTCTGCTTAAAATCAATGGGAACCATATATGACTAGACTGTCTTACACAGTCAAGTGATTGCTTTTGAGACGTACCTGTGCTTAATATTCAGGTTCGGTGAAACAGAAGGTTGTTCTGGCTTGGATTCCACAGAATTCCCATCGAGTTGGGATTGGGAGGGTTTATCACTCATTCTTGTGCTGGATATCTCAGCAGGATAAACCTTTTTTCCCTTCCTCTGTCAAGACAGAAGACTTGCTAAGTTCTGCCTCCTGTCTCTAGACTTGCTTTGGTTGCCCTTAGATTTTGCAGCACAACGTCATTTCACAAGATGTGCGCTCCTCCAGCGTGGTGGTTCCACTGAAGCTTAGATGGACCCCAAAAGAGGTAGAACTGCATTTAAGATTGTGCAGCTTCTATAAAAACAAAGCCTAAATTAAAGTACGTGAGAGCAAAAGACTCGGTCTGTAGATGTGTTGATGTGTACTGCAAGATCACACATGAGTCAGCTGGTGGATGAATAAATGCTGAGTATTATGGCTGGCATCGGAGGGCATGGCAGAGTGCACGTTGTTTGGATTAAATTCAGAAAAAAATGGAGCCTGGCTGCTCCCTGTATGTTGATAAGGTGGGTTTTCTTACAACATTGACTGTTGTGTATTATGTTTTCTCTGTTCTTCAAATACTGTTGTTCTTAAGAAGCATTGTGTAATTACTTATGGGAAAACTAAATCTTTGAATTTATTTACCATTATATTACCATTTATAGCCTTAAAAATTAATAGTTGGCATGCCCATTTTATAGGTGGAGACACTGATGCAAGTCCAGCAATGTGTCTAAGGAACAGTTTGGTCAAATCTGGCACAGCTGTGAATCAGTTATTTTAAGTCCCTGACTGTAATAATTATTACATTGTAGCACTCACTTTGACATCTGATTTCAATTGCAGGAATAGCAAGCGGAAATAAAAATTACATTTTACCTCCTGTTAAGGTAGCTTGTAGAGTACGGGAATATTTCTGAGCAGTCTAATGAATACTGCTTGTGGAAAGAGATTATTGGATGGAGCAGCTGGCTGTATCTGAACGATGAAATTGGTAGACCGTGATGCTTCTTTATTCTGAAGTTGCATACACAATACACTGGAAAAAGCATTTCAGGTTGCCCAGTATCTTGGGAGAGGGAGCAGAGCTGCCGGTGCGTGACAGCAGGCTCCCAGATGAGTGGGCTTCCACAGCTGGGAATGATCCAGGCAACTTTCCTGACTTCAGATGAATAGGCAAGTCCTTTTGTGGGGAAAAAAAAACTTCCCCTCATGCAGGGCATAGGGGGGATAGTTTTCCTTCAAGGAAATAAGTGTACATTTCTGCAGATGGATGTCCACCTCTATTTTGAAAGATCGTTTGGCTGGGGAGCAAGCATGTTGACACGTTTATCCCAAAGGAAGGAAACTCAGCGTTCCTGCTTAAGAATGTCCTCATCCTCTTCCTGCTAAGTGTCAGTGATCCGTTGCCTCCATGGTACGTACCAAGTGTGGCAAGCAGGATCAAGTTTAAATGGTGACCTCCAGAACAAGCTAGTTTGCTTACTTTTACCCTGCTGCGGACATGAAGATACGGAGAAGGATTTTGCTAACATGGAGCTCTGGTTAAAGACCAGCATGCAGAATTTTGTGATTTGTGGATTCGGCCAGATTTTCTGAGTGAGATTCTCAAGTGCTCCTAGGAATTGGACTGACTTCTTAGCTAAAGAAGGATTTCTCTCTAATTTACTCATGCAGTGGATGCTATGACAGCTGTGAAGACTTATTAGCCGTTTTCTTTGCTAAATTTTAATCGGTCAGCTACAAGGTACCGTCCGTGTGGGGATGGCAGCTCTCAGGAGTCTGCTTTAGCGCAGGAAGAGCACGCTAGCACCTGCTGGGGCTGAGGCCGAGTTGTGCTGGGAAGGACAGAGTAGGCTTCCCAAGCTGCCGCTTAATGCTAGAACAGGTTGTGAGGATAAGGGTTTCAGGTAGCTTACTGCTCGGAGGAAGCGTTTAGTTTGGGGATTTCTTCAAGGAGAAGGGAGCTTGTTCATGCTGAGAGCCTGTTCTGTAGCCCGTACTGCAGGTGTGTGCTTTCTCCCACACCCCAGTGAGGCCTTTCTGGAAGAAGTTCATGCTGGCTGCCCTTGGTTTTGTGTCAGAGTTAAATTCCGGGTTTTCACTAGCCGTGGATAAAGGTGTATTTTGTTGTTTGGTGGGTGTAGGCGGGGACAGCTCATGGAAAGAAGTGACCATTCATCGTAGTATGCATCTTGAAGCTGAGTGGGTTTGGGTGAATGGCAGGCTGGTTTGCTTCTGATGGCCCCTGCGCAGTTTTATCCTAATGTCTCTTGTAATGGCTATTGCGCAGCTGGTCAGGCTGAGAGGAGAGCGGAATAGCTTAGAGCAGTCTCGTATGGTCTGGTGAACAAAGGGGAGAGGGCTCAGCAAGGGACTCAGCAAAAGGTCATTAATTTCTCTGGCATTCCCGGACCTTGCTACCTAAAAAAGAGAATTTTCAGGTAAGCTACAGCATGATTTCTGTTTCCCGCTTCTCCTTCTCCATAAGTGGTATAACGTAGAGACAGAGACTGGCCTGTGGCTTAGTTCATGCTTTGGCATCTTTTATCACCTTATTCGGCGCAGCTGAAATTACACTTTTCAAATGGTAAATTACAAGTTGCTTAGGAAAGACTTCTTAATGCCATTTTTGCTGGCAGTTTATTTCATCCTTTTCATGTAAGTAGTACCAGTCTAGTATCTAGTGGGACTGTCTGCTAAGCAGTAACAGATGGCCCATGTTAGCTAGGACAGGAAGGATCATAGGGGTAGGAGCCAGTGTTATCTACATATGTGTTTTGGATTGCATCGTGATTGTTTCCCAGGAGGGAGCACAGCTGGCACTGGAACTGTGGAAATCTGATTTTTGGTATTCTTTATTCCAAGTCCTGGCATACTTGAAAATTAACGTATGTGGTTCATGTTGGGCTGTATCAATAATATTGAAATTATACTCCTTCTTGGATAAAATCGCTGTGCTTGCTGGTTTTCTCCTTATTTTTGGCTTATCCTGTAATCAAAAGTACTGTGTGAGAAAGTATACAGAAGAGAGCAGCCAGTTCCATTATGTAATCTTGCTTCCATGTACGCTCAACCACAGGGTGGCCTTAAAATGTAATAACTAATGCAAAACTGAAGGAGAAAAAACAGAATTAGTCGTAGACATTTTGGACCAGTTTTTCCCCTGCTAGCTTTGCTCCTGCACTACAGTGCTTAGGTACCATGATGGGCAAAAGGCCGAAGAGGAGAGGGGGATGTGTCAGAAAGTGGCTGCCTTGCAGAACTCTTGTTCTGGGGCCGTCTCTTCTTAACGCCGGGCTGGCAGCATCCTCCACACTCCAGCTTGGTTTTCGTCTGTAGCATTAGGCACATCTCTAAGGGGAGCAGGGAAAAAGCGTGGACGAAGAAAGCTGTGATCTTAAACACAGTCTGCGGAGGTAAATCTTTGACTCTGCGAAGGTGGCTAAGGCTTAGCAACAACCACTGAAATTACAGCTTGCTTTGTGTATTGTATCATGTTGGATGTTTGTCAAGGCGCCAGCAGGCAAAGGCCAAGAGATCCTAGACATGGCCGTGTGATTGTGATTTGGTAGATCAGGCCTTTCAGAGGGCTCTTACCGTATATACTGGTATCTGTCTCCTCTTGACACTAAGACACCACGTATCTGGGAGGCAGGAAACTGTCCTTTTTCACATGAAGAACAATGGGAGAAACTTCTTACTGAAAAATTCCCTGTCAGACATGGGAAAACCTTCACTCTGTGGGTTTTTTCTTCTTCTGTTGTTGTTGTCCTAGGAGCTTCCCATGCAAATCCAGTTTAGAAGATAACATTTCATGCAGCTCTCCCCCTGCCACAGTTCTGAACTTAACCTTTTCCTTCCCCCTGGGTGGACAGAGGCTAAGCAGTCCTTGCTTCATGTAAGGTAACTAAAGCTTATGTCAACCATGGGATAATGTAATGTTCTGACTTCTTTTCTCAACAGTAGGATAATAACCCGTAGTAGATAAAACACATTACAGGTGCCCAGAGAATGATGTGGAAGATGACCTAAGGTGATCCTGTCAGGCTGAGACCTTACCTTTGAGCAGCTGAGCAAGGGGAAGACACTTCTCAGCCTGGCCTGGAAGCATTTGTCTCACAACTTGGCTTATGAAAGTTGCATTTCCTAGTGCTGCATCACTGTGATGACAGTAGTTCCCGCTGTCTTGACATCTGTCTTTTGAGCATAAGCAGAAAAGGTTGGCAATGTGTTACTAAAAGATCCATGAGGAGTGCCTCTGAATTGCCCTGGGAGAGAAAAGGAAACCAAGTAAGGCAGTGAAAACTCCTCCTCTCCCCCTGCCCCACATACACACACTTGCTTGACTGTAGGGTAAAGCCAAATTCTGCATGGGCTCACTTAGAAGCCTTTCTGGTAATTCAAGAAATAGAAAGATACAAGTGGTACATCTGGAGCCTCTTGCGAAATTAACGTGAGACTTCTTATTTTGGAAACCGCCTTCCCTCCATTTCAAGCATCTTTTGCCTCATTTGGTATAAAGTAATCTCAAAGGCAATTAAAGCCTTCTTTGTGCCCTTCTGTGTTTGTGAACTCATTTTCTTCCATAGAAGGTCATTTTCCTTGAAGCAGTTGCTTCAGCTTATAGAAATGAATAGCTGTCAGGACTCTAGTGGCCACACTGCCTTCTGCTGAGTTTCCAAGGAAGGGCTGAGATATTTCAGAAATTTCTCTTCCAGGTGGTCACAGGATTCCACCACAAAGATCTCTTGTTCTGTCAGCTTTCTTCCCAAACCTACCTGCTTGTGCTAGCAAGACTCTTCTGCATGTGTTCAGCACTAGAAAGTCAGAGGGGCTCTTCATGGTGGACTAAAAGCCCTTCTTTGATATGATGTGAGTCCCCTGGGCAATGCTGTCACAAAACTGACCATGTTTAACAGTCTTTTCCATATCCTTTCACTTTTAGCTTGCTGGCCAGAAGCTGGAAGGTCATTTCAAGGCTTGTTCTGTCTGAAGAAAAGTAGCCACCGTCATCTGCCTTAGGAGCGTTTCCATGCTGGGCATATGCAAGACAACCACATGGTCTTTGTACAATATATCTGCAAAGCCCTATTTCTGGGTACAGCCTTCTGAGGGTAATTCTGTGCTAGACTCTTAGTTTGGCAGAAACCAGCTCAAATATAAGGAAGGTCCACACTTGAAAGGAATCAGGACTGCAAAGCCCAGTTCTTTGTAAAGGCAGTGAAGCTAGGAAGACCTGTCTTCCTAGCACAGTGTAGTATTGCTCAGAGGTACCTGGGTCATGGAGGTAATATGGTCATGATTAAAGGTGGGCTCTTCCCTGCTTCTCAGGAGAGCTCACTGGCTGCAGACCAGGGATGCACAGATTTGCCTTTATTGGCTTTGGTTGTACAGCTGCTCCACAGTGCTGCGTTGTGCACTGTAGATGTGCCCTAGATGTCCCTAACCTAAACTCTCCACAATGTTGGAGCTTCTGGTTTCTGTGAAGGCACCTCACAGGCAGTTTGGAGTGCTTTTGTGGTGTGGTGAAGTGATATTCAGCTGTTTGGGGAGATGGGTTATTCATATATATATATAGATATACTTTTTTTTTTCCCCATGAGCAAAATTATTCTATAATTTATCTAATAAATCAGAGGATTTTAAAAATTTCTGTGGGGTTGTTGGTTTGGGTTTTTTTTGCTATTTGTTCAGAATCCCTCAACTAGTGTTTGACACAGTACAGATGAATTGCTGCAGAGTCTTACTGGGAATTTATTTTCCCTTATGAATTGACCAGGTTAAGAATGCAGATGAGTTTGCCTCTCTTGTGGGAGCTAGAACTGCTGCAGGATATTTTCAGAGCAGTGAACTTAAATGGTCGCCCCAATCCCATGCCCTGCTTTTTCACCGATGGTCTCGTTTGCGGAGACAGGACTAGAAATACATTGTTGGTCTTTCAGGGGGAGAAAAGATGAGTTTATCCCCACTTGCTCCAGGAGCCACAGAATACGTGGCTGTGCAAAATGGTCAAATGCACTTACCCTTGATGGAGGTGACAGCTGAGTCCTTTCTGGCTCTCCTATTCTCTGTTAGCTCTGTGATGGCGTGCCGTGGCATACCTTCTGGAGAACGGCAAAGGAGGGAGCACCTGCTTTTGTACCTAAGCTGCTGAAGGGATCAGAGTATTTAATGCTAACTCTCCCTTGCGCTTCCCTCCTTAAGCTCTACTCTTGAGAAATAGCTCATTAATTTGTTAGCGGCCTGGTGAGGAAGGAGGGGACGGAAAGCCACTAACAAATGAATTTCGTCCAGGTCAGGTCTCCCCATAGCCTGCTCTCTCCCTCCTTGTTCCGGCGGGGAGATCAGGAGCTGGATGGCGAGGAAGGTGCTTCCCTGTTGTGCCATATACTAGTTTGGCTGCTGCTCATACACTGGCTGCTATATATAAAATCTCTTCTTGATGGACATGAGAAGTTACCTAAGAAATGATAGGTTACACAGATTCCAAATTTAATGACCGCCTTCTTCCCAGAACTTCACACCAGAGTTTAAATGTAGTATCCTTCTTTCCTTTTCAAAGATCTGTGTGTATATCACAAGTTGACAGGCAAAAAGCTCTTTGTAATAATACTTTGACCTCGTAAGTCAGCCTTGCAGATAGATAGAAATTGGCAGGTTCCTTTCGTGTGGGCTTGGCAAGCACTGCTAGAGGAAAAGACAGTTCATTACCTGCTTAGGAAGGAAAATACTGGTGTCATAACACTATCCATTGCTGGCCTTTTCTCTAGCTCACTGGTGAGGTCTCTTACAATGAACTATGGACTTTTTACCTGACTTTGAAACTGGCAAGAAAACCACAGGATGACTGTAAAGTGTAAAGGTTTGCACTTGGTTCCTGTTGTAGGAAGACATTGCGGATTTTCACATTACTAATGCATATTTCAAATTGGGCAGAGGAAGTGAGGATGCCTGTAAAGACAGAAGATTTTACTATGCTTTGTATTCCAGCAAACAATATGTGAAAGATGATTAATCTAGAAAAATGGGAAGGATTTAGGTAACTTGATCTCTGATGACACAGAAAGATATTTGAAGGAAGAAAAACTCCAGCACCGTTTGTTTTGAAACTTTCTTTATGAAGTGCCATAGTTACTCACAAATATCATACTACTAAAGTTTTATATGTCTTTGCTCCTCACATACCTGCCGGTGTTTCTACAGCTCACCTGGGTTGCACCTTCGAGGCTCCCAGCTTCAGGAATAGAAAGACAAACGGTGAACAGTTTGTCCTGAAACGCCTAATGGTAAAATGGTATTCATATGTATATCTAACCTAAATAATAATAATAGCAACAGCAATAATATTGAACATCCTGGAAGTGATCCTGAAGTTCAAAATTCACTCTGCTTCTGATGCCTCTAGCTTATGTTCTGGTAGAATAAAGCAGCAAAACATTTATCCCATTCTTAATACTTCTCTTTGGCTAACGAGCAGGTTCCCTCTGTCCCATCGGGTGGTCCCTTCCCAGACAGCTGCCATGAAGCTTGCCCGGGACACAGCCCTGGTGTCAGCGGGGCATGAGGGACGGACCTGCAGCATTTGTCTTTTGATGTAAGGGTAGCCACAAGGGTTCATCAGACTGCTCCTTCATGGCAGCAGCTTGCCTTGGGTCTTTTCTGATTCCTCCTCCGGCAGGTACTATTTGCCTTGTACTTCCAGATGGATATGTTTAAGCAACCTTCCCACATCCCTCAAATGTATCACCTTTACAGCTGCTTGTTCTCTGTAATTTCCTTTCAGACAGGCTCCCATGCTTTGGGATCGTTCTTTTGGAGATGGGCGGTAGATTTCTTTGGCTTTTGTGATGGCCACTGCTACCTTTGGTCATCACATTGCTAAGGCAGTGCTATTCCCCCATTGATAATGATCCAGTCTCTCTTTCCTAGGTAATAAGTAGCTTGTTTTTAAAGAATCCCCATTACTACCTCCCTTTCACCAGGTTCCTGATGCGGCTAGTGTGTTGGCATCCTCATTTAAAGCCAAACACTTCAGTCCCCCCGACCTTAGTCTGCATCATATGTTTTAGACTTCCACCATCTTGTGTACAAGTACATACATTTGTTCTGGTTCCCTATTTTCCCCTGTCTTTTTTAAATGGGACAATTTATTCAGACTTCTCTTTGTTTTTTCCCCTCTGCATTTTGGCAGCTCCTGTCCTGTCCCCGGCTTGAGACTGCAGAGATTTTTATGACCTGGTCCACAGGGAATGCATCGTCCTAAACACTGTGTGCTTTTGCACTTCCCCATTGCCTTTCGTTTAAAAACTCCTGGTGAAATCATCTCTTTCTCTTTTTATTATTTTTTTTCCCCACCCAGGTTACAGGTTTAGCATACATTTTTGGTTTGGTTTAGATGAACCTGCCTTCCCCTCCGTGGGCTCCCTCTATCTGAAACTCTACCCAGCTCGTCAGGAGTCCAAATGCTGCTGGGGCTTTTAGGCTGTGGTACAGTCCAGGGGTCCGAGCGCTCACTGCAGGCTGTTTTCCCTGTGATTTTACCCTTGTTCAGCATTTCTGGAGAGTTAGGTTTTTGGGGGGATCTGCCTCTTGGGTGCTGCTAACACGGGGAGGGGGCAACTGCACTGCGGTGGCAGGGGGTCCGGCCGTGGGGCAAGGGGGGTTTATGCCAATGCTGAATCGCACAACCACGCTGAATCCGTCCTGTGCCAGCTGTATCTTGGATTTATAATGCTCTCCCAATGAGGCCACAGTTATTTACTGTGCACGCTCAGTACGGCCGCCTGCCCTGCCCTCCTCGCACCTGCACCCTGGGCGGCATTGCTCGCCCTCTCACTCGGGTCCCCGCTCTGCCCTTGAGATGCGTTGGTCTTTTTATTTTTCCTACATTCAGCAGCGTGCAGGGGAAAAAAGAGGCTGCACTGCATTAACAGAAGGGAGGGGGAAAAATGAGGAGAGGTGAAAAAATGGAAAAGAAAACTGTGAAGGGGAGTGCAAAAGCATAAACTTTGGTGCAGTCCGTGCTGACGCGGGAGAGAACGGCATCGGACGAGGCACTGGCACGCACAGCGATGTTGGGAGTGCAAACTGGGCTGCAAGCCCTAAAAAGCTTTCTTGTCATCTCATTCGCAGCTAACCCCCCCAGACAGTATGGTCTCTCTGTGAATAGACGAACCGTCACTTGCTGTGTGAGTATCGGCAGCACCGCGCAGGTATTCCCCAGAGGTGGTGTTGCGGGCAGGCTGCCTGCGGTGTTAGCGGTGACCAGATGTCTCCCCCGTGCCCGGGCAAGGCAAAGCTCGTTTTGCAAACGAACAAGTCAAGCCCAGGGTTGCGTCATGTTGTGCTCATGCGTTATCCTCCAGCAGCAGGCAGCGATGCTGCGGGTCTCGGGGTGCCAGGCGGCTGCGGTGGGGCAGCAGCCCTTTGCTTACCCCTCGGTGTGGGGTGGGAGCAAGGAGACTGGCTGCATCGAGGGTCCCTGCCCCTCACCCCCTAATGCCATTTTGGGAGTTTCTCTAAGGCCATGATAACATGTAATGCCTTTGGGGTGGGGATTTGTCCTTTCTTTCCTTTGGGCTTTTCTTCCTTCAGATGGCTTCACCTGCCCGGTGTGAGTGTGGATGGTAGTGCTGTCGGCTGCCTGTTTTCTAGCCGTGTGAAATGTGGACACCAATGACTGACGGAATTTGGATGTGCAGGCAAAGATGTAAAAGCAGACAGCGTGGGTTAATGGAAAGAGAGGAGGGGGACATGTGGAGGAGGAAAGTAAAAGTTAATGGAGAAGAGAAGGGCAAAGGGGAACTGATGCTTGAGGCGACCAAGCAGTCATTTGATGGCAGTAAAATAAGTAAGTGGCTAGATAGAATAAATTGGGCAGATGGAAGAGGAGATGGGGCTGGCAGGGCATGCTGTTTTATTGCCCCGTGCACTTGCTTTCTGGGACATTTCACTTTTCCTAAGGTTGCCTGCTTCAGTAGCGGTGTGCCTATATACATGCAACGATGGGCGATATATCGGTGCTATGGGAGTACTGCCGTTCTCCGTGTGCATGATACCAGGTAACTCTAAAACGCTGTAGCATTTGGTATGTAGCCTTCACTGGGGGCTGTTTCATGCCCCTCTCTACTCCCCCTTCAGTTCCCCGTCCCTCGGGGTGGGGAGCTGCTGCTCCGCTGACCCCACTCTTCGTGGGGGGAGGCAAAGGGAGAAATGGGGTGGGGGCAGGCTGGTCTGTGGGATCAGAGGGTCTCAGAAGGGATTGTGTTGGGATAGAAGAACCCCTGGGAATGGATAGGGGAAGACATCCCTGTGCTGCCTTGCAACACGCCATCATGGTATAAACCCCCTTTATCTGCAGGTCGGTCCCTGCCGCAGAATCAGAAGGGCTGATGGGGGGGAAGGGAGGCAGTGTGGTAGTGAGGGCAGGGAGGGAAACCTCTGGTCGGGTGGCTGCAAAACTCCCGTCAGCCCCTTTCCCAAATAGCTTCGTAATGTCGTGGCTCTAGGTGGCATCGAGATTCACAGTGCTTCCACCGAAAAAGAAAGGTGCCAATGGCGTTGGCCATTAGCCATGTAAATGTGCAGGCAGAGCCCACTGTGAGGGCACCTGTGCCTTGAATCAAGCCGTGTGCCTTTGGATATGTCTGTGCGACTGTGTTTTAAAGCTGCATTTTATATCCTGGCTGTGTAGGAAAAGGGAGCTCATATCAAGGATACTTAGAAAACATCTCTGGCTGCAAGGACTTATGTCACCTTCTGGGGGACTTGTCACAAAGCCAGCTACAGCAACATCTTTGTCTGTCAGTCATGTCGTCGTTAGTAAGTATAAACACTGAAACCCCAAACGTGCCAAGGAGTTCACTAGCCGCACTGCATGCAGCTGCTTAATATGCTGCTGCTAAAGATGCTCGTGCTGTGGGAGTGGGGCCTTTAGTGTAGTCCTAAAGCCAGAGGACCCCACATGTCCAGTTAGCTGTACAGCTGAGCAGGCTCCAAGGGTCTTCCTTTCCACCCCATTCCTGTTACAATGCCATTTTCTCCCACTTCTTTTTCTTCTACTGAATTAGAAAGCCAGTATCACTAATAATCCTATTTTTAGAAATAAGTTTCAGAAATTCATGAGCAGTCTGCGGGGGACAGAGCATGTCTTTTGTTTATAGGAGCAAATCATTAGATCTTTGCCAGACCATGCCCATTGCGAGTAGCTGAGAGACTTTTCTGGTGACAGTAAGGGACAGAATATGTTGAGACGCCCAATAATAGTGAAGCTGTGCTTATGGTGGGCAAGCCTGTGCTGACAGCAGAGGACTGATTCAGAACATTTGTACTAATAAACTTTCTTTGTGCTCTGCTTGTTTATCTGCTTTGTTCCCTTAAATGATGGTGCATTTGTGGATAATTTCCTCTGCTGGTCGGCTACCCCCATCAAATTGAAAGTTGTCTATTTTTAAAATGCCAGCTGCTTCTCACATAAAAAAGCCACTGCTGATGTACCGTTGCCTGCAATGCATTATTCAAAGTCCTTTTTAGACTCTCTCAAATAAAGACCTTCATTAATATTTCAGCAGTCACTGTGATTCTCTCTAAGGGGGCTCCTCCGTTCCTTTTCTCACTTGACACCCCTGTATTTTTGTGTGTAGCGAAGATGCTTGGACTTTGAGTTACCTTTGGTAGAGCGAACTCATTGTTTTCTGAAGGAAGTGGATTTTAACAGAAACTTTGACCTTGAGATTGGTGCTAAGCAGATAGCTGGTATACCCAGCATCTTACTGCAACTTTTGGAAACAGGAGTGGTTTGGGGGTGGAGGGGCTGCTTTCGTACACCGAATGCCAACTGTTGTGCTCCATCACATGGACTGATCTTTCTAGCTGGCTTTGCTAGCTTAGAGGGGAAATAGGAAAGGGAATTTGTAAAGGAGAATCCGAACAGGTTGGATTTCTTTATGTAAAGATTTACTTAATAAGGTTTTCTTACTTAAATATTAACTGCATTTGCACTGATTTCAAAACCACACTGAGGGCTATTTTCTTCCTTCTCTATTTTAGGTACAAAATCTGTGGTAAGGCTGGGCTTTTGAGAATGAACATAGTGATTTCCTCACCTGAGGTGCTGGTGGAAAATAAGTACCAGGCAGGTCTGGAAAAAATGCTTTTGGCTCTAAAGAAGAAAGGTTGAGACAAAAAAGTACCAACCATTCTGAGCTCACTGCATAAGAGCAGTTTTCTTAATCCGTAGGGATCTTACTCCTTTCCTTCTGATGCCACGATAGAAGATTCCTTTGGCTTGATTGTGCATGATGGGTTTTGTTGCTGGGAGATGGAGGTCTAGTGATACAGAGCTGCCTAACAATTCTAAAAGGTAGGTTCTCAATACGTCAAGCAATTAAGTGTTTGAAGGGAAGACAAGCGTTCAAAGCTGTTGCTCACCCGTTTAAACGAGAGTGAGAGTGATAATGCTTGCTAAAAATCAGTGCTGCAGTCCCCTGGGTGCACGAGAGCTATGGGCTGGAGTCTCCCCTACAAATGGAAGCAGCAGGGGAAGGGATGATTAAGAGGTTGATCTAAGTAGGGTGGGGGCCATCAGTTAGCGAAGAAATAAAGCAACCACAAGTGTTGAGGGGATTCAGACGGTGGCTAGCTGGACATGGTACTGCCTGCCTATGGTGTGCCTGGTTTGCACGTCGGGCAGTTCCTGCAGTGTAAGGCCTCCTGTCGGGACAGCGTGCAAGTGGAAGTCTGTGGCTTTGCTTGCAAGACACTAGAAATGCTGTGAGCTGCAGTGGTTGGGCATCCAGAAACTTGAATGCTGGTTTGCTGTTGAAGAAAATGATTCTGACCAGGCTTGTTAAGAATAGCTTAATATTTCTCTCCCAAGTCAGCAATAAAGTGATATTATGGGCAAGAAATAAGTTTGGGGGGCTTGGGGTTTGGTTTTTTTTTTTTTTTCTGTTGATGTTGCTGTGCTTTAAACTACAGTTCATGTTTAGTTATCTTATTCAGTGTGAAATTAAATTACACCTTTAGTTTCGTGAGGTAAATAGTAGTTTTAAAAAGTCCCTATCCTGCTCTCCCAAAATGAACAGAGGGGTTTTTTATTCCTTCAGGAGGGAAATAACAGCTGCTGTTCTTAGCAAACACAGATTTTTTCTCCCCCACTTCACTGGACTCACTCATGACTTTCCCAGTGTAATTTGTTTACTATTTACAAAAGGAGCTTGGCTTACGAGCTGTTCTGAAGGTACAGGGGAGCACATTGCATGGTGCTGGGAAGACGGAGGGGGTGCCAAAGCAATGCTGATATATTTTGGCCAAAATATTGTGTCTCTGGTTCGTACTGGTGGGGAAGGTTGCGGGGTTAGACAGTTGGCATGTCCAGCAGCCCATGGAGGTCATGCAGACCCTGTGGGCTTCTGCTACGTGGTCCAGCGCGGCAGGGCGAGCAGCTGAGCTGCAGGACCCCGGGTGGAGGTTGCAAGCTTCAGCGTCGCCATGTTGTTAATGGTGGGCGAATAGTGGG
>NW_008824306.1:2569320-2573124 GCF_000699105.1 Pygoscelis adeliae | reverse complement strand
TTTCCCTACTGCGTGTCCGTCGGGGCTTTTGGGATTAGTGTGGTCTGGTGGGAAGTTCTTCCTTCCCAGGTTGCTTTTCCTGGCCAGGGAACCTTTTCCCCCTCGCGCTAGGACTCCCTGAGGCGCTTTGGCTGGCCGCCGCTTGCTCTTTCAAATCACTGGAGATCTCTGCTTCTTGCTCCCTGTCCCAGGAGAGAGGGGAAGCATCTCCTTCCTTTGTGTTCTGGCCCCGCTATCGCTGCCTTTCCTTCAGCAAACTGTTCGTTGCAATTAAATGTCTGTTACCGGTTCCTGCTGTAAGTGTGGGTAGGTGGCTTGCTTTTGCAAGGGTTACGGACGGGTCCCAGCCCGAGGGACCTGTCTGAATGCTGTTCGGAGGAGTCGCACCCAGCTGCTGGTTAAGTGGTTGACACTCACTATTTTATCTAAATAATTTATTCTGGCTGCTGGAGAAATTGGGGCCATTGTGTCTGTGGACTGGCCATTGTTAGAGCAGATGCTCTAAAGGAAGATGGGTGCTTGGGGCCGCCTGAACTTGCAAATGGCTTAGCTTGGGAAATAGGAGCCAAATTTGTTTTAAAAGCTCTTAAAATTTGCTAATGGTAAATCTTTTTTCCAACATAGGAAGCAAGGGCTGTGTGTAGGAGGAGGGAAAAGGCGGTGACCAAAAAGCAGAACAGGAGTTCAAATCTTCTGGGCAGATGTTTGATCCAGTGTCGTAATGGATCAGGTTAGCACATGAAGATGCCTTTTTGTAGCTTTAGCCACTTCTTTTCAAAGTTGTATGTTTTCTAGAAATGGCCTTCAACAGTCAGTATTGGCACTGGTTAACTTTATTCCCCCCAGATTTGGAAGGTTACGATTTTTGTAAAGGGACAAAGGTGAGATACATGAATCTCTCTTATTCCTGTCCATTTTCCTTTCCTTCTTCCAAGTTCAGTTCTGAAAAATTTCTCCAAGATTTTGTTGCTGAGTGCCTCTCCCAGTGGGAAGAAGACTTTCTGCAAGCCTCCTGACCCCTATTTGCTCGGAAAGGGAACAGCAGATTCAGTCAGAAAAGCTGGTTTGCTTGGAGGACAGCCAAGCAAATAGGCACTCGCACAAATCAGTATTACTGATAGACACAGATACTGCTAGAAGTGACTCAGAGGAATTGGCTAATACGCCCTGCGGCTACAAAGAAGTGTACAGATCAAAATGTTGCTGTCAGCAGAAGATCTGATGATGCAGTAGGTAAACTTGTTTTTAATGGAAACTGGGAAGTGAGGCTTGGAAAAATGTCAGGCGTAGCCTTCTAGGTAGAAATTGAATGCTGTATTCTTGGATGTTTGCAAGACTGTAATGCTTATTTAAGAGAGTAGAAAGTTAATTTGTTAATTAAATGTTCTGTCAGCTTGCTCCTCAGTGCCAGCTTGTCTGAGTCACCACTTACTAGCCCAGCCTTCCTTCCTGCAAGTGTCACAAGCTTACATTTTTACTGCAGCTTGATCTGCATGTATTGGAAACTGAACTCTGCTCATTTAAACCTGTGTAAATATAAATGTTGCCTGTAGCATACCCAGCATGGTTAAAATTACCTCTTTTGTGGGAAACATGTCAGAATTGTTGAGCTGGCTCGGGTTTTCTTCTGGGAACAATCGTTTTACTGCTGATGGTACTGCAGAAATGCTGTTGGGTTGTACCAACGGACAGGCAGAAAAGGAGAGTGTCGGCACGGTTTGGCGTGGCTATAGGAGCACTAGAGAACTGAACTGCTGCTGTGCGAAGCAGAGAGACGGCACGTTGCGAGTGTCTATAGTGCGGTGTCTACATTTCCTTCTGGTTTTTGCATCCTTACCCTGGAGCTGGGAGTTTTGCCAGACATCAGTGCAGTCCCGCGCAGCTGCAGCCTCTTCACGGCCGAGTTTTTGGTGGGGGTCCCAGCAGGGGAGGCTTATGGGAGACTCAAAAATGTAACTCAGAGCAATGAGAAAATCCACAAAGCACCTGTCGTGCCGCCTCTTGCCTGGACAAACATCTGTTTTTAAATCTCTTTGGGAGGGTGCCACTTCGGAGCTGAGCTCTCCCAGCTTTGGGGTACTTTGGGGAGGGAGCTCTGGCTCAGGGTGCTGCCATTGCTCCTTGCTCATGCAGGGGACAAGAAGGGAGGCCTTTTGCTTCTGAGGCTGCCCAAGCCGAGAGGCTATTGCAGGAGGATGCTGAGGAGAGCCTCCCCTTCGGCTGCCTGTCCCCATAGGAGCTGGGGGGGTCGGTGCTGTCCAGAGGTGTCAGCACTGCTATAGGCAGGACCTTGCTCCGCTGTTCTTGCCGGCTCGTGGCCTCTTGCAGAAGGAAAGCCTTGCTCATTTGCCTTTTTGGTAGTAGGTGAGGTGTTAGGCAAGTATGTGCACTGCTGATATACAGCCCTTACAAGAGCATCAGCAAAAGAGTGCACATAATTTTGCTAAGCTTGTGCGTAGCTCCCTCAATAAAAGGATCAACCGCCAAAAGTTTCTTCAAAACAAGAAAGTGAGGCTTTCCTGCAGGCTTTTCAGTAATGCCTTAAAGGGCACATTTTTACCGGTACAACATGAAATGGCTCTTTCTGCTAAGTACGGTGACAGTGCTATTACTGCATAGTAAATTAGGTCTTGGGCCTGAAATTAAGCTACTGGGGCTTTTTAACACTATTAATAGGAGAGATTCAAAGGCTCTTTTCCCCCTTTCTTTTTCTGCTTTTTTCGCCTCACTTTCCCCTTCTTGCTTTTAGGTCTGAAATGATTTAAAATTGCCCCAGATGGACCTTCTGGGCAGAATTATCCAAAACTGCCCAAACCTGGGCAGCATAAAGAGTGTCTCCTTGCACTTGTGCCCATTAGTCTAATGGGAGTGAGGGGTGAAACTCTTGGCCAGACTTTACAAACGTACCTCTGTGCCTGTTTATTTTGTGACCTGTATAGTCTTCGCCTTCCACACATGCCTTCTGCTCGTGAAGGGACAGCTCCCTGACCCGGCCGAGCTGAGGTCTCGCGTACTCAGACTTGGGCTGGGAAAGCTAGTTTGCCTTGCAAAGTCACTAAACCGAGTACCCTGCATGTCAGTCAGCCGTGCAAACTGCTCCTGGATGAGCTGTGTTGCACCTTCTCTCGGAAGCGCCTCTTAGCCCAAGATGTCCGGAGTGAGCCAGCTGTGAAACTGTGCAGGGGAAGGCTGATTTTCTGTGGCTGAATCAGAGGTTGGGTTTTATAGCTTTTTTTTCCCTCCTGACCTCCTCCGGATATGCGACTGCTGCTGATTCCTAATGTACACACCTCCTTTCTTCTTTCTGTGCACAGGACATTCTCTAGAGGTTTATTACCTTCAGTTTATGGAAATGCTTGTTGAAATGTAGCTTGTGATGAGCTTTGCTTAAATACTAGTACCTGAAGCACTAAAATATTAAATTATTTTTAAAATAATTTTTGCAACATTAAAGAAAAACAGAGAAAATAACTTTTCTAGAAGACCTATTGATTAAACAGGTGGGAAACCCAATAGTACATCTAAGGAGAAGGAAAATATAGTTGTTCTTTGTTTTGTTCTGTTGTTTTTTTTCTTCTTAATTCTATGTCCTTTGTGTAGTTCTCGTGTGTTCAGATTATAGAAGAGGCTAATTTAGGAATGCAAGGTGTTACCTCTTTCCCAGTCTGTTTGGCTATCCAGCATCTTTCCTGTACCTCCGTTTTCCTCCCTGGACGTGGGGGAAGAGGCTGTGGCAGGTAACATCGGGCAGTGCTGCTGGATGGGGCTGGCTCTATGGCAGGGTCCTGTGCTGGTTGCGGGAGT
>NW_008824306.1:2546456-2569234 GCF_000699105.1 Pygoscelis adeliae | reverse complement strand
CCCTTTGTCATTGTCTCCAGCTCCCTTTCTACCTCCCTCTGCTTCATGCCCTGCTTTTCTTTCTTTTTTTTTCTCTTCTTTTTTTCCTTTTTCTTTTCTTTTTTTTTTTCTTTTTTTTGGGGTGGGCAGTGTTTGCTTGGGGAGGTTATCTGTCACCTTCTTCTGTAAGAAATTGCTTCCTTTTGCAAAAGATGTATTGCTTCCTAGCAATTCCTGTTGACCTAGAGAGCATCGGACACTGATTGTGCAACTGCTGATGTCTCCATGTTTTGCTGGTTCTCCGGAGAACCGCTAAATGCAGTATATCATAGTCTCAAGGCATCGAGCTCATTTGTCGAGAGGACGGCAGTGCCGCTGCATGGGCTCTTGCCTACAGCATCTTGCATCGCATGCTTTTTGGAAAATGTGGTTCCTTGATTGTGGCGGGGGGAGGATTGACTGCCTTAGAAAGCTGCACGAATGTCCAGCTGGAAAGTACAGTTTATCCTCGGTTCACTTTTCCGCAAAACCATACTCCCTGGCATAATTTGTCCTGGTATGACTAGTGCCATTAACTTTAATGGCTTGCGTAATCAAGTTCTCACATTATCCTACCCTTCACTGTATTTTACTTTGCTTCTCATTCTCATCCAAACCTCTGAGGAACAGTGTGTGCCATTTTGACAGGGACAAACCCATGCCAGTTGATGCTGAAGGGCACAGGCTCCATGTCTCGTGGCCATTCGACCACCTAAGAAGCAAGGATAGCGGGTTTATTAATTTGCCCTAAACAACCTTTGGAAGCATGTTTTACATTGTAGGTAATTCCAGGGTTCATATTTCTGTTTTCAGGCACTGTCAGCATCAGTAAGAAATAAGGATTGAGACCAGTAAAGGATTTGTGCAATGTGCACCCAGCCCTGGGAATAATGGGAGCACTGGCCTTAGTCCAGGAGAAACGTGACCCAGTAAACTTAAAAGACTGTTCACTCGCTGTCTTTATTATGCAGGAGCATGCAGGCTGTATACAGGATGAACAGCATTTTCTTAACTGCTGCCAAAGGAAACATTTTCTACGCTGTGTATAGTAATTTTCTCCACTTTGGTGTCTCGCTGGCAGCAGAAGAGAGCTGCTTCTCACCGTTTCACAGGGGTGATTTGTAATGGTGCAGCTTGAACTGAAGTGAGGCATAGGGGGACCCTTCAGGAGTGGTTTGCTTCCTTCAAGCCTAAGCACAACTCAGTTGGTCAGTATCTTTGCAGAGGAATCCACTGGCTTTCTGTAGTTGTATAGATCAGGAGCGAAATAATATAGGAAAAAGTTCTTTTTGAAGAAGAACACTGTAGACAATGGACAGCTGGATGGGAACAGACGGGAGGGAGAGACCCCTCTGCCTGTCTCTGCCACAGGCAGCTCTGCTGGCGGCTGGGACGGGGGCTGTCCCCTGACCTGGTCCTGCTGTACACCTCTGCAGAAGACTCTGCTCACACCCCTAGCATCTTGAGTCTTAAGGGCCAGGGTACTGGAAGGCGCCGTAGGGCTGTGTTTGTCTGTGCTGGAGCTAATTTCGCGCCCAGTCCTGGGAACTTGGACCACTGTTGTGCAGCGTGGTTGCTCGGCTGGAGGTGGGGTGAGACGCCCTGGCACCTGTGGACCGTGGGCTCCTCTTATAGCTGGGGGCTGTAGCGTACAGCTCCTGCAGGCTCCTTCCCCAGGGCTCCTCGACTCCCCCCACGACTTTTGGACGACGGGGACAGCACTCGGACACCTGTGAGGTATATTTCACCCCTGCTTGCCACTTCCCCACCCTTGCCATCCTCGTTTCAGTGCACGGCAAGAGGAGGGGGAGACCTTCCTCTGTTTCCCTGGGCAGCCAGGCTGCTTTAAGTAGGATGCGAGGCTCCTTCATCCCTTTCCGGCAGCGCTGCTGGTGAGCCAGGCCTGGCTGCGAGACGCTGGCCGTGAGCAGCCTGCAGTGGGCCAAGTCCTTCCACTGGACTGTAGGACACGTGGCTGGTGTTCCCCACTCTGCCACTGATGCGTGGCTGGTTAGGGCCATTCCCTTCACCCCCGTGCAGTTTCTCTGCGACAGACGATCCAGCTTTGGCTGCTCTGTGTGAAAAGTGCTACCTTTGAGAATCAACGTTGCTATTTGACACCTGCAATGATGAAGCAACCAAACAAAAATCCTCAATAATGTCAGAAATAGTGCAGTGTCTCCAGGTGTTTTTTTTTTAACGCCTCTAGCCTTTTCTCTAGACTTTGCCCTTCCTAGTGGTTTATTACTTTCCCAAAATAGGTTTCCTAGGGAAAAAAATTTCCACTAGATTCATTCTGAAGCCAGAGTGATAAGCTGTTTATTTATTTAATTGGTTTTATGTTCCAACCAATAAATTAATCTTCTCTGTGTTTGATTTTTGAGTAAGCGAAGCTAAGAGAAGGGGGAATGCATACCAGAGATGTGGGGTTTTCTTTTTCACGTTTTATTAGCGCTTTCTTTAAATAAAAAGCTTAATTAAGCATACCTTTCTCATTACAGTCTGTATAAATGTGGCGCCTAAAGAACATGAATTGGGCTTGAGAGTAGTTTACTGTTCTTCTGCAGCCCATCATTTTCTTTACAAAAACAATTCCTGCATATAATTATTTGGTTATCCCAATATATTTATCTTTTGCAACTTCATACGTGACTTTTAGAGGTTTTCCTGGCATTCTGACAGCCTGAGCTTCCCCAGCACTCAGACTATATTTTTCTTCCAGGCTTCTAAAATTGCATTAGAGTGGAGGTTTTTTTCTTACTTTTAAAATCTAAATGCATTTTTTATGCTTCACAGGCCACAATGCTTACACTTGTGTGTACAACCGATCTGCACATAACAAGAATAAAATATGCAGGGTTCATTAGTCAGATGTGGTGAATTGCTTGAAATGTTTAATTAACTAAAAAACACAAAAGGCCCAGTGAATCAGATGTTCACAGAGTAATAGGGGTGGGGAAAAAACTTTGTAAATAATATGCTGTTTGAAATGTAGGCTTCCTTATTTGCCCACAGTTAGTTCCCACCCATGCCTTTCTGTAAGGAGGATCAGCCGATAAAATATCTGACATCCTCAACTTTTTATTTCTTATGGAAATTCTGCTGTGTTAATTCTTTTGCCTTGATGGTAGACTTTTTGTCCTCGATCTGTTTTAGAGCTAGGCATTTATCAAGTTGGCAATGTACCTTTGTTTAAGAACGAAATGCCCAAATCTTTCCCAGCAATGGCACAGCCCTTTTGTCTTAGAACTGAAGCTTTGGAAAAGTCTATTCCCACTTAATTTTTACGAAGTAAAGTACCTTGCGTAGCCAAACTTGGGACATCCTTGCCAATCAGCACTCGCAAGGTTAAAAAAACAAGCGCACAGGGAAAGTAAGTGCGTGCTTTATATCTCTTGCTGTTGCTGTAAAATTTTGGTGTATTTTTAAACCTTTCCTGACGATGCATGCTTCTTGTGAGCTTCTCATCAGTAGAGAAGTTGAACGGAATAGAGGTTATTTCAGTTAATTACAAGGTGATGTTATAGCTTGAAATGGCGGATAAGGAATGAACAAGCACTTTCGGGTGCTCTGCCCATATTCCGTTTTGTGCAGGCATGCTAATAGCTGTATCTGTTAGTGTATTTTTAAGGCTGTGTTCAGTCTCAATAGGGTGATGTTTGTCTGTGGGCCTCCCTCTCATTCTGTTTGCGACCAGTGTATTTCTGACAATGCCTGCACTGTCTCTGTGCCGTGAGCCGAATGGATGACTTGTAAGGGGGACTGAGATGTTATACTGGCTTGTCAGTGATGCTCTTCATTTGTATGCTGCTCAGGGGGCCAAGCCACTGAGGAAGAGACGTGCCAGAACGCTTTCCTTATGAGAGCCTCTGCCCTCTTTAATTTTCCCTTGCGCTACTTTACCTCGGTGAACCTTTCTCTTTCAAGGTGTAGCTGTTTCTGCAGCACGGCGCTTGGCTTTAGATGATGAAGCAGATAGGCTGTGCGGTACCTATAACCCTGTGGGTTGTTTTGGGCTGTTTTATTTTTGGCTGCGAAATGCAGCATTAGGAAACAGAAAGCTGCATTGAGAGCATCTGGTGCCTGCCCTCTTCCTGGCCGCACGGGGGGGATTTGTGTGGGCAGAGAAATGTGAAGTATATTGTAGGAGTATGGCCTGTGCAGAGCTGCTTCTGAAGCAATAGCTAGTTCAGCTTTTTAGGGAACGGCACATGCCCTTGGAAACTCGTGAATGGAAAGCTCCCAATCTGCTGTTGTTCTAAATTGAAAGAGCTGGTTTTGCTTTTAATCTAGAAGGCTGCATGTTTGATGCTTGACTTGCTAATACAGTATGTTTTTCCTAAAATGATGCAGT
Organism: Pygoscelis adeliae; assembly: GCF_000699105.1. Taxonomy (NCBI): domain Eukaryota; kingdom Metazoa; phylum Chordata; class Aves; order Sphenisciformes; family Spheniscidae; genus Pygoscelis; species Pygoscelis adeliae. The sequence goes on along the minus strand of NW_008824306.1, from coordinate 2,564,862 downwards.
GATGCATGCTCGGTGGTGAGGTAATGTGTAGACAAAGTGTCCTCACTTGCTCGGCTGCTTGAGATAGTGGCAGCCTTCAGGGAGAAGGAAAGATGTTTTAACACAATGAGGTAATTTTGCTCCCGAATTCTTGAGTACCTTCTTGTTAAAAGTCTTCTGGTTTTGTTCTGTCGTTTTCTGGAACGTGAAGGGTGCTGGTTTACAAGCTGTCATCCTTTCTTGCTTTAACTGCAGCAGTTTCCAAGTCTGTTACGTGATGGTCCCATTTTCAGGACTGCTGATGCAGCGTACTGCTGTCGCAGGAGAGACCAGCCACCCTTGAGTGATATCCTTCTGCACCGCACTGACAGGGGCCAGGCAACTGCTGCTTGTCTCCCGGCAGTCCGTGATTGATGTAAAGTTCAACGGCACCAACTTTCATCTTCTGCCGTGCAAGTGATCCCCACCAGTGAGAGAAAGGTCTGACTGTTTTGGTGTTAGCTCCAGTCTGTGCTGCTGTCCACATGCTGGTGTGATTTTTCTCTCCTCCGTCCTTTCTGCAGCTCCCTTTTGCCCTCTGCCCTTGAAGACTCCCATGTAAAGGCCAGATCAAAGAGTCACCCTGGAAGGAAAATGCAGAACAGAGAAAAGGCAGTTTTGGTGAGGATTGCAGGTCATACGTCAGGTCAAATCAGTCCCCGATGGAGACAGCAAAGAAAATGTAATGTTGCAAGAGCAAGTGTAGTTTGCTGAGGCAAGGCCCATGGCTGGTTTTGATTGCTTCAGGGTCATCTGCATGGCTACCTACAAACCCTCTCTGCACTTAAACTCATACGGTGCCAACCTCTTTCAAGTGAGGGAAATGAAGATCAGGAGGAGGTTGCTGGACATTGGCCAGGGCGAGTGCCTGACCATTTGTGTGAGCCACATTAGGAACAGGATACCTACCTTGGTATCCCAGGGAGTGCCACGACATGAATGAAGATGCCCATTTCTTGTACCATACTATTAATTTCCTCTGAGGCTCTCATTGTCTGCCTGCCTGTCCTGGAAGACGAAGATCTAATTCTAGATTTAGACAATCACAGGTCGAGTCAAGGTCAGTAAAAACTCCTGGATATATTCCTAAAGAAAACTGTTTTCTCAGTCCCACTTCCCTGGTCCTTTTGATATGTATTGGAAGCAAAAGTCCTGCTTTCTTCCTGAGTTTCACCAGCTTTTGATATGGTGGGTGCTTCAGGATCCTGGTTATGTTGCTGCTGATATTAGGAACAGAGAAATTTCTTCTTGTTGAAGAGCATTTTGGATGAAGGCCTGGTAACCAAAAGAAAGTTCAAACAAATTCAGCGAATAATGTGTCCTGGACCCATGCTGAACAAACACATGTGATGGCAGAGAAAGCCCTTATCTTCCTGGGCTGTGAATGAATAAAAGTGGTTCCTAATTTCAAAACAAAGGTGGCTGGAACGAGAAAAATAAATGCTGTTACAGTCAGAAAACTAGTTATTTACCGTATCCTAGCAGGGATATGGATCCTATATACAGAGCTAGAACAATGATGCAATATTCTCACCAACTCCTACCCAATAACTTTCATTACTCCTTTGCATCGTCATAGACTGATGGGAAGTGAAATCCTGTTACCTCTTTTCCTTCATCAGTGATGGATGCAGGAAAGCAGACTTAAAGGAAGCCACATCACAGGAAGTGAGGCAAGGCTGTAATAGTAGGTGGGCCTGTTTGGTCCCACTGTTATTGATTTGGAACCGAGTATCAGAAAGAGAGGTCACAGCGTCCTCTGAACAGGGTAGGGTGATCTGTTGAAGTCCCAAAGCACTGCTGTTTCTGTGCATTACGGATTTGTTCTTGTCGTGACAATCACTGTGTCAGTGGAATTTTCTTACGTAAATAGGAGGAGCGTGATCACCTTCAACCCTGAGAGCAAATTAACTTCTTCAGCAGCAATTCCCATTCATGTGTGCACTGCATACCGAGGGGAAGAGCAATACCACGGATTTTATGTGTCTAAACAGAACACAGTCTGCAACTGGAAATGTCACTTCTTGTAAAGTAATTTTATGTGCTGGTGACTGGGCATTTTTAATTTGAAATTTTCATTTGAAATTAAATTCCTCTTGGCCCCTTTGCATATCGGGGTTTCGGTTGATGAACAATTTCTCGCAAATCTGTGCATCCTCTCTGTTATGTGTCTTCCTCTTCTGCTTCTCCCAATGCCATGCAAATTGATGGCAAGAAGAGAGTGTGACACAAACTGTTACTTGTTAGGCCTTCTGGTTTTCTCTCATATAGGAATTTTGCTATTTCAAAGCTAATCTTTCAACTACAACTAGGCAAATGCAAAATTGATAAACAGGTAAAGCAATCACTCTGCTTATGAGTCCCAGCAATAGGCCAACAGATGTAGTTTGTGGTACTGGCTAAACAAAGTCTGTGAATTAACTACATTTTAATCAAGTGAAATGTAGCTTGGGGTTGCTCTGAGACAAGTGTTTGAGTAAAGGATCAACCCTCTGTTCTGCAACATTTTCAGCAGGCTTAGGAAGACATCTTGGAATTAAATAGGCAATCTTCCCCAAAATGCTCTCCTGACTGCAAGTTTTCAAGACCCTTAAGGGTGATCTTACCGCCTCTTTCTAATACTTCGACTTCTGACTAGGCTGAGCCTCTAATGCAGATGTCAGCATGTTCCCAGTTATTATGGCAACGTCCTTGAGCGCAGCCATCTCCAGTCAGACAAATCTGTACACTTGAATATAGCAAAGTGCTGTTTCAACCCCAGTATGGGTTTCTTCCAGCTGACATAGCATTTGTTCCCAAAGTCAATTCCAGTACAACTCTTTTTTTTTTCCCCTCTTTTTTCTCCTTTCTCTATTCCTTTCTGCTGAAGCCATTTCAGGGAAGACAAGTCACATAACTTGTGTTGGCATCTGAAAGACACAGCTGAATATGAATTCACGGTTATTTTTCAGTTGATGTTCTGTGCCATTTTTGGCAGAAATCTTTTCCACAGGCTCATCTATGGGAGGAGAGAGGATATCTGAATGCACTTCATTTGGGATGTTCACATTTAAAAGTTTGCCTTTCTTCCGCTGTAGAGCTAGCTGAGCTGTCTGCCTGGCTATAGAAGTCCTGCTGTAATATATCTGTTGGTGTTATTACACTGAAAAACAGGAAAGTGTCTCTGTGCTTCCCTGATAATGTTCTTTTGTTATGAAGAAATTTTGCCAGAATCAACCCATGTTCTATTGCTGTATGAAATTTCCAGAATAATAACGGATGCTGACTTCCAAATATTTAGAGTTCTCTAATTAGCAGAAATTATCTCTGTGCTCCGCAGTAGGGGAATTGTGTGTTCCTTCCTCGCCCTTCCAGCTCCAAGGGGACTGGAATGAATGCTGCGGTGTAAGAAAGCAACTGCTGATCTCCTGTACCATGCAAAAGGCCCATGAGCTGTGGGACGGCACTGCCCCGGCTTTGTAATGTTTTCCAGAGAGGCCATGCCCCGCCAGGAGAAAATCCAGTGAAAATGGGCAGACCCCAAACCTGAAACTTAATCTGAAAGGTTATGCTTTTCTTACTTGCAAGAAATTAGGCTTGACGTTTCAGTGAGGGTATAACATGAACTGTTCCTCCCTGGTAGCGTCCTAAGTTGTGTTTTGGGGAAAAAAAAAAAAAGGCTCTAGAGCCAGGGCTAATGATACCGTTTTCAAATAAGTTTTACTCTGAAAATACGCTGATGTCCCATACGGACTAACATCAGTGAGAACCCCGAAGCACATTGGGATGCTGTGCTCCTTTATGTAGTAAAGGATGTAGGCAAAATCTTTTAAGAATAGAAACCTAAATTCCATCTGAGACCTCATGTGCCGGTGCTGTAGAGCATCTTCTTTTTGTGGCCGGCTACATTGATCAGGAAATAGCTGGAAGTGTAAGCATGGGTTTCTGGGTGAGGTGCAATGTACACGGGTAAATGTTACGGTGCACACATACAAATCTTACTGTGTTATCCGTACAATAAGTCTCGTGATTCCAGCCAAGCCCTGAGCTAGCCTCGAGGCTGCCTGCCCAGCCGGCACAGAGCGCACCCCTGACACAGCCTGCTTCATCCCAAAGTAGGCACCGACCACGGTGTTTCTCTCCGTTGACTCTGCTGGGTGATGAGAGTGGTATGTGGCTGAAATTTCTCTTGTTCTGCTAAACTTACATCAGTTGAATCCTGTCCTTAGTAAAAGGCACTTCCCTGCCATCACGTTGACCAGATAGCACAGACCGTTTGTGACTTAATTTTCAGTATTAATGAGGTGCTCGATGCATGTAAACTTCACTGGGGTTTGTTGTAGCTCCTATGGTTATAATATTGTTGTAGCTCTTAGTGCTTACAGTTGTAAAGCTGAGGAAACTAGGAAAAAATGGGTTGGAGGGGGAATACCAGGAGGTTATCAAGTTCTTCTCTCTGCTCCTGGGTATGATCAGCAACACTTCTGTCATTCATCACTGGTATTAATCTGCCCTGTGTTTGAAGAACTCCGCATAAAATCTATTCCTGTGCTTTGTTATCATTATACGTAGTTTTTATAATGTTTTATCTGAGTCGTTCTTGTTCCAATTTCAACCCATTATTCCTTATCTGCTGTGGTTATGGAGAACAGATCGTTCTATTGACTTTTGTAGCATGTTTCTATGTATGTAGAAGTCCATTATCACCCTGCCCATAGCATTCTCCTCTCTAGATGAAAACAACATAATTTTCTTTAACCTCTCCTCACAAGTCATATTTTCTAGATATCTTTCTTGTTATTTGACCTTTCTTCCTTTGGTCCCCGTATTTTTTTTAAAGTACTCCATGCAGGAGATAATACTTCATCTGGGGCCTTATGAAGCCGAGCAGAGCAGAAGGGTGACTTACATTGTAGGTGATGTGTGCTCCTGTTTATACATCCCAGCGTGTTCAGTTTTCGTAACAGTATGACTTCACTGAGTCATGTTCACCTTACGGTCTGCTCCACCCCAAATCTTGCTCTGAAGAGCTGTTGTCTGAACAGTTTTCCCCAACCTCTACTTGTACAGTTGGTTGTTTCTGGGTATGTGTGATAACTGTACTCCTAGCCATGTTGAATTTCAAAGTATGTCTTCAAATGATGAAATAATCTCATGTAATCTTGTCCTCCAGTATAACTGCGTTCCCTCCAGACTTGTGCGCTGCAAATTTTAATAAGCATGTCGTCTACTTCCTCCTCTCCTTCACTAATGTCAGTGTGGAACAGAACCAATAACAAGAAAAAAAGGGAAACCTACTTGACATCTCTTTTTGCTTTTACAGTGACCCATTAATGACACTTGTATGGGTCCTCCATTCGTTGCTGGTTTCAAGACTGTGCTTCCTTGATTGCTTACGGGAACATCTGTGGATGCAGCATCCAAAGAGGTGTTACTATACAGGTAGAAAAAAACCTATAGAAATATTTTTATACAGAGGGATCTGGAGCTTTCCTGCAGAAGTGAAAACTCATGGGATGCTGATATACTAGCTTTCTCTTCAGTTTTACTATAGTCAAGTTGCAACAGTGAATGGTTGTCCAAAATGATGTTGCTGTAAGTGCAGGTTCCTCACTTGAAAATTTTAATTTCAGATAAAAATCATGCAGGGAAATGTAGATCAGTCATAAACGTAAGGATTTAGGAAGCTGGTAAGTAGCAAATATTGGTATGGCCACATTCCTAGCTTCAAATGTTCAAGGACATGCAACTAGATGCTGGCATTCAGGAACGTTGGTATTGAAAACACCCATGTTAAATGGCCCCATAGACTTGAAAGCTAATATATTTCATAGACTGAAGGCAAATGTAGGTTCAGGTACTATATATATCCCCAAATCCCTTGCCAATGCGTGGGTTTTACAGTAGGTACTTTTCATAGTCCTTTTGCACTTCGATGTGTGTCTTTGATGTGACAGCTGGGGAGAATGGAGATAGCACTGTTGGCACTGACAAATGCTCAAACTTATTTCAGTTCCTATATGCAGGAAAAGAGTCTTCGTGCCACTTCGTCTTTGGGTTTCTGATGATAATAGCAGATGTCTGCAGTGATGGAAGATGCAGGCTCCTGCTGTGAAAGACGGTAATAATGAGAAGCATTTGATGAGCTGACTCTGTTTCATTCTTACTGATTAGTTGATACTTTAAGGATACAAGTAATTACAGCAACCTTGATCAGATTTAGTTTAGGTGCAACTGGAATTGATTCCAAGAGAGGCAGCTTGCGTGGACTGAAAAGTAACTAAGATGTGATATGGCTGGGTACACTATCTTGCCGGCTTTATTTTTCATTCCTTCTCCATCTCTGTTTCCCCATCTACTTAGCACTGATTTTATGTTGAGTATCTCCTTAGACTTGACTTGTTGTGCAGTCTTTAACGTTTAAGGTTGTGTGGCATCATTTTGGTTGCATGAGTATCAGAAGTGTAGGGCAAACCGGATATGAGTCTTACGGTGAGGCACTGGCAGAATCAAACTGAAAAACTACCCGCCTATAGCTGGAAACCGTTTGTGCCTCATCGCCTGCTTCTGACTGTGTTGGAAGAAACCTGAGGGACCTGTACAGGATGAGAAATGCAGTGGCTGGGGCTAATGCTGCGCTTCACAGCAGTCATTCAGGGCTGGTGGACTGGTACCCTTCCAGGGAAAGGGTACTGATACCAAAGTATCTTCACACATCGCTGCTAATCATGGGAAGGAAAGTGCCTGAGGGAAGGACAAAACTCTGTAAACAGCTCTGAGATGGAAACACGTGCAGCAGTCCTTTCGGTTGTTTTGACCGAGGGTAGGCCAGCAGGAGGTCTGTAGCAAGCTGTGGCTTTCTCCAGGTCAAGGAAAACATTTTAGGAGTAATCTCCCCCTGCTTTATTTTGCTTTTCATTCTTGTGAAACGTTGGGGGTTGAAGAATAAGTGGGCAGCAGTTACTGTTGCATAGCCAGCGCCCCAGGGAAGCCGGTGCAACCTGGTAGCGGCGCTGCTCACCGGTCACCTGCCTTCCTATGGAAACTGCAGGCAGGGACCGCTGCAGGCAACAGGTGCCCTGCCGGCTCTGACAGCTCTGGCTCCGCTCTCTCTGAAAGGTCCCCCAGATCTGTAGGGAGTTGAAATAAATATCCCTTTCCCCCTCCGTAGCGTCTTGCCTTGAGTTTTCTTACATCGAGAAGGAGCCGGTGTCGCGCGTGCTACCTGCTGTCAGCCAAGCGTGACTACCGAGACGAGAGGCCGGAGGAGCAGAAATGGGCCACCGCTCTGGGAGGGCAGACCGCTCCTCCCGTGTCTCTCCTTGCGTGGCGGTCGGCAATTAAACGGTGGCTGTGAAGTGGAGGCGGGCGGGAGTGGGTCATTTTTGGAGTGCTGCTGGTGAATGTGTCGCGGAGCTGCCTGCCTTCACACCGCCCGGTCGGCGGCGGCCCCGTCGCAAGACCGGCGCTATAATTAGCCGGTGGCAATCAGCAGCCGCTTGCTTCTGTTGCAGGGATTCAGACTGTCTGAAGCGGTAAATACGCAGAGCTATGGGTTTTTTGCTTTAATGACTGTAAGTATCTTCCCAATGCCAAAACGAACTGGCTTCCTTAACCTGGATTTCAGACTGATTTGTGGTTTTATTTTTGTAATTCAACAGTAGATCGGTCTTTGCTTTCCCCGAGTAAATTGTAGGAGATGTGTTGAAGCATTAAGAGGCCTTATTGACATTTCTGTGCAACCCCTTCAATTTATAGTAAGCTTTCATCTCATTAAAAGACCTCACTGATTGGAATATGTGCAGATCCCTTTCTGGAGGCAGTCTCGGTGCATCCCTTTAACCTGTGTCCGTACCATGTTAGTCCTCTCTGCTTCAACCACCTGGGAATACAGGAACTCTTACGAGGTTGGAAGCTCCCTTTTCACTGAAGGCATTCTCTTTACTTAATGTGGCAAGATCCTTAGTCATTTTTAGCTAAGATCGCTTGCACCACTGATGGATGGGCAAAATTATGTACCGCCCACTCTCTGACTTGCACCATTTACCTGTGCCTATCTCACGAAGAAGAGATTGTGACAGTGTACGCTGCCAAATATTGCTTTTGCAGGAGCTAAAGCTAGGGGAGGAGGATACCGCATCTTGTTCACTCTATTTTTACTAACAGCATGATAGGCCAGTACATCAGGATTTGTTTTGACTTTTGATAGGTCAGTTAACTTAAATGGTTTGGTACCTGCCTCATCTGGCAAGTTACCGTTGCCACTATTTTTTTTCTGTGGTAGTAGGAAATGTGCTTCAGGGTAGGACTCAAGATGGTGCAAGTTGGTGGCTTCACTGAAAGTTCTTAGTATTAAATCAGTCTTCTGCTTTGTTCTTGCATTGAAAGCTTTCAGTCTTTAAAAGCAAAAGAAAGACATGGAAAACTCCATCAATTGGTAAAGGATAGGTTTAATTTTAAACCTACAGTATGCTCATGAAGATTTCTTTACCCAGATGAATTAATGTATCCTCTATGAGAGTCATTGTAGTGTTTCTGTATTTATAAGTACTTCTTTAATTTATGATACAGCTTCTGGTAATATTCTCATCTGTATGTCAAAGATGCGAATACTGATTTCTATACACATTCACTCATGTATTGCTTGTTTTAAGAGTAGAAGAACAGCTGTTCTTTGAAACTGGAAGGCAAAAGTTTGGATACAGTGTTGAACAAGATGTCTTAAATCACGCCCTCTCAGTCTTGCCATCTTGTTTCATGACCCCAACTGTTGTGTTTATCTTCTTGGTGAAAGCTAGGAGGTGGTTTTTTTTATTTGCAATGCAGAGGCCAAGAACTGGCATAACCTCCCCTCCTCTCTCTGAAAATGTTCACCAGACTTCAGGGTTTTGGTTTTTTTGTTGCTGGCATGTCATCCTACAGTACTAGCACTTCTCTGGCAGTTTTTAACAACATGACTCTGGGAGAGGAGAATGAGGTCTCCCATCTTCTTGGTGAGCAGGGTAGGATCCAGAAGTCTGCATCATATCAGACTGAGCAAGACTGATTTTGACCTGATTCTATCAAACTCAAATGCCGACAGTAGAGGCTTGAAACATGAACTCCTTTTGGTGTCTGCAGTTGCAGGGGGCGATCGGCCTGCCCTGCATTTGGTTAGAGGGCTGGACAAACAGCATCTGGAAGTGTACTGGGTACTAACGACCTTTGGGGGCTTTTTTTCAGGGTGGTTTTTTTCAGTCTATCATATAAAGTGTTCAGGTTTGCTTATCGCAGAATTTGGGTTGTGCCCTGACGGCCCTTTTTTGCAGCTGTGATCAGCCCTTAGAGCACAGCTCTCCAGGTTTTGCCTTTAATTCAAGCCACTGGTCTGTGTGGAGTCTCATCTAATGCCTGTGCGCTTCATACAGCCTCCTGCTCTCTTACGCAAGGGTAAGGCCATTTATATGAAAAAGCACACAGCGAGCTCAGCGGGTCTGTGCCTGGATCTCTGTGGTGTGGCTTTGAACCATTAATCTCTCCTGTGGTTGCTGATGCACTTTTGGAAGCATGAAATGACATCACAAGGCTTTAAAGCCAACACTGTTAGATAACTTTGCAGTCTTATCTTTCAAAGCCAAATGTTTTTTCTTCAAATCTGTACATATGTTATGATCCTGAGCACCTTGTTGGTCCCCATCTCTTCCCTTTGTCTGCCCCCTTTCACAAATTATTCACCGTTTCATAAATAAATAAGGACACAAGTACGTTTTGGCAGATTTTGCAAATGCTGCTTATAGAATAAACTTGTTCCGTACAAAAGATAGCTCTAAAAAGCATTTGGCATCAGATAACAACACTGTAACCCTAAGCACCTGCTTCACACCCAGGTTGCCGTAACCCTAAGGACCAGATCAGGAATTTTTAGGAGGAAGTACTGTTTGCAATGTATGATACTAGAAGTGTCTGCTGCCTGACATACTGTGGAACTAATGTACAGCCTTAGTGGCTGTATTTATAGCATGCAACAGCCAGATACGCCACAACAAGCAGAACTGCTTTTCAGTGTCATGGGAATTCCCTAGTGTTATGGCTTAACAGAAGGATGGGGCCATCTCCTCGCTGAGACATTTGGTACTCAAACCCTCTGAAGCGATTTTCATTAGACTGTACCATGTGCCTCACGTACTGAGTGTTCTGTGCCAAGGCTGGCACAAACCAATTTGTTGACGCTCTGTTTACCTTGTACTCCATACCGTGCTGTGTTCCATATAGCAAAGGGAAGCATTGCTTCTGCTGCCCTCATCGCCTGGGAGAGGGATTAGGATGGGAAGAAGAGCATCCACTGTAGCTGGAGCTGTTGCCCTTATATCTGCTGCTCACATAACTGATAATCTCCTACGTTCAGCACAAAGCATCCGGAACAAAGTGCTACCCGCGCCGTTCCCCTGCTGACATCCATCGTTCCATTTTCTATCTGCTCACAGGTTTCCAGGGCATCAGCTGTGTTCCCAGCTGCTGGTCCTCTCATGTATCGCTCAGGTCCTGGGACAGGCTTTGTGAGGAGTTGCCCAGTAACTCCATCCTAAGGGCTGGCAAATTATCCCTTCAAAACACAGCTCCTTAGATTTTTTGTGCTTGGATGTAGACGTGTATGTATATTCATCTAATGCAATGTATAAAATCATACATGTGGAATTTCTGGAAGAATAATTAATTTGCCATCTGCTATTGGCTGCTTTGCCAGGCTTCTCCCTCCTCACCTGATGTGCGCTCTCAGCCCTGTTTCAGTCCTTGCATGTCTTCGTTAGACATGTTTTTCAGTCACTCAACCTGCCATAGAAATATTTTTCTCCTCTGGACCTCTGAATTTCTCTATTTGAAGCCAGTCAAAGGTGCAATTTAAACAGCCATAATCACATTCTTGGACTGCTCCTGAACAAGATTTGCACTGCAAGAGAAGTGGGAATTTTTCCTTTCCTGTGGGACTTGTAGCACTTCCATCTTACCTTGGAAAGGACCCAAGATACCGATTTTTAACATTCTTACTCTCTTCACAAGAAAGTGTAAGTATTCTACACCATCTAAGAGCCATCAGCATTCTCTAAGCCTTGTATCCATCATATTGAAAGGATACAAAAAATAGTTGTTGTAGGATTTGAAAAGCTGTCTGTCTGATGCGTTTCCAGAAAGGTGACATAGGGAGGATGCAGGGCAGCGGAGTGTAAGGGTGGCCTTTTTTAACATTTCTATCTTGCTATCCAGACCCAACTGTGGCTTTACCACCTGTGTACAATCCATGGTTTCAAACTCATGTTGAAATCACTTTGTATTCTCTCCTTCCCCATCGTATATTCCAATTCATACTCTCAGACTCTGCTACAGAGTGATTTAAAGAGACTCTTTAAATTTGGCAGGAAGAATGTGGCTGCTGTAGAGTCTCTAATGCATCCTTCTGTATTTTACTCATCACTGACAGGGGATTTGGAGAGGGTGGAGATCTGAATAAAGTGTGTAAAATTTGCTGCCAACAGCATGATAATTAAAGAAGAGAAGATAACAGTATATGTAATAATATTGTTACAGATGCACAAAGCAGGGCTGATCTTAATGTTGGAAGTTGGGTATTTCTGAGCTATGTGCCTTTAAGACCTACATAATGCTGCTGCATTACCTTAGGGTTTTTCTTTTGAATTTCCAGCTTCAGAAAACCAAGCTTGCTTTTTTTTTTTTTCCTTCTTTCCCCTGATGGCACTTTCAAAACCTGGGGGTGTTTATATGAAAGAAGACTCACTGCACGTAAAATATTATGGTGTGATAAGACATGTTGCAGTAAATAGGGGTAGAATCATGCGGACTTCACTGTCATAGAGATGGCATGGTTGAGCTGACTGTTACCTCCCCTTTATAATACCAGCTTTTTGACTTAGGACAGCTACAACTAATTTTTCTCTATTGCTCTCTGACATCTGGTGGCAGCACCAGGTAATGCAGTTAATTTGCTTAAAATCTTGCCAAGAGGGTAGCTCAGACATTAGATTTTGAAGCTTCAGTAGCTTTGCTGGAAAAGAAACTAACTTGGCTCTTGGCATTGTATTTTGGTGTGGTCTTCCCCCCTGGGTAGGAACACTCCTACAAGGATGGGATTTGAGCAGGCCACACCCTTCAATAAGTTGTGTTAATATATATCACATTAGAAATTAAATGGTAAGCTTGAGTTACATGGTGCATCTCGATTTAATATGTTGCCAGTGAAATGTCACTAAGAACTGCTTTGGTGCTTAGAGAGCATGAGCTTGATGACAGCAATGCTGCAGAAGAAGTGAAGGTTTTGGCTGTCTCTTCGTTATTTTCTTGCTCTAACAGTTAATTCCTCAAATGAGCTAGAGTTTGCTGGTTAGCTCTGAGAAAATGGCCAAGCCTGAAAACAAAATTACGCTGTCATTCTCTGCTAGAAAGAGAATTAATTTTGCTTTTACTAGAAATTATTGAGTCCTTTCTGTTCCTTTCCTTTCCTCCCCTTCTTAAGTGCTGAGTAGAGACAGAAATGAGGATAAAACAAGCAAAATGGGCAGCAGATGCACATATGTGGGTGGCAGGTGCAGCCATATATGAGCTCACTGCAGTTCCAGCACAAGGGCTTGAGGTTTGTGTGTGGCTGCTGACAAGGTGTCAGTGAACCTCCCCCCGATACTCAGATGCTGTGTCACTAACAAATAATGTGGTTTCTCTGTGAAGACCAGTAGCAGGAATAGATAGATGAAATGTTGTTAATAGGAAGGGCAGTTATGTTTGTGTTATACCTGTTTCTGCCTTCTCGCTGGGTAAGAGTAGTGAGACCTCAGTGGGGATGCAAAGTGATAGTGATTAATTTTGTGCAGCATACTGCAGATTGCAATCCCGTTGCAATTTTAGGCAGAGTGCTTGAAAATCCTTGTTTCTTTTCTTCCCCAATCTCCAGTCCCAAGATAAGAAACCAGCCAGCTAATACTGGGAAGTGTAATCCCCACAGCTTCTTAGCTGTGCAGCAAGAAGCGCTGTATTCAGGAAGGGGCTTTTCCGCTGTGACTCCTGGTTTTGCACTCTGTGCCATCTTGCCAGTTCTTATATGTCAACAGCATGGCATTATCAGCAGCTTGTCCCATGTTTCTCTGGCAATCAAATGAGCCAGTGGCTACGAGTATCTTCTTTTTATTCTCTTCCTTGGTTTTTTTGTTTGCTTGTTCCAAAGCCCCCTCCATACTGGATTTTGTCTAAGAGATTGCCCGGCTTTACTTCTCAGGCACAGTTGCCATTTATTCATCGCCGTGACTCTTCCGGCAGAGTAGATGGCCGCATATTCCAGTTCTCGATATTTGTTGCTAGACGACCTGGAGGCAGGGCAGAGCAGGAACAGGGATGGCTCTTCAAACAGTCTGGCTGGCTGCCCCCCAGAAAAACCTGAGGCAAGTGTCAAGGGTTGCGTCTGTCGGCATTGCAGGGCTGAACTCTGCGTAGGAGAGGCTTTAGGGAAGACTGGCCACGTTCAGCAGATGGGACGGTTTTGTGGCAGCCTGAATTCCACTGGAGCCCTGATGCTGATGTATGTCCTACTGAAATATCCGTGGAGCCTTGGTCCCGCTCATAGAAAACGCAAAGCAGAGGGACTGTGGTCGACTTTAGGCTGCCCTGAATGTGCTCCTTGGTAACTGGCTGACGATGCTAAAGCCTGCTTCGGACTCCGCAGCACAGGAGACTGTTAGATGTCTTACGGCAGAAGAAACCTGTTGCCAAGCTACTGTCCAGGTGGAAGTGGGTTTCACCAAGGTGCTTTGGAAAGTGGCCGTGGTTACAGGCGGTTGTTCCTAGCAGAGCTAGTTACAAGGGCGCAGATGGCAATCAGGGGCAAGGCTCAAGCAACATGCTGCAACCACGCTAGCCACGGGATCGGTCACCACTGAAATAAGGGCTTGAGCTCTATGTGAACTGACACTGATGAACTCTTGCCACAGCCTTCTGTCTTCTCCTAAACAGGCAAAGTCCCAGCCCCATGAGCCATAACATGCTCCAGCCATGCAGGACAGATGGGATCACAGAGGGTGTTTTGGGGAGAACAAAAATGCTCCAGCACAGTAGGAGATAATTGTGCCTCTGGACCAAGCATCTTATCTTGAAGGGCAGTTGCATGCTGTCGCTCGTGCTCTGGCTGATGGAGCCAGGCTGTGACCAAAAGGACTGAGAGCTCCAGGGAAAGGCGTCAGGGCAGAAGAAGAAAGGAACATCAGTATACCTTGAGCTTATCATCCCCATCCTTTGCGGTTTGCTTTGGAAAGCTTTAACAGAAATCACACCATAGGAGGATGACCAAATTAGTACTTCCCTTCCTGCTTTGTCCTGTCATTGGTAAGACCGTGAGTATAATCCATTATTTTGGAAGTATTTTACACAGGGACTTTGGTGATAATATCTGCAGAGCCTTTTTCTAGCTAGACTGTTACAGAGACGTTTCATCCTTGTTCATAGTGTCAGCATGCCATCCCATGTCGTAGAAAAAAAAGCCCCTGAAGATTAAAACCTGTGTTTTACAAGGATGTTTAGTAGTCTGAATTATACCCAAGTCCATTATAGCTTATTGGGTAAAATATTTACCATATGTGTTTTCCCACTGTGAACTTGATTAGATGTTTAAATACTCAGATGTTTTGAATGAGGAATCGAGATGAAGCTCTTGGTTGGTGGCAGAGGCAGCAGGAAGGACAATATGAGCCTGTGAACTGCCGCAAGATCTCCCAAGTAATAAAACTGCACTCTGCAATCTTTTGTGTTCAAGGTTACTTAATCTTAACCTACATAGCAATAATTTCCTGCTCACCAGTGAATAAGTGATCATCATACAAAAGTCTGCTCAATCCTTTTGTGGGGAAAGAGCAAGTGCATAGATCTTGGGTTTTCGGTGAACCCAGGGAAGTCTTGGTCTACCTCCTGCATGGTGTCCCCTTCATATCAACTACCATCTCCTCCATGTGGCAAAGAGCAGTTTCTGCTCTCCTTCCTGTCAGCTGGCTTTTTTGTGGGTGGGAAATAAACTTGGCGTGCTGAAATGTTGGGTTTCATGTAGTGCAATGGCTCCAAATTCTTCTGCGGTGTAGCCCACACCTTAATAGAGGGGTTGTTTTGTGGAACTTCAGTATCATGTAGCACCCCTGGAGTAGTTACACCAGTCACTTCTATATGAAAGTACTGATTTCATGTATTTTAGCTTTATTTACTGCGATTTAGCAATTGGGTCTAAGTAGTGACAGGATGTCTCCCTGCTTCTTGTTGTGCATGGCATATGACTTGAGAGCCAGTAGCACAGCCTATTTGTAGGAACGTCCCAGCACGGCTTGCTTTTAACATCACTCTGGGGAAAATGAGCTTGGGAACCTGCAACCACAGAGTGAGGAGGGGTTTGCAGTTGCTTCCTTTTGTACAGAAAATGCCTCTCTGCATTGGAATAGAAGATTTTGATTTAAAAGCTTCATTTAACATTTGGAAGAGATTTTTTTCCTGTCCAGTTGTAGTTGTTAAAATAGGTCAAGGTTGAGATCCAGATCATCATAAATCACTCCCCCTTTGAAGGCAAATGTTTTCCTGTGTGGCCCGAGGGACTGAAATCAAGTCTGACAAGGCGCACAGACCTGCCTTTCATTCTTGGCTTTTCTGCACTGTCTCTGTTGTATTTTTCTCCATCTGGAGAGCAGTGCTTACCTTGCACTGCTGTTGTGGGGATTAATTAATCCCTCTATTTGCACAGCGCTTTGAACGTGCCCAAACGAAATGCTGTTACTTTAATTGGCTCGTGGCTCTGTGCAGCCTCCTGTGACAGCAGGGTCTGAGAGCCAAATGGGTGGGCAGAGCGAGGCCCGTCTACCCGGCAAGCAGCCAGGGCCACCCGGCGTGCTGCCTTCTGAGGTCTGCCTGCCCCACCTTCCCAGCCAGCCCAAACGGAGGGGGACACTGTCCCTGCCGTGGGGCGCGCCCGACGTGTGGGTTGGGCACAGGCTTACCAGGGCTTGGGCAGACGCCTGGGCTGTTTTCTGTGCGGTCCCTGCCGTGGGGCGCGCCCGACGTGTGGGTTGGGCACAGGCTTACCAGGGCTTGGGCAGACGCCTGGGCTGTTTTCTGTGCCCCGTGGCCGGAGCAGCCTCTGGAGGAGGAGCTGCCTGTGCTGGTGATGAGGCTGCCGTGGGAAAGTCTTCTTCAGCAAGACTAGCTTGCAGGTTGCAGATTGCTGTGCATCTAGCACGGACTGCTAGAAATTTGGACCTAAATTTAAGAGCCAAATGGTTATATTAAGTTATCTGTTGGTGTTTGGAACGCAAGGGGGGATTTGGCCTTTACTTAGAACATATCAAACCACCACAGGATGATGTCCTACATCATATGCAAATGTCTGAGGACAAAATGGTCACTTAGCCATCTTATAGGTGGATTATCAACTTTATCTGTAATCTTCTAAGCATTTAAGGCCATAAACAGATCACTGGTGCTGTCTTTAGAGGGCAACAGGGTTTGTGTATTTTTTCGGCAGAGGGCTGTCTTACGTACTTGTGGTCTCGCCTACCTGAATTTTCTTTGTTAAATAGCTGACTGTATGGTTTTGGAGGGGAGGGTTGGTTCACAGTAGAACAGGGGCAGGTTAAAGGCGTTAACAGGGATATTAACCAGTTGTAGTTACAGCAATAAGCATTTGCATACCAGTGACTGATTTTCTTTACATCTCTTCTTACAAAAGAGATGCACTAGCAAAGCATGTAGGGCTTCACAGATGGGCTGTAAAATATCAATAGAAACATTGTGGTGGTGTTTGCTGTTTCATTTCCTTCCATCTCTTCATTTGCTGTGTTACTTTATCGCTCTTCATTGTTTGTCTTGTCAGTCCCTATTTCCTCTGTTCCTTGCTGGCAAAGTTATTTCCAAGTGGAACTTGGAACTGGCTGCCAGCGTGGTGCTGGTCATGCAGTAGTGCTCCCACCTGCCAGTGGCCCATAGTCTTGGTGAGGCTGGCTATATGGGAGCTGCAGAAAATGCGGTCCACAAATGGACAAGGGATGGTAAGCCAGAAGACAGAATTTACTTTGCTGTCATCATGATAGTGAATCCTTTTCCAGTGATATATTCAGGACACTTGGATGCCAGTGGGAGGAAGCAGAGTATAAGAGAACACAGAGAGGGAAAGGCCTACAGAAAAACATTTGAGTTACTAATCATGTGTCAGGAAACAAATTTAGGATGACAATGCTGCATGGACAGTGGTGGCTGTGGTCAGCCTGTGGTGACCTGCTGGAGCAGTGGTGTGGGCTTTCCCTTGTGAGGAGGAGGAGGAGTATGAAAAGGACATCTTTCTTAAGTTACCTAAGCTGAAGAACTGCTGCATAGTTGTATCTTTCAGAAAATTCAGCTCAGGCATGAGAGAGGAGCTGTGGGGAAGGCTTGAATTACTCCACTTCTCTGAAGAAGAAAAATAAAACATGATTGCAGCTACAAAAGTCCATCCAGGAACACCACATTGCGTCGGCATGTTTCTGGTGCGAATGCCAGTCTGACAATGAACATGCTTACTACACATTGTCTGAAAAGATGTATTTTGATCCTCTAAGAACTGAATTTCACCCATCTTAATTTTGTCAAGTCTATGCTGCATTAAGCATTTTTGCTAAATGGAATATTTATTGGTGACTCACAGCCATGGGAACTGTCGTGTGAGACCTGTATGTTTACTGGAAAATCAGAGCTTGGAGCTGACAGACTCAGCCTGAATCTCACGTTGGAGTGATACCGGTGTGTTGTGAGGTACGCATTACTGTCATTTCCATCTTTCTCCATGTGCTTAGCCACAATGTAAAGGGCTTATAGATGGCATTTGATATAAAGCAGCATCTGTAAGAGGGTGAAAGATAATGATTGATTAGCAGCACAGCTGACTGCCACTTCAACATATACTGACCTGCCTTCTTCATTTAAAGCCGTACGCCCTTTGCTTTCCTCCTGCCATGGTCTACGTTTCACAGAATAACCCAAAGCCTTCTTGAGGGCACTCTCCTAGGCATCAGGTTCCTCTTGGCCATCCCTGGAGCTATTTTATACCTTCTTGACAGTGTCCCTCGTGCTAGCTACTCTGACATGAGCTCCTCCTCCAAAAAAAATTAACACGGTTGCCTTTGGTAATGTTCATTCTGCTAATGTGCTTTGCTGCGATAAGAGGAATGACTGTCACTTCAGATAGCTGGAAAAGGAAATGAGGAATTTATTCAGCAGAGTACAAATCATATTGCTTTCTCTTCCAGGGAGCTAGCAGGTACCAGTGGTTGGTGTGAGGTGGAGGACTGCATGGTATTGGAGACATGATTGTGATCCACACCACACGCATGCTGTGCCTTCGTCATTCATTGCTTGCTCCCATCTCCCTCTT
>NW_008824306.1:2533808-2546429 GCF_000699105.1 Pygoscelis adeliae | reverse complement strand
GCAGGGGAGAGAGGCTGTTGTCTTTTGTTCCCTGGCTGATGGAAGAACAGCCTTAACACTCCTCTTCCTACGCATTGTGTCCTCGCTGTTAAAACACCACGTAGGGGCCATTCTTCTGCCCTTCCTGCTCAGCCCAGCAGGGGACCAGGGCTCCTTTCCATCGTCTCTGCCGGGGCTGGGTGCCACGTCCCCACCATGCTGAGGCCTTGTGCTCTGGGTGGTGGGAGGCTAAGCCCCACATTTGGGTTCTGCCACCTTCGCCTGAGGGAAACCAGTATGTGTGGGTAGCTGGGGCCTCTGGGATGGGGAGGCAGAGTTTACATTTTGGCTTTCAGCAGAAATGCCCAGGCACTCCTACACGGCTTTGGCTGTTGGCTCAGCTCTTGCTGCCCTGATTTTGTTTTGTTTTGGTTTGTTTGGGGGAGAGGAGGGGGGAGGATGGGAGGAGTAATCCTCTGTGGCCAGAGGGTTACCCTTCCCCTGTCTTTACTCTTTGACATGCTGCCTTTCCTTGGCTTCTTCAGCCTCATCTGCCCATGCAGTTGGTGGTGTGGGAGCTACACGAGGAATGCTCGGCCAAGCGGTGGTGTCACTGAAACCTTGCCATGTTACCCAGTGCCCTCTGGGACCCAACCAAGACTGCAACCTCAGTTTCTTACCTTCAGTCACCTAGTGTAACTCCATACCTGCAGGGTCTATCGTGTGCTCGCTCGACCCACTAAAACCTGATTTAAGTCCCTAGTTTCCAGGATGCAAGGCCTTGGTCAGATCTGTTTGGCCTTGGGACCATGCATGACCTGAAGAAGACAACTCCTTCCAGCAGGAGCAGCCCAAACTGCAGGTCCACAGGGTCTGGCTTGGTGGCCCTGGTCATTTTGGCCCTCACCTGGGTCTCATCTCTCTGCTGCCCTGGGCAGCTCTGTGCTTTGTTTTGCTGTTCTCCTGGTGGCCATCAGTGCTGGAGATGATGAGATGTGCTGGAGCAGTAGGTGCACTCCCTTGCAGGTGTTGCCTGGTACAGTTGCAACCTCTCTCCTGCTGCCCCATTTCTGCCTGCCTCCTTGTTGTCAAATGAGATGCAGACTGTCAAGAAACTAGGCTTGTGCATTAGAAAATGTGCTGGGTTTGTCTTGCTTTCTTCTTCCCAGGAGGCAGGAGGGAGAGGAGAGGGAAGAGGCAGACAGTGGAGAAAGCAGACTGATGGGCTACCTGCGGCGCTGCCAGCAGGATGGGCAATTTTTGGTGGGGAACATTTTCTCCCGCTTTCCCCATGCTGCCCAGAGGTGCCTATGGGAAAAACGCAATCCCTTTGGGAGCTGCCGTGGGTATGGAGGATGGGAAATGCCCTCTTGTTTTTCAGACAGGGGTCCAGAACCGAGGCAGGAGCTTAAGCCACTTGAATACACTCATCTGGGGTTTCACAGGAGAAAACCATCTGAGCAAAACATACGAGGTTTAGCTGTGAGTTTGTATGGGGTGAAGGGAATGGCTTCATGTTTAGTTTTGATCAAAGTATTCTTAGAAGCAGGTCAATTACATAGAGTAGTCCTGAGTTTTCATTGCCCTGCTACGTGATGCCAGGCAGTCATTAGAAATGTTGCATTTTTGTTGACTTTCACCTCTAAATTGAAATAAAGGAAATAAATTTTATCAGAACTTCTGCTCAAACATTTCCTGCGCTCTCTCACTACCTCTTAAATGCTTAAAGTTGGTTCAGAACTGAGTATTAATAATTGCATTGTATTCATTTATTTTTAACTTGACTCTAAGCCTGAAAGCAATCAAGCAGAAAAAGTATTTAATAACCAAGAAACTTAGAGGAGCAGTACACATAGCCCAGTGCTGTTAACATCCTTCAGCAAAAAAGATTAAGTGCTGCTGTCGTCATTTAAGCTTCGGGGGGTGGGAGGGAGTGGGGGAAGGGAGAGGGGAGATGTCTGATCCACTTAATGCAAAGTATAAACTGATGTCATTTTAATTTTCTTCTTATAAGATTTACCACTTTACATGTAAATACCAGACAGCGATGTGGCTATGTTGGATTTCCTATTCATATGGAGAATGTGTTCATCTACTGGAACTTAACTGATCACACTGAGTTAAGGGGAGGATAATAAAAAGCTATGGAGTGAATAATGGAAGGATTTAAAAATGAGGCATGGGGGGCAGAAGATAGAATACAGCGTAATTTTGGAGGTAAAACTACAGTTGAGATTAACAGTATATTTCTGGACATCTGGCTGATCTAAAGTCTGTCTGACGATTATCTTGTAATTGTTAAACCTGCCGCCTTTATGTATGGGATTAGGTCTGTTTAAATATGCATGCAAAAAGCAGAATGGTTATTGATTCTGTGCAGCATAATTTGTGTGGATCTTAGTTTGGAGTCGAATGGGTTTTATTTCTACTTTAGTGCGTGCGTATTTACTTCTTGTTTTGGTTTTTCTCAAAAGTAATGTCAAAACAAGAGCATCTGTGAGAAGCTTAGTGATAGGAAAGAGTTTAAGACAAAGTTACCATTTTTAGAGGAACTGATTTAGAAAGGAAAAATGGATATCTTACTAGTTACTAAAAATACATCTTTTGAACAATTGTATGAAAATTAGCATCTAATAATGCTACATCTGTATTCAATCCCTTTCACTGTTACAGATTTTTAGTTAAAGACTCTTCTGTCTTTACGCCAATTAGTTTGAGATCCTAACCTTTGTGCTTAACAAAAATGGTTGCAGGAGCTCTGCTGACATCCTCAGCACTATTTGTAAAGAAAGAAAACTACCGGGAAAAACACATTAATATTAGCTCCCATAGAAACACTCAAGCATTTCATTAGCAGTTGTAAGCTGGAAAGACAACAGGGAAGGCTTTATGAGGCAAGAGGTGGCAGATGGAAAA
Organism: Pygoscelis adeliae; assembly: GCF_000699105.1. NCBI lineage: Eukaryota > Metazoa > Chordata > Aves > Sphenisciformes > Spheniscidae > Pygoscelis > Pygoscelis adeliae. The sequence continues at coordinate 2,543,534 of NW_008824306.1, read as the reverse complement.
GTGGCAGCAGAAAATCAAAGTTTGATCATGAATAGCCCCTCACAACTGCAACATCATCTTATTGTTCATTTGTTTGCATTTCCATCATGCCCTGATCACAAGTGCCTACAGCCACGTAATAAATAAATAAATAACCCAACCTTCACAAGCAAGAAAAAACAATATGATGGCTCAGTGCCAGCATAAACTGCTCTGCAGCCATCTGCTCAGCATGAGCCCAGCACCAGGCAGCGTGCTGTGAGCAGGAAGTACAGATCAGTCCTCAAGGCCTGATGGTCAAAATGTCACTGATTTTATGTTCTTTGCAGAGTATATTTAATGTGACCTTTTCCTTACAGGAAACGTCTCCTCTGGTGTTTCTAGTTACACATCTATATTAAAAATCCACTGTAAATATGTTGTGTCTATATTAAAATGCTAAGGGTAGGGAGTTGAAATACTGAATATTTTGGTATGTTGCTCTAAGATGGTTTAAATGAAGAAAATGAACACATGTCAAGAGATGTGAGAGAAGGGACAGATTAATGCAGGCATGAGAGTGGTCAGAATGTGATGTTTATGTAGAGTCAGGTTTCTAAAGTTGTTTAGGTACCTAAAGGTGCAGATGGGTCCTGGGGTTTTCAGATGGTCTGGTTGCTGGACCTCTGTGTGATGAGAGACAGTCTTCGGAAATTGGGTGCCTATTTTCTACTGCATTATCCCTTCTGAGTATCTTAGTGCTTTTGAAAATTTCCCTATTTACATGCTGGGCTTCTTAGAACCTCTGGTAATCTGGTTTACAGTAGTTATGAAAGCTGCTGCCTCTGTATTTTATCCTGTGCCCTGTGATGCCCATTCTTGGGTGCAGTCTTCATGGTTTAGTAGTGTTGATAGCCAAGTGTCAATGATGGGTTTTTGGACTGAGAGATTGACGAGGGAAATAGAGGACGTGGGAGCTCACAGCTCTGGTTTAGCGTTTAGATACCTAAAATCTGTTAAAATAAGCAACCTGTAGTCTACCAAGTGCCTCTGTGGATGGAGACTTCTGAGCCTTCATTTCCTTCTGCAGAGTTTCTGCAGTCAGGTAGGCATTATTTTGTTGCTGTGGGTGCTTGCTTACATGCTAAAAAGGAAAAGTGAGATCTGAAAACTCTGTTCAAGTAATGCTGGATGGATTTAGAGAGAGCCATATGCTTGATGCTTCAGAGCAGGGGGTTGAAAGTTTAGCAAGCATTGTCAAGTTGGAATATAAAACCTGTAAACCAGAATGAGATCTTCCCCAAAAATACCTACGCTTTTTTTTCCAGCCAGCTCTAATTTAAACTGGCTGTTTAGCCAGTTTTATGCGTGATCCACATAGTCACATGGGTCATGCGTGCTTGCGAAAAAGAGTTACGAGCATGACTGGAAATGAACCTTAGACCTTGCACTTGCACAGTTGTGAGTGCTGCTGCTGGAGGAAGCAGAGGAACCCACTGGGCAGCTTGGGAAACTGTGGTTTCTGCAGCAGTCACGGTGTTGGTGGAGGCTCCCTGCAGGCACCAGTGACCCTGACTTGGAGTCACGCACTGGAGTTTGGGAAGCTTCAGTCTTCTGATGAAGATTTTAAAGAAAAAAGATAAGAGCTTGCTTTCTCATGCTGCCTTTGTTCCCTTTCTAGGTTTTGCTGCCAGGAAACGTGTGTGTTAGACTTGGTGTCCAAATGGCCTTGTGGGCATTCACTGCTGTGCATCTTGAACGCAGGATTACCAGGGCTCCTAGGCAGTACGGGATGGCTTCAAGCTTTAGTCCACTTCAGGGCTCAGGTTCTTCTCTTTGCTGAGTGTAGGTCAGGGAGAGCAGAAGTCTCTCGCAGAGAGCGGGATTTGGGGGCAGCCAGCCAGGTTAAAAGACTGATTATTGGTATGTTTTAACACTGAAAAAGACCTAACATGAATATGGATTTTGTGGTATGTAGATATTTCTAGAACTGTAGAAATGCGGAATGGAAGGCACCTCCTGGAGGAAGGAACCTGACTCCCTACTACCACTGGTAGCTCCATCGTCTGATGCCTTTGTGTGTTGACCAAACTCTGTCTCAGAGCTAACTGGCTGTCGTCTCAAAAGTCCTGTTGAAAGGCTATTCAGAAACTCATTTGTATGAGGGGTTAAACACCTAATTTTATCCCGAGACAATACAGTTGTGGTTTTGTACCCATGCAGTTCCCTGGGAGTAAACAAGGGAAGCCAGCTGAGCTCAAAGACAGTTGGACTTATTCTCAGGTATTGCTGCATTCAGCAGAGCAAGCCACATTCTTCTGTTCTTTCCTCATACAGTGGGCTGATCAGAGGTGGAAGAGCTGAGCGTTTCTTCTCTGGATCTTCCACTCTCTCATTATGTCATATTTGAACATGGACAGCCAGAATCATACTCTACTCCAGAGGAGATTTCGTCAGTGCTTTGTTCTGTAGCACCCATATTTCCATGTGCCTCCTGGAAATACATCATTTGCACAAGCATTTTTCACACCTGCATTGCATTGGTAGCTAATACTCGCCTTCTGAGCAGCTGGTACAGATCTTTCAACTGTAATTCCTGATGACTGAGACCAGCGTATGGCAGAGATCTGTATTCACATGCTGAGGACACTACACAGGTAATCGTGTTCCTTCCATTTTGGTGTGAAATGCCTCCATTTCCTCCAGTGTCCTCTGTGTGACAGTAATCCTTTGTGTGACAGTGTTGGCCAGTTTCATCACCAATAAACTTTCCTTAGGATATTCCTAATTTTTTGTGGCGCTCATAAAAATAAGTCAGCTCCAATGCTTGCAGAATTTCTCTAATAACTCCTATCGGCAAAGGCTATTGCAGCTTCCCCCATTTTGCCAGCTCCTTTATCATCGGACTGTATCAGTACAGCTTTTTTTGTGTTTTCCGCGTGGTGCTCTGTCAGCAGGTTTACTGAAGGGAACTCAGATGGTTCCAGTGGTATTTCTGTTGTATAAAAAGTGAGTCAGCTTTTCAGAAAGAGTTATTTGGGTTAATTTGCAATAACTAAGCTTCAGTAAGCCATGCTACATGGCTTTAGACCACTTCCTACTTACTCCATGCCTTCATTTAATAAAGCAAGTGAGGCAAACCAGAAAAAAATATTTTTGTATTAAAAAAGGACATCTGTATAAATTAACAAAACAATTTTTTGGCTTCATTTAGCAGCAGTAATGCAGGCAATGCTGCTGAAGATGTACACTGGTGATCCTGATTTGAAAATAATGCTGGTTTTAAGTTTTGAAAGGAACGTTTTCATAATAATGTTGCGTTTTAATGGGACATTACCAGTTTAAGAAATAACAGTGAGGATAATACCTTGCTGGTGGCTTGCTGCCAGGTACCAACCATTCCAAAAGAAGGAGGCAATGGCTCATACCCGTGGTATGCCTGATTGTAAATGCTGCAAGAATTTTTTTTCCAATAGGCGGGGCTTGGTTTTCCATTTCTGTTGGGACTTTATCAGCTTGGACAATGAGAACGATATCAACAATTTGTAACAGGTTTTACTTTCTCCTTATATTTGCTTTCTTAAACAATGTAATTCCTGTAATTATGCAGCAGGGGACACAAGTCAACTTGTGTTGACTTCAAAATATCCATTTGAACAAAAAAATTTTTTTGTTCAACACGTGTAAATGTGTTTCAGAAACCCTTTCAAAGCTGAATTTTTCAGCAAATTTGATCAAAGTAAGTTCAACTTACTTTGTCAGGTTAGCACAAAGGGGAATTTGGCTGTGTTTGAGCAGTCCTGTTGGGGGAGAGGGCAAGTATGTAGAAAGGACATTTTTAAACAGGAGTTCAAGCATTGCTTTGCTTTGAAGGATACTCTTAAGTATTCTTTATATGATCTAAGAAAGTAAATAATAGAGTGTAGTGGAGAAGAGCCATTCTGTTCTACCTTTCTGTACCCAGCAGATCACGAGTGGCTTTTGAATGCCCCTCCATGGAGGGAGGAGATCTAGAGCCACTGAAACATTTGGCAACTTCCCCATGGTTTTTGTTGGCTCCCCTTTGTGTTGGGCTGGCATTTAGAAGAGAGCAAACCTACCTCTGGGCTGTAGAGCCCAAATGCCTGGCAGGCATGCCTAGAAGGGGATGCCCAGGCACCTGTGAGGCGCATAAAACAGGGAGATGGAGCAAAATAGTAGCCAAAGAGGAAGGAGGATGAGAGAAAGATGTCAGAGCCTCCTTAAAACAATTTTGTTTATTTTTCATTGGTGGGTGAAGCTATATACCAAAACTGCTACTACCAAATAACAAACTCCAGCTAATTTTCTTCAGGAGAACACATTTGCTTTTGAAGATTTGCTTTGTTTGCACTTATTTATGCTTTTTTCTCTATTTATGTTTTCCTGTATTCCTTCTTTATTTATCTTCTTTCTGTTCTTGCTCTCTCAGTAACAAGGTGTTCTGCTGTGCTGTCAACTGTAGCACAAAATAGCTAAGGTGAAACTTCTCCCAAGCGTTAAGTACTTTAGAGCCAGGCCTTGAATTGTGCTGGCAATAACATTTATGTATAATGGGGGCAACATACTTGTATTGTGGGAATATTCTCACCTTCTGACTTCCCAATCTACATGGGCCATTTTAGTGAAACAAAAACTAACTTCTGAGAACTTAACATCCTTTTATTATGTGTACGGTGTACCCAGTGAGCAGGTAGCAAGAGCAGACCAAATATATCATAACTATTCCAGACTTACCAGGCTTCCTTCAGGTTTGGTTTCAGCCTTGTCTAGGATGTGCTGATGAGTTTCTGCGTTTTTCCCAGTGAGGGACCAGGGGACGCCCATGCTAGCTGCATCGAACTCCCCAGTGCTGCCCAGTGTGCAGTAATGCAACAAGTATTGAGTGGTACCTGCTTGTTAGGGCTCCCATGAGTTCATCCTCTCCAGTTTCACAGAGCTCTGACCCTTGCACTCAGTCAGAGAAACTGATTCTCTCCCTGAAGGAAAGGCATCTTTTGGGGCGTGCACTTGCCTAAGCTTTGTTCTGTAGAGAGCTTCATCTTGCAGTGACATCATTTATCCAATGTGAAGTAGTCGTGATATGTTTTTATTTGGACACCCATTTATCCATTTGTGCCTTAGCATCCAGCCATAGTTTTTTTGCCTTTATGAATGGCACCCATCTTAATGCCTAAAGAAGTCCAGGTTGTTTTACTTCTAACCAAAGTGTGCTCCTCTTCCCAAGCCAGTGCTCCCGATCATCTGTTTTCTATTGCTACACTGTTCTATTGCTATTTCTGTTCCCACACTGCTCTGTGAAGAGATGCAGCAAGTCCCTTTCCAATGTCTAGGGCGTGGAAATGGTTGGTTGCTTCTCCTGTAATTTCTCTAGTAAGATCAAAACTGGGAACCTGGAACCTGGAGTCAGTCTAGGAACCTGGTGGCCTGAGAGTCAAATCTTGTTGTCTGGTCTATTTGGATGATGTAACGGTAGAAGGAGTTAGATGTAAGTGATTTGCCTTGTGCAAAGAAAACTCTAAGTCAGGTTGTTTTTCTTTCTTGCTACATTTTTTTTTAATTGACAAGGCATTCATTTGGTATTTAATTCATGTCATGAATGGTGTTTGAGTAACCTACAGGTCAGTGAGTTTCAGCCCTTCTGTGCTTAATTCACAGGGTATCTGAAATATCTTTTGAAAGTCTGGCCCTTTTGGCACAAACAAAAAAGATTCATTCTTGTTAATTCTAGATTTTCATTTTCTTGATGTGGCATGTTTTGGGATGCTTTCTACTGATAATGAAGGCATCTCTGCAGCTGCAGTGCATCAAGTCTTTGCAGTGCAGAAAATTGAACTGAAGCACCAAGATCAATGTAAGTGATGGCCATGAGGTTTAACGAGGCCAAGTGCAAGGTCCTGCACCTGGGTCAGGGCAACCCCTGGTATCAATACAGGCTGGGGGATGAAGGGATGGAGAGCAGCCCTGCCAAGAAGGACTTGGGGGTACTGGTGGATGAAAAGCTGGACATGAGCCAGCAATGGGCGCTCACAGCCCAGAAGGCCAATCATATCCTGGGCTGCGTCAAAAGAAGCGTGGCCAGCAGATCGAGGGAGGTGATTCTGCCCCTCTACTCTGCTCTGGTGAGACCCCACCTGGAGTACTGCGTCCAGCTCTGGAGTCCTCTCCTGCTTCTAAGTATAGTCTCCAGCAGATTCTGTTGTTTGAATCTATAAGGCATAAAATACTTGCCTGAGCACTTCTCATTGCCATCCCAATAGAGGCAATGGCAACAGAGATGAAACAACACTCTCTACTCTCTACTTCTCCCATTTGTAACCATGTATTATGTATTTCTGGGCAGAGGCTGCACTGTCCCACTGTGGAGAGATCCTGGGCAGCTGTTTTCCATCATACACATGAGAAATCAATGACAAAATGAGGGTGCTGGTGGAGGCTGAGTCCCGTCCTGCTGTAAAACACCCAGTCCTCTTCTGTCCCTCCTAGCCAAGCAAGAGCCTTGACTTTTTGCTCTATGCTTTTATTTTCCCTTTTGCTTCCTCTTCCCTTCCAACCCACACTATTCTATGATTCTATTCTATGATTCTATGAAGTATGAATGAAAATGTCTATGTGTGAAAATTCCATAAGAAACAGAACAAGGGTTAAAGGAACAGCATGTTTTGCTATGGAGCACCCTTTGTATGAGTTCAATCGAGGAACCAAATGGCAAGAAGAGGAAGTAAAACCTGACCTAAAGACAGGATAAGATGAAGAACAAGACTAGAGCCATAAGGTACCCAGAGAAAGAAAGCAAAAGAACTGTGAAATTCAGGGACTTTTGTCTAAGACTCCTGAGAGGAGTAAAACTAATGAGGCAGAAGTTTCTGAACAATATTCACTCCTAAATGGTATGGAAGATGAGCCCCAAGTCAGATTTTTATGTCCCATTGAGAAGAACCCAGGAGATGTTGTGAGGACTAGGCAGCCAGCATCTCCTGACCTCTGTGGTGTGTTGTTGTGGTTTAACCTGGCAGGCAGCTAAACACCACAGAGCCGTTCTCTCACTTCCCCCTTGTGGGGTGGGGGAGAGAATCAGAAAAAAGGTAAAACTCGCGGGTTGAGATAAAGACAATTTAATAGGACAGGAAACGCAGGAAAAATAATAATAATGACAAAAGAACACACAAAACCAGTGATGCACAATGCAATTGCTCGCCACCTGCTGACCGATGCTCAGCCAGTTCCTGAGCAGCGGTCATGTCCCCCTGGCCAACTCCCCCCAGTTTTTTCTTCATCATGACGTCATATGGTATGGAAAATCCCTTTGGCCAGTTTGGGTCAGCTGTCCCAGCTGTGTTCCCTCCCAGCTTCTTGTGCACCCCCAGCCTCCTCACTGGCAAGGCAGTATGAGAAGCTGAAAAGTCCTTGACTTAGTGTAGGCACTGCTTAGCAACAACTAAAACATCAGTGTGTTACCAACATCATTCTCATCCTAAATCCAAAACACAGCACTGTACCAGCTACTAGGAAGAAAATTAACTCTATTCCAGCCAAAACCAGGACATGTGTGTATGCAGGTGATCCCAGCCAGACTAGTTGGTTGGACATGTGTGTCTTGGTGCTTATGAGTATTTGAATGTGAGAGTGTCAGTAAGTAAAATCAGCTTTGGAGTTTCATAAAATAAAATCACCTTCTGCTTCCATGAAGTCTTACACTGAGTTTTGTTACGCTAATCTCCTACACCTGTAGGCAGAGTCTTGAAGTCCAAGAGAGACTTAGAGACTGAGGAAGCCAACGATGTTGTAGACTCTCTCAGAGAAGTTCTTGTTACTTGTTGGGCTGTGTCTTCTTCTCCAGAGGTTGATCTTGGAGCGCTCCCTGTTGGTAACACTTAGATGGGAATAACATGTTTTTGAAGAGGCAGAACGTACTGGAGCTGTTTGTCATGGCTGTCACAGTTGGAAGCAGCCTTTGTTGTGCTGTGAATCTCCCTGCGAACCCTAGGAAAGTACATGGTTCCCTAGCTTTGTCCTCAGCAATGTTCAGGCAAGAGAGCTCCCCAACAGCCTGGCATGCTTGGAAGCCATGAGGTCTACCTGTTAATATAATCCATATTAAAATGCAGGTCTTTATATTTCTATATGCTAATTAAGTAGGAGGATGTGCTCCTTTTGTATATGCCTGGAGTTTGGAAGTGAAAGCACTGTAATGTGTGTTAACAATGTGGTTGGCAACATGAAATAGAAAAGGTATGTCTGGTCTTTTCCTGTAGTGTTTTGTGTCAAGGGTTTTGGGGTTTTTTTCATTATATGTGGGTGAGTGTAGCAACTTTATTTGCTGTTGCCTTCCTTGCTGATACTGCTGCTATTTTGTTCCTGGGTTGCCAGGCTCCGATACCTTAAGCTTAATGTTGCCCATTTGGTAAGCCACCACATCACCAGTGTGTCATCCTGGATTAACAGTGAGCATCAGCTACAGCCAGATAGGATGGCAAATTTGGGAGCTACATCCCTGCCTGGAGCCAGTCACAGTATGGTCTTAGTGACAGCTGCTGGCAGTCTGTAGTAAGAGCTGGTGAAGTAAAATAGGAAAGCTTGGTAAATGCATGTAAGAGAGTAATCAACTAGGAATTTGTATGGCTCATGCTCAGCCTTTTAATGCCTTCTATTTTCTCTTGTTAGTAGGTGGCTCCCCAAATTGGAGTCTTTAAAGATCATAGATGAGACTTGAACAAGACTGACTGGCAACAGCGCAAACATGAATTTTACAACAACCAGTCAAATGAAATAAAACAGAGTGATGTGTATAATAATGGTAACATTAGCTTGCCTTACTGCTAATATGAATGCTAGTAAGATAAATATTGAATATCTGTAAATAAACTACCATTATACTGGCATGAAACCTCCCTTCAGACTGTAATTCTTCTTGAGAAAGAGGCGATGGTTTTCTTTAATCTTTTCAACGGGTGCTCTGCACTGAATCATTTCCTTTAATTGCTGTTCTAAAACATATAACAGGTTTTTTAATGCCTACTTTTTATATTTATCTTTTTACTTTCCATTAATTGCAGTACTTCCATTCAAGCTTGAAAATGAAATTGCTTCCTCGACATATTTCTTCTCTGCTGTATGTAAACATGGGCTTTTTTTATTAGCCCTATTTCCAGTGAAGCTGAAAGTGCACGAGCGCCGAATGCACGGAGAGGCTTTCGCCAGTTGTCTTAGTTACAGGTGCCTTAAAGGAAACTCAGAAGAGCTGCCACGCAGAACAAATCTCACCCCTTTCTCTTACTGTGGGGAATTTATCTCGTGTTTGGGGGAACTGAAGAGCAGCACCAAGAGCCAGTGGGATGGCTGCTCACCCCTGCCTTTCCAGTGGCTGCTCTGAGCGGCTCGGCAAGGCTTTGCAAGTTAGACTCTGAAACTGTGTGTGCCAGACCTAGGGATCGTGATGAAGTCCTCCTCTCTCCTTTCGTTTAAACAATCCACCTACTTCATTTATTTGCTTTGATTGCGGATTTGGTTAGTAAGTATGTTAATGGTATATCAAAACCTGATTAGAGCTGATGAGATGAATAGGAGTAAAGAAGTCTTAAAGTATTTAAAAATGAATCATCTTTCATAGCAATAAGATATGTAAAGTCCGGTGCGGTTTGGTCCATCTGTCATTTAGGACATCACTGTAGTTGTTTCAAGAAAAGAAAACTTGAAGGAGAGAGGAGCAAGCGAGCCACCTTCTGCAGATCTTTTACTGCATCTCAAATA
>NW_008824306.1:2528067-2533789 GCF_000699105.1 Pygoscelis adeliae | reverse complement strand
AAGCTTTTAGGTATTTCGGCATTTTACAGGCCAGATGGAGGTAACGTCAGTGAGGATGAGCGGTCCGCAGATGAAAGCAGCAGCCGTTGCCTTCTGAGGGTCTTCTGAAGGGACTCACAGCAGCTCAGCTACGGATAATGAGAGCGTTAGTCCCTGTGCTCCCAAAGGAGCTGTGGCAAAGCTTGAGGGTGGGATGAGGGAATCCTGCATGTGGCCCACAGCTTCTGGATCCACACGAGAACGTAAGCTGAGTTTAAGTGGTGGGAGACCTATGGTTAAAAAGCTTTTCTGGTGGCCTGACCGTCCTGATGGAGAATAGAGTTAGTTTGTGTCTCAAAAGAGCATTGAAGTACAAGCAGTACAGTTACATGTGTGTTATCAGCAATCTGGTAGTGTCACCTGGTATTATGATTATCTGATATTTTCTACTGTCCTTTTTTTTTAAATAACACCACACCACTTCACATTTTCAAACATCTGGGTTGAAATTTCTGAGGTTTTGCTCCTGCTCTGGCTGACTTCTTTTGGTTTGTTTCAGCTGGAAGTTAGCAGTTTGAGTACAAGGCTAGATAAAAAAACGCAGGGTTTTTTGACATGAGAACACGCACAGTCATACACACATACTCAAAAGTGTCAGTATTTTCATTAAGCAATTCTAACATGTAGCAAAAAACAACATGTATGTGAGGGATATGCCTTTATTTTCAGACCCATACAGATGTGCAATACCCACAAACACAGGCACTCCTACATCTCAACTATTTAAGCAACAGTATGTGTATATGTATAGAAATATAAAACACAGTTCAGTTGTTTCTTTTCATGTAACCCAGGGACTTTTGGTGAATGATTACAGGTCATAAACTATTTTGAAATAATATTGATAAACTATGGTATGTCGGGGGGTGATCATTTTGCATTTTGATTCTTGGAAATATTTTTCTATTAATAAGATGGTGTACTGTAGTACACTAGTACTACAGTAGTAGTAGGCCAGTTCACTGCAGTCTTGTGCTAAATGCTAGGAGCATGCTAAGGAATTGTAGCTTCTCTTCTGCAGTCCTTCAAAGCTGCCTTGTTGTCACTTGCCCCTTTCTACCAGTCTGGCTTGTGGAGCAGTATTCTTTTTTCCGCCGAGGATAAGGATGCTCTGATCGCAAAGCTTCACACACACAGCCGAGCATCACCTCCTTGAATATCCGACTTGCTTGCGGATGAAGACATTGTATCCCTGATAAACATGCAAAGAAGGGAGTGGATGGTCACTCTAGTTGGCAGCTGGTCTCGCCCAGAAAGCCCCCGACATCCACATAATTGTTTCAGGGGTGTGTGTGTCTGATTCATCTGTAGGCAGTTGCTGATTTTAAGGATTGTGCATTCTAAAAAACCACACTCATTTCACAAAACTTTTAGAAGTTAGGAACTGGCTGCACATGGTGTCTGTTTTCTCTGTGGGCTCTGGAGGAACTGACAGATTTGAATTTCATCAGCCTTCTTCCTCCTCCTTTTAGCTGTTAGGAAGATAGGACTTGAGAGAACAACTGTGGTTATTAAATCCATCTCCCAGCAGGACAAGAGAGCGCATAGAGCATCTGCACACCACGGTCCATGGGAATGCCTTCCTGTTGGGATTCGGGGCAGATACTTACTTCCTCTCTCTAAAAAAGTATTTGAGTATTAAAGGCAACTTCTGGCTTTGACTTTGGCTTCATTAGCAGGAGAGGCACATGAAAAACAGAGCCACACGCAAATGAAAAACAGAGCAGTATGAAAAAACCATTGTGTAGACGCAGAGCCAGAGTGCTGGACCTTGACTGGGACAAAACTGGGTTATTTTAGAGTGGAACAAACCGTACTTTTGCCCTCCTTAGCCTTGTTTTGTTACTTTTTTCGCTTCCCTGGCTGCGTTGCTACCTGTGTTTGGAATGGGGGGCAGTAGCCAGGGTGTGGGTGAGAGCAAATACAGATGGTTATAGAGAACATCATCATTGGCTTTGAAGGACTGACTTGGGTACGCTGAAATGAGAACGCTTGCTTTCTCATGATGGCCCATGTGAGCTGTACAGCAACATAGTGGGGATCCACCACACGTACACTGCCTGCCGAAAGCAGACCGGTGTCTGCAGGAGAAGTTCACTGCAGCATGGTGCCTGAAAGAGCTGGAGAGGAAAACATGGCTCATGCGAAAGGAGAAAAGGAAAGAAGCAGAAGTTTCAATCCTGAAAGAAATGTGTTCTTTCTAGAAGAAAGCAGTCATAATGGCAGCTCTCAGCTTGTTCTGAGTATGATTAGGAGAATGTAAATAACTGGTGATTTTCCATAAAATGGGATCAGTTTAGGGAGTTTGGTTGCAATAATAAAATCCTTTTAATCCTTTTTAAACTTTAAACAAAGCCTTATCAGATCATTACATGTGCTCCTGAGCTGATTTTTGCATGGATTGAACTGAAATGAAGGCTGCAGCTGATGACCTTCCTGGCAGAAGCAGCCTGGCACAGCACGGGTGGAGGCTACGAGCCCCCCCAGCCTCCCGCTTCCTCTTCACAGGCTCCAGCCAATTAGGGGTTTTAGCGGGGCGCTCCTGCTCTCCACTTGTGCCGCTGCCCAGCAGCCCCCCTCCCACGGGTGAAGGGATGAAAGCTGCCCAGCTGTCATCTTTTGCAGGCGGCGGTCGTGTCGCCCGCTTCACCTCCTTCCCTCCCACCTCGCTCTTCTGAGAGGAGGAGGCTTCTCCTAACCTCATTACTCTTATTTCCACCCTAAATGCGTTCATGGCCAGCGTGTGCCCGCTTTGTTCCCAGCGTAGCTGTCCTTTGGCTTAAATAGCTCTCTCTTGTCCTTGGTGTGTAATCTCCTTACAGGCAGGTTCATATCCCCTTACCCCTCTTTATCCCACTTCATGCGAGGCTTTGAAAGCCACGCGTCTCGCCTCCTGCTAGAGAGACGCTCCATTGCCTCGTCATCCCGGGAGTCTTTCTTTGTACCTGTACCTCACCTTTCTTGAATAGGCATAACCAGGCTTAGGCCCATTGCAGACTGCATTACAGCATTGTGGATGGGGCTCACCGGTGCCTGGTACAGTGGCGGCCCATGCGCAGCCTCTTCTGGAAATACCTTGCCTTTGGAAACGCAACATTGGGTTGCCTATGCCTTTTTCTCTATGTGTGTGCCATGAGCGGTTTCTCTTGTCCTTGGTGTGTAATCTCCTTACAGGCAGGTTCATATCCCCTTACCCCTCTTTATCCCACTTCATGCGAGGCTTTGAAAGCCACGCGTCTCGCCTCCTGCTAGAGAGACGCTCCATTGCCTCGTCATCCCGGGAGTCTTTCTTTGTACCTTTTTTCTTTGTACCTGTACCTCACCTTTCTTGAATAGGCATAACCGGGCTTAGGCCCATTGCAGACTGCATTACAGCATTGTGGATGGGGCTCACCGGTGCCTGGTACAGTGGCGGCCCATGCGCAGCCTCTTCTGGAAATACCTTGCCTTTGGAAACGCAACATTGGGTTGCCTATGCCTTTTTCTCTATGTGTGTGCCATGAGCGGTTCCTCATAAACACATTGGTCAGCTGGCATTCAGAAATCCTTTTCCTCCACTATTATTTGCAAATTTAGAAGCTTGAAACTTCTGACATTGGTCCCAGCAGCACGACCTTGGATTTGGTAGTATTGAATTTCATTGCGTATCTATTATCGCACGTTTCAATGCCGTATTCTGCTATTTCTGAAGGTTATTAGGAGCGTAGATGCTTGAATACAAAGTGGTTCTGAGAGAGTTTCACACCACTGCTGTTGTGTGCGGTGACTAATGAGCTTGTAAATCACTTTTTAAATCTTTTCAAGTTTTCTTACTGCTAAATCTTAACTTTGTAAGACCAGCAGATAAACAAACTGATAGCTCTGCTTTTCCTCCGGTTCCCACAGCCAGCAAAGTGAGAAATCACTTTGGGTCTCGTGCTGCTGTGGATGTCATTACTGCCTCTCATTATATTCAGAAGGAAGCTGTGGAAGATCAGCGAAGTCATAATTACAGAAATATAATAGCCATATGGACAGTGGCAGACTAGTGCCTAATTAAGGATGGAATTGGACTGATACTGCTCTGCATCTGCCCGAGAGATTTTGTCTGCCCAACAGGCCTGGTTGCTACCTTTGCCCTCTGGGCACATTGCTGGTGATGGTGCGATGGAGAATACTTTTTCCATGTGCTGACTATGCACATGTGTTAGATGGGTGAAATAATTCCCTGGAGGAGCTTTCTCTCCTAAACTGCATTGCAGCAACTCCCCTTCAGAGTTGTTTTGCAGAGTCTTTTCTGACTGTATCAATTCTGACAACTTTTATGGTGTCTGCTGTCATCCAACGTGTGTGCTAGTGCAAGAGAGTACCTTTTTTTCTGTACAGTTGACTCAGGACGCACACATATTTTCTTCGTGTCTAGAGCTGGATGAACTGCACCACATGGTCGCTGTATGCTCGCTGCATGTTCTGTTTTTTGTTTTATTCCTGTTGAGAGATGAAGAAGTTTTGATGATTCGCTTGGGTTTAAGATGGTGTAGTATGATGCTGTAGTTTGTTGCTACATGTCTGAAGACTGTTACACGTGCAGGGAGGAATTCCTGTGCTGACTGATCCGCTGAAACCACCAAAACTCCATCAGAGACTCTCTCAAAATCTTCCCTACCCTGGTCAGTCCTGAGGTCTTTCCAGTGAAGTCTAGATCATTCTTTTGCCCACATGGGCTTTGAACTTAGTGCTAGTCTGATGGCCATGGATAGCACTAGAGGCTGTTTTTCAGGGTGTTTCATTTTCTTCCTTGACTTTCTTCACATAGGGATTAAGAAGTTTAGATTTTGCATGGATTTATTAGGAGGCAAGCAATCAATAAGAGCATTTAAGAAACAGTAAAGGATTTAAATAGGGGATATTCCAGTTTTAAAACATCTAGTCTTGACTATCTTGCATTTTTTATCTTTTGAAGTCTTATATCTCAGTAAAATTGGAGAACTGTTTTAAAGTTTGAGGTCGAACTATATTATTATGCTGTGTAAACCACATTTCTGTCATCTTTGTGTATTGCTTCTGCGGGGATTTGAAAGTGTGAATATGAGGGGCAGCTGCTGCATTTAAGCTTCCAAAAACTTTCAGGTCCCACAGGTTAATATTCTCTGGCTGTATCAGTTTGCTGATGATCAGTTAGTTTCTTCTATTCTGCTATATCTAGTACTAGACCTTCAGAACAACCACTATTTCTTTGGTTAGGAGTGTGCTTTCTCATTGATATTGAACTGAGTATACACGTGTTTAAAGTTGAAGACTTGGCAATTTTCAATACCATGTTAATCACCCAAAAATAGATTTTGACATTTTTAAAAGCATGGAAGTTAGGCAAGGAGGGAAGGACATCTCTAAAAAAGATGGACATCTGGAAGAAAGCAAGCCTAGCCTGCCCTAAATGTTTGTTAAACAAGCAAGTAAACAGAAAAAAAGGCCACATGGTGGCCACAAATTTCAGATGTGAAAGGAGACTCATAACTTTGAGGAGGACCTGCTGGTTTGTTTAGCCAAGCAAATGTGGAGGTTTAAATCATCTGAAAGGGTATGGGTTGGTCTGTATCTGCCTGGACAAGCCGTTGACTTGCGGTGCTGCACCACCAGTGCCATCCCCTGCGCTCACAGGCAGGGCAGGGCAGGGGAGGGGAGGGGAGGGCAGGGCAGGGCA
>NW_008824306.1:2509270-2527945 GCF_000699105.1 Pygoscelis adeliae | reverse complement strand
GCTCTGCTCCCCAGGCTGGTGTCGGAGGAGAGCTGTGCTAGCAGCTCTGACGTCATCGGTGAACAAAATGATTGACTCATTTAAAGGACAGGCTGTTACAGGGCTGCTTCGTCTGACTATTGAAATCTTCAAAGGGGCGGGTTCCCGTTCTTCACCCGGGACCAGAAGGAAGAGCCTGGAAATCCAGTGCTGAGACTGAGAGGCTACCACGGGAAATTGCTCCATCTCTTGAAGCCCGTCCATGCATAGCAGAAAGGCAGAGCTTGAAGAGGGCCACAACGCTCCTGTGATGTGGCTCCTGTGGAAGGGAGTCCTCCTGTAGTCCAGAATGGTAGGTAGTTTGCTGGACGTCAGTCCTGTCTGTGACTCTCAAGCTCTGTGGCAATGTTCTTGTCCACCAGTCACTGCATTGTCCAAGAGGAGTAGAAAGAGATGTGGGCACTGTCATCTTTGAGAGCAGCAGATGTAAACAGAAGTCTTCTCTGGTGAAACAGACACTAACTCGGGGTGACTGGTGAGGTGGGATGCTCTCCTTTCTGTTTTCATCCATACCTAGGATGCCAGGGCTGGATTCCTCTGTGTGCGCTCTGCCCGCTCTCAAATCTAGACAGTGACTTCATTGCCTCTCATCGACTTCTTCCATCCCAAAGGCTGCCTGAACCATTAAGACTGATTTTAATTAGGTTTAATCTGAGTGCCAGAAGGTTTGCTTTTCCTTTTGTCATGTGCAGGAACACCATCTCTGCTTTCCCGTCCATTAGCCTTTTGCTGTGCTGAAATTCAGTTGCAGTGTGGTGAACACTCCTTGAACGCTGTGAGTTTGGATGACATTCATGGATAAGCCATATCCAGACTTCGGTAGCAAGAGTAGATCTCTAGCCAAATACCAGACAGACTAGGCCCTCTTCAGAGCAAATACACAATAGAGGAAGAAGGATATTCAGAAGAAAAATCGAGGAAAGAGCACCTTAGCTGCAGATGAGCAGTGCGGGTGTAGTGTTTGCAGAGCGTCCTGGAGGTGTGTTGACCAGATGCATGCTGCAAAGATGCTGCCTCACTGCTGCATCAGGTCTCTGTGGTTGGCCTCCACCGTCATCGTGTACCTCTTGGAAGGGGATGGAGACAGGGAATGTGAAACACCCATCGGTGCAATGTCAAGCTCGAGCAGTGTTCTCGGTCCTGGCTTTGTGCCTTACTTAGCCTTTGCCCAGTTGCTGGCCCTTGAAAACTGAGCTCTGTGAGCCCAATTCGTGACAAGGGAGGCCATGGCTGTCTGCTGTTTCTAACCACCGCTCAACAGAGGAGGTGCAGATGAGGGGAGCTGAGGCCCGGTCCTACTTCCATCACGGCTTGGACAAGCAGGTGACCTGCGGCTAGCCACCCGCCTGAGGTGCGTGGTCCTGCCTGATGCAGGCTGCAGCTCTGCAGAGGCGCTGGCTGCTAAGCAGGTCGAAGCTGAAGCCATCCAGCTGCTCTCCCGAAACAGCCTGTGCCCCCACAAGCTCGGTCCAATGCAGGCGTGCCCCCCACCAGCCTGGTTTTTGTTCTGGTGGCTGCGGACCACCGTGCAACTTCTTCACAAGTGACCATAATTGACATGCGTAGGAGCTGTGGCACGCGCAATGAATCAGTATTTGGGAAGCATGAATGGCCGCAGGGCTCTAAGCCGTGCTCCACAAGCTAACAATGGGTGCTGAAGGCACCTCCTTTCTCTAATTACGCACTTTAGCTTGCAGAGTGGGATGCCGCTTTTGATGTCTCCAAACTGTAAGTTCTTTTTCCTTAGATGTTCAGTCATGCATATTTAAAGCTACATTTCAAGAAATTAGGTATGAAAATTCCCAGCAGAAATATATCTTCACATTTTATTTTTATCCAGAGATGACCACATTTTTGTCTGTAGCTGACTTGGATAAACCAATTAATAGAGCCACTGGTGACAAAACTGCAAAACAGAATATTTTCTCTCATTTAATGAAGTGTCTTACATAAAAATAAGCATAAGCCTCATGATGAAGAACTTAATTGTACTAAGACTTCCAAGTATTTTTCTGTAAGTGCAAGGTGTAATAAAGCTGAGTTTTTACCGTAATAATATGACTGTTTATTATAACCATTCATTATGTGCATGGTCTTAGTATGGAGATCAGGTCCCAAATCTCGTTATTCTTCCTGAATCTTCCTACAAGTGGCATGTAATTAATTATTTCCTTATAGGAAAATTCTATAAGAATAGGTATTTGCTACTGTATTAGCAAAAAATTATTAGTTTTGAGCCAGGCTGCATGGGTGTTTTCAAGCTCTTGTGTTGTGTCTCCCCCCACACTGCACTTTTTGTAAGTGCTTTTAGGATTTCTTGGGCCATATCCAATTCTTCATCCTGCAGCAAACAAAATGACTCTGATGTTTTCTTTCCTGCTGTTCATTAAACGATCATTGGCCTCTTCTCCTGGTTGGAAGGAGAAGGTTGCAATCGCCTCTCTCTGATTTTTTTCCTGTTTTCCTCAGAATAAGTGACACAGCCCTGGTTGTCGTTTCTGCCCTAGCCTGCATGGAAAGTGTTATTAAACCTTGGTGTATGGCTAGTGTATGGATGGGCGGCGGTGCTGGGAAACAGCTGGGCTGTTTATACAATTTGCATTTCCTATCAGAGGTCATTTAACTCTACTTCCCTGTAGTTGATAGAGGCACTGTTAAAGTTAGGGCTAAGTACACTGCTGTCTGCGGAGTTGGTGGTGAGTAGCCAGATCAACTCTGTGATAACTTTGGCATCTATCTGAGAGTCAGTATTTTACTTTCTTGTCATAATTTTTTTTACCAGCACTACAATTTGACCTCTGAGGACATTAATCTGATGGCGGCTCACTCAGGACAACTATTCATGTACTTGTAATAGTGTCCCAGCAAGGAAAAGCACTGAACCTTAAAAATATTTTTGAAAAGGAAATAGGATAGTAGTCCACTTGCAGAAAGTAGCTGTGTAAGAACAGGTTGTGAAGCTTGACATCAGTGTGTCGAATCAAAATCTCCTCCACTGTATTTCAGGGGAAGTCTGGTGGCTGTCCCTGACCCGGGTGCACTAGATACTCAGCTCCGACCTGGTGGCGACTTGAGAGCAGGAGCAGCATCCCCGTTGCCATAGTTTGCATGTGCTGGTATCCCTGATGATGGTTTCTGCAGGGAGGGCGTGGGCCAGTAGTTTTAATACATCAGAATCGCAGTTTTGGATGGAAACGGCAAGAGCTGTGGTGGATAATCAATGTTGTGACAGCAGCTAGCACTAGATGGATGCTGAGCAGCAGGGATCGTAACTCAAATGTGTTGCTGGGCGAAGGGATGAAGCAAGACCCGTTGTGCTGGACATCCTGCACGTGCAACAGGAAGAGGCAGCCCTGAGCCCAAGAGTTGCAGCCTACCCAGGTGAGACAGGTGATGGATCGCAGAGAGGAATGTAATCTAACAAATTAATCTTACGGCATTTTTTCTTTAAATCCTTTTGGCTGGATTTTCTTAGGAAGGGACCATTTAGATGGGAAACTCTGGCAGGAGAGGAGAGGAAGAGGAGAGACGGGCCTGAGTTAGAAGAGCAGGGAAACAAAAAATTGTCATGTCAGGTAGTGGGGGATGTATTAAGAAATGGTGAAGTCAGGGGCTGGAAGGCGCTAGAGCAGTTATGTACCAGAATGGCCACTGAAAGTGTTTTCTCCTAGCACAGTGACCTTTACAGACTGTCTCTCAGTTTGCAAATGGTCCGGAAATGGTTATTAATTGGCTTGCAACTTTTTCTTGGGTAGAGTCTTCACTGAATAGAGTATAATTATAGCAGATTCTAAAAACAGACAAGGAAGTTTTACCAGAAACATTTGTTTCTGTCTATCATCAGAATTTTTTTTTTTTTTTTTTAAAGCATCTTCATTTTTAGTGGAAATGCTAGGTAGCATGATTGGTGACTACACCTTTGGTGGTGGTTTTGTGTTTGACTTTTTCCTGTCAATAGGCATCATTTTTCATTTTTTCCAAAGGGGAGGTGAGGACATGGAAGAGTTGCCTTCTTCCAAAGATAGAGCTCATGACATCTTCATTTCTTACTAGCTCCAGCAGAGGTCAATCCTGTGCAAAAGGTAACCCAAGTTGGTTTTGTAGGTGTAGTCAAGATCACCAGATGTGAGAATAGAGAATTCAGCTGTGTTGCTGGCTTACATGCATCTCCATGTTGCATCACATCTTTTCTTATTGCTTTGATTCTGCCTGTGGAGAGCTGACATTGAAGCTCAAAGGAAGATTTATGTCTGTTTTAGTTGTCTGCCTGCGTGATGAGAGCCTAGAGGCTGAGGCAGGAGAAGATTCAAAGCCAGCCATTCCCATTGCTTGGCAGGCTGTAAAGCAAGAACATTTTGAGTGTGATCCCTTGCCTATTTTGGGAAAGTTATAAAATTTTCAGAGGTAGGCCAGTTATTTTTAAGCCTCTCTGGACATGCTTTTAATGCAGGATTTGCTCTGGATGCTGTCAAGGTCGACCATTTTCTTCGTGCAAAAGCTCCCTTCATTTGGGGAAATGTCTGGTAGATCTAATTAGCTGTGTGCCTTGGTCCTCTCTCATTTCCTCACAGACTGCTAAACCTATCGCTAGACCTTTCAGCTTCAGCCAAGATGGATTGTGTTAGCTCTTGTCTGCCTTCCCCTGGCTTCATCCATTTTATGTACAGACTTTCTCGAGCCTCTTTGAGGAGGAGATTGCAGTAGAGCTGTGCAGAGACAGCGTACCTCTACCAAAACGCAGGGAGGCTGGCATTTGGAAAAAGAAGTATTGGAATTGAGGAGCTAAAAACACCAGCAACATAGGTATTTCCCTTGCATCTGACTCTTTGCTGCCACTTTGGATCTCTTTAAGTCGCACACATTTTACATTCATTTAACAAGTTTGCAAATATGAAATTAAATAGAAAAATTATACCTACAATAGGATCCTGATTAATGAAGCTGCCCTCCTGCATCTCAGTTCTGTGGATAAAGAACCAGTCCAGGGAAATGCTGAGCTCTTCCCGCTGCTTTTGGAAGCAGTAGGGATTGCTGTGTGCTCCATATCAATCAGGATTGGGTTCCAAGTTTTATTTTGCCAGAGCTTAGGAATCAAAATAGCTGACATCTGTAATGAGCAGGAGGACATGAATTATGTAGACAAATAAACTAGCAATTACTGCTGCACATTTATCTTCACCTCTGTAAATTATGAACTTTAAATGTTCCATATGGAAGCCCTGCGAATAAATTAGTTCCTCTGCATTTGGGCCTCTTGAATCTCTGTGGGTGCGAGATGTAGTAGCTTTCATATCTCCTCTCTCAGTTTAAGGCAGCAGCTCCCTTTATACCATGCTACCCATGCTCTGTGAGTTTTGGGGTATGAAGACAACAGACTCAATTAGGATGTAGCATGCATTCAGTTTAAAGGAGTACATGGTGTTTTCCTGCCTAATTCTGACAGAATTAAAGATAGTGCACTTTCAAAAGTTAGTCTCTGAATCCTCTACTCTTATTTACATATCTTGTCGCTGTTACCCAGAAGGAGGTGGTTGATAGTTTAATCTGTATCCCGGCACTATTAAAAGAAGTAATTCTTAGACATTTTTCTGTTGCCCTTTATTGAGAAACTGTGTGTGTTTAGCATTAGTTCTGATTTCAGCAATGCCCAGCGTTATCAGAATATCACTCTCCCTGCCTCCTGTAAAGCTGCAGCACATACTCTTGTATCAACGCTGTTGGCCATATCTTTGTGTGTCTCTTAAAAGCAGATGGTTTATTGGACAAGTGAAGTTAGACCTAACGTTCAGTTCAGTCGTGTTTCTGCCTGCCTGTAGCATATTAACTTTTTCACCACATCCAATCAGCTCCAGAACTGGGGACAACACCGCAGATAACATTGGAAACATCTGTACTAACGCTGAAGGAAGGCAAAAGAGCTAGAAAGCCTGCCTTTGAAATCAGTGGCTGGTGGGATGTGTCTCTGATACCATGCTTGAGGAGAGGCAGGACAAGGCAAGGAGAGGTGGTCCATGTGCAGTCTTGCTGTCCTACTGACAATCCCCAATTCATTCAGATGCGAGAGTAAATGTGTGATACACAGAGTAAACGTGAGATACACAGAGATGTTAGCTGGGAAGGAGCAGGGGAGCGTAACGGTGCTTGGGAGGCCAGTGAGGTTTGGGCGTGATGCACATGGCCAGAGCAAGGGGTAGAGCTGGTTCAGGGGTTTTTTTCCCAGATTGTTTTTTTTTTTTAAGCCAGAACATGCCAGTTCATCTAGATTAAAACACTCTATGGGAACATCTTGATTTCAGTGGAGCTTTTCTTGGAAAACGACCAGGTGGCCTACCTGCTTCATTTCCTGACATCTTGTCGGTTGAGGGTTTCTGGAGTGTGTTTGCCGAGCCTGAGTTCAGACAGAATGAAATGTGAGACCTGCTAGCGCTAAACAATGCAATTTCTAGTTGCGTTTAGTCTTTACAATCCTTGCCCTACTTGGATATCTCCTACGTTGGGGTTTTTTTAACCTTTAAAATGTTTGACCTAAATGAAGGGCAGGCCTAATAATGTTTTATTGAATGCTACATCTCGGGTTTCCTGGCTGAGGAAACGTGAGTCTAGGGGCTTCCACCGCAGGGAATTTTTGTAAGGAAGACATGATCTACCTTTGATGAAATCCAGGATGAAATAGCTTTCTAACAATGTTGAAGGCTGGAGAAAGAGCACAGGAAAGAACCAGAAGTTGCAGGATGGTTTTTTTTTTTCCTTTTCTGGTCCCAAAAAGAAACAGTGATTCAAGGTTGCTGGTCTTGAAAGGTCGGTGCAGTAACGGTGTATCAAAGGGTGTCTTAATTTTCTCAGCTTCCCTCAGTTTGGCATGTCTCAGCCCATGAGCCTGCAGCAGGGATCAGTAACTTCCAAACCTGTGCTCTGCCGAGACTGACAGCGACTTCTCCCACCCAGGGGCAAGCAGGAGAAGACAGCTGCGCTGCCCCATCTGGTGGTGTGCTGTGCTGGCGGGGGACAGGAGCGGCCCCGGGGGGGCTCAGCCTGCGGACCCCACGTCGAGAAGGGTTGCCCTTGTGCTGGAGCAGCATTGCAGCAACGGCCAGTAGTAGGACACTCACCAAAGCAAAATAGGAACTGCTTTGGTGGTGGCTGCTAGCAGGAGGTTGCTGTGGGTGGTGTTGGGGATGGGGAGTGCTTCAGGCAGGGCACAAGGCTTTCAGGGCTGGGACGTTTCCTCGCCGGCTGAACTCCGAGGCCCGGGGCTGGAAGGGGAGCGCCATACGTCAGGAGGCGAAATGAAGCGCTTTGGCCTGGAAACACGTGCAGAAAGGGAGCATCCATCAAAATAGCGTGAGAGGCGGAACAGTTTGCAAGCGTTAAAAAGAGCTGGCAAAAACCCGCACAAACCGCTTGCAAGCCCATTCGTGGACACGAAACCTGTCCGAGTTTCTGGGGCTTGTTATGGCAGTAGGAACTGGCCCTGCGCACAGATAAACCAGGCCTGCCCTGGATGCTGGCATGAATCTCTTCCTAATGATGTTGTCTGTTTGGGGATGGATGCGTGCTTTGGCTGTTTTATCCAGGTGTGGGCTATTACTGCTTAAACCAAGGTTTGTATAAAGTCCAAGGAAAACTTCAGAGCTCTTTTCTGAGTCAGAGCATTGGGTATGTTTGTGACAGGCCTTGAAACCTGATATTTTGGGGTTTTTTTCTCTTTTGCTTTCCCTTAACCACAGTAGAGGACAGGATGGCACAAAAAGCTGGATAACCTCATCATGTAATAATCACAGCTTCTGTTTTTCCATCCATGCTGTGAGTTTTACATCCGTAAGCACTGCGGGAGCGTTTCATCTGCCTAGCTCTGGTTGTGTGCAGTGTAGGTGGCTCTGCCTCAGGCCCCCGGTCATCTGTGGGACGAAGGGGGTGGTCAGAGATCTGCTTTAGGAGGGCAGGGTCTCCGGGTCGGGGGTCCCAGCAATGGTGACGAGTGACTAAAGCTCCCTGACGCTGCTGTGAGCCCAGGTGCTGCCAGCTCAGCCCTGGAAATTGCTCCATGGGCTTCATCAATCCTGCCTCGAGGGCAGCAGCATGCCCGCAGGACAACGCTCGTCCCCCTGCCTTGCACGGGGGCTCCTGCCTTGCACTGCACCATGGAGGCAGACCCGTCATTAGCCACTGGGCAAGGGGATGGTGTGGTACATGACGGCTGGTAAATACTGAAAATGGCTGAGCTATCTAGGCAGCCCTTCCCTGTGCATCCTTCCTCCGATCGGCTGCCTGTGTGCATATTCAGACTGTGAGCTTGAAACCATTAAAAAAAAAAAATCCATGAAGTCAGAAATGCTTGAGGGAGGTGGCGGAAGCCAGGGTTGCTTTCATCACATCGCGCTTGTCACAGCTGGTGTTGCGTAAAACAGGGCCGAGGCTCAGAGAGGCCGCTCTGACCCTTCTGCCCACCGGGGGCTGTGGGGGGAATGGAGTCCCAGCCCTCCAAAAAGCAGATACTGACAGTTCTCCCACAGCTCCTTACATTTGGGCAGGATCTCTCCTGTAGTCACTTTTTAGAAGCAAATTTTTTTTTTTTTTTGCCTTTCCTAGTGCTTGTTTTTCTGTACCGCTCCAGATATCTCATCTGGGGCATCGTAGGCTCTGCAGCTGCCAGTTTGTTTCCTCTGTGTCTGCTGAGGAGCTGGGGTAGGGTTGTGCCCCCCTTTTAGCACAGGCTGTAGTTGTCATACCATTGCCAGGACAAATCTTAATTCTTGGAGGGGCCACGCAAAGGCCAGGTTTTGCTGTAGAAGTCCACCGGTGGAGCAGGACTGCTGCTCTCTCGCTCTGTGTGTGCCGGCTGTTGCAGGTGTTTATAAATAAAGCTGCTCTGGATGGTTAATCTTGGCTCAGGGGGGCTCTAAAAGTCGAAAGGCTTGTGGTCGCTTTCCTCTGCCTGCCAGGATATCTGAAGTATTTTGTACAGCTCCAGGAGAAGATGTATTGATCATATCCATATATCTATCTGCCGCTGTTTATCTTGATGATTTCCTAATCATTTTCCATTCTGCCTCTGAACTACATGATCATGGTCTGAAGGGAAACATTACAGTGGGAAGGGAGTAGGGAAGGCTGGGGAGAGACTGTGCATTGTAGGAGGTGCTCTGAGTTTCCTTTTAGACCTTTCAGATGGGAATGGATCCACATCACCTATTGGGCCTGACCCACAGGTCACGCTGGACACAGAAGTAGGCTGGCGTGGTGGTTTCAAGTCAAATGAAAGAATTGCTTCGTTAATCAGGTACGACCATACGGGGCTCATTTCCACAGCCTGTCGGGGCGAGAAGTAGAGTAGGAGAAGATGCGTGTAGCGATGGTGAGTGGCAGGAGCAGTGTGTATTCTGCTGCCTTGTTTTCAGGTCAGCGCTATCCCGGTCTTCCGCCTGCACTTGTCCCTCCTGCTTTTAAAGAAAACAAACCTAAAAAACAAACCAAACAAGATGCTGGTACATTGATTGTTCCCTTGATTGTGTAATGGAGCAGAGAGATAGGGATAAAAAGTGTATCTTGAAAATAAGGAAACAAGGTTTGCCTTTGGGTGGAGGTGGGCATTAGTCATACCACTACTCATGCTCTGTTAAATAAAGCTCATGAAAAAGTTTGCAGAGAAGTCTTCTGGTTTTTCCTCTTCACAAGTGAAATTCCAGCCGGCACTGCTGCAGCCCGAGGCACATCTGCAGCATGTCTTTGTGGAAACGTCCCATCCCCTCTGCACAGTGCCAGGCTTGCTGGGAGTCTAGACCTCCCCACAAACTGTGGGATTTCCTTAGACCCATGTAAATCAGAGCTCTATTAAGAAACAGAAGAGGAATGAGCCACCGAGAGGCTTTGCTCCTTTTTTCCACAGTCTGTGTGTACCATAAATTGGATAGGGGAGACGGGGGGAAGCCAAGCTCTTAAAATGCATAGTAAAGGGTTAGTAATTGTTTCAAGTAGCCAACTAAAAATGCTTTTTATTACAAGGCTTGAGTTCTCTTTCAAATGCGAAGCTGCTTGTTCATTTTGGCAGTGAAGGCTGCTTTTACGTCTCCCTGGGGACAGTGGTAAAACTTTCAGCAGCTCAGGCACAGAAACCAGCCCTTTGTCAAACTGGAGGTGAGAAACCAAAAGTTGTTCTGTGGATTTCCGAGTCCCCCACAGCTCGCTTTCGGACTTTGCTGATTAATCTGCACCCTCTGAAAAAGCTTATGTTAGGGAGAAGAGGGAGAGAGGTGAAGATAGTGTTGTGTGTGGATGGGACCAGACTCAGTGGAGGCATTTGATCCCTGTGGCTAGGTAAGCTACTTGGTGATTTTTTTGACGTTCAGCTGTTAATTGGTGGGGTACAAGAGCAAGGAATCAGCACTTTTCATGCAGTTGCACTTAAAGATGGACGGGAGCTGGATTTATTCCTATCGCCACTGTGGGCAGGAGAGCAGAAATCTCTACTAATCCTGTCCCGAAGGTGTGACAGAAATGCTGACGTCTGCCACAGCTGGTCAGGGGGAGCAGGGGAGGCTTAGGGAGACAGAGGGATGTGATGGGTTTCCCTGGCAGTGCTGCACTCCGGTGTGCTCTGAGTGGGAGCCAGGTGGGGGCATGTACTCCCTAAAGCTCTGGGAGGTGTGGGGGAAGGAAGGGGATGAGCTAGGAAGTGTCAAAATTGCCAGGTGAGATTATTTTCTCTCTGGTATAGAAAGGATCTCCTGCCTCTGAGGACATGTTAATTTACATTTGTCTGTCTGGTCTCCTCTCTTTATTCTCTCTTTTTGTGGTTTCTTTTCTCCCTCTGCATCCCTACCCTGTATCTTTCTTCAGAGCATCTATTTTGTATCCTTCCTCCTCCTGGTATTTTCCTTAAGTGGCTCTGATTATTCAGCAGCTCTGCTGAACGCAGTTCCCTCTCTGGAGAGGGAGCAATGCTGCACCAGAGCAGCACTTGCTGCCACTGCCGCAGACACAGGGCGAGCAGAGGACGGGCTCCTTTGCCAGCTAGTGCTGAGCCGCAGGACAGTGGAAAGGGCACAGTGGGAAGGCAGATGGGGGGTGCACCCTGCATAGTCCTTTTTGAACCAGGCTAGATAAAAAAGCCAAAAAGCTGCTTTCCTTTTTTTCCTTTGAGAAGGCTTTCCCTGAATTAATTCACATCAACCTGTATGAAAAGTAGCTGAAAGATCTCAGCTGGGGTTTTTTAGGGGCAACATAACTGTGAACAAGGATCCCCTCCACAAACAACTGCAGGGCAACCCTGGTGTAATAGTGTTGAATTTCAAGATTTCGCAGCAGTATAAAGATGTCCACAAGAGAAAATTTGGAAAGCAAACAAAAGAATACTGTCAGGACATTTCTTCTGCTCCTGCTCCTCGGCAGTGGCCTGGAGGAGCTAGTAAGAAGTTTTGGGGGAATTCAGGAAGCGTTTGCAGAGCTGGCACTCAGGACCAGCCCTTCGTGTCCCACCTTTGGCCGTGCCGTGGGAATGAGTTACATGTGTACAGTCTTGAAGCAGGCGTGTCAGCATCAGGTGATGATCAGCAGATGATGCAGGCATCATCCCTGTTGTGGCCACCGCTCGATCCGCAACGTCCCTGCTGGTGCTGGGAGCCTGCATGCCCCAGCCGCTCTGTGGCCTGGTGGCCTCTGCTTGCACGTCTCAGGCGAGAGGCTGGATGCCCCCAGGGCCCACTGGTGTCCTCCCACCCCATGTCAGGGGGGAAAGCTTCTGCGCAGTCAGGGGCTCGCTTGCTGTATAGCCTGTGAAGTGGGGGAAGGCTCACTTGCCAGAGTGATGTGCTGCAAAGGGTGCTCGTGTTCCTGAAACTTTGGCATTAAGAAGAATGGGACGTCAAGCAGCAGGTTTTTGTGGTTCAGGCAGTTTTTGTGGCAAAACTCAGGAGGTGTGAGGTGGCGGCGGTTATTGTTGGCTTTTAGTAAGAGTGACGGAGCTGGCCACCTCTCTCAGTGTGCTGAGGGAGCAGAGAGCCTGTTCCTGCAGGAGTACACTGCATCCTCCCTTGGCAATCGTCAGATCTACGGTGATTAGTCCTAGATGTTCATCCTCCAGTGGCAATCTTAACGTAACATCTCCAGATGCTGGAAATCAATTTTCTCTGTCCATCCCTCTGGAGTTTAGAAAAGTCTTGAGGCTTCCTTCTGCCAACACAACAGCACCAATGAATCTCTTCAGGATCAGTGTGTATTGAATTTGGATGCCTTCCCTGGTAGCTCCTAATGGCTTTCTCCTCTTGCTTTGCAGATCACAGGCGTTATCCTTCTCGCAGTCGGCGTCTGGGGCAAGCTCACCCTTGGCACATACATCTCTCTCATTGCTGAGAACTCCACCAATGCCCCCTACGTGCTCATCGGGACGGGTACCACAATCATTGTCTTCGGGCTTTTTGGCTGCTTTGCCACTTGTCGTGGCAGCCCATGGATGCTGAAACTGGTAAGCATGCCAAAGTGCCTTAAGCAAGAGGGGAAGAGGTTTTGTTGATGTATTGGGATTCCCCACACCCCCTGCCAAGCTTCACCAGATGTTAACGTGTTTTTTTAGGCACATAAGCTAGATTTTATTGATCTTGATGTTCAACACATGTGTGTTTTGGACAAAGAAGGAGAAAAAAAATCTTTGCCAAAACCAGTTGTTGGTTGAGTATGAATGAATTCTGCTACCGCGCAGCGTACAGGACCAAGTATGGTTGGGAGCAGGGTAAAAGGCCCCTGATGAATTACTCTGTGAGTAATTCTACAATTGTTCTATTTTTCTGTGAGCCAGGTCGATAGGTATATTTACAATCTTAAAAATGTCCAAAGCATCATAAATGTGAAATTCACTTGAAGTGTATTTTAAAGGGGCCATTTTAATACTCTGATGTGAAATCTATGGAAAAAAAATCGTTGGTGCCTTCTAAAAGCATACCAGCCTTTCTTTTTCTCCTAACATTCACTACAATAAAACAAGTCAACCCCAGAAAACGAAGCTCTGTATGGTATGTTTGTCCTCATCTCAAAAGCAGCATGGACGCGAGGTACACTAAGCAGAGGTACAGCAGCTGTCTCTCAGTCCAGTTTAACCTCTCTTTCTATAAGTTTCTCTGTTCTGAGTTTTCCATCCCACCTTAAAACACAAAGTTTTATCATATAGGTTAAGCAAACCTATATGATAAACTGTGTTTCTAGGAATATTCAGGAGCAAAATCCTACATGTGTAATTATTTGAAGGGCGGAAATAGCACTTGTGATGCACTGAGATAGTGGAAAAGGGCTTGACAGTACAATGCATCTCCTGCTACAATATTTTGGGGCTGATTTTCTAAGGAGGTGGGACGATTCTTCTCCAGTTTGTACTGGATTTAAAAAAAGGACATCTTAAAGAGAGTTAATTTCCTCAACTGATGGCACAGTAGGGGAGAGATAGCAGCTGCAGATCAGTCAGCAGGTCTATGCTGGCGGCCAGTTGCCATGTACCTAACGCTGTCGTAGGTGCACCGCTGCTGTCTCTTGCTGGTGATGTGCTGTCAGGAGGGCACGTGTAGGGGCTTGTCGGAGTTACTGCAGTCCAGATGGGAAAGGGATAAAGGTGAAAGAAGCTCTAAATCCATAGGAATTCAGGCTCCGCTAGTTGTTCTATAAGTCCTGTAACTTTTTTAAAGGTATGCCACTTGCAGTGGCATGTGCTGTTCCAAGCACATGGTTTTATTTTCATTGTACATGTAAGAAATATTTCAAAACTTTCTTTCTCTTCTGAACAGAATACAGGCAGTGATTTGACGGCTGCATTAATTGTAGAGAATGATTTTTCTACTTCTCCCTTCACTGTTGTTCTCCCTTCCCCAACAATCTTCCATTAAAAATAAATTTTAAATGTTTCCTTTTTCAATTAACTGTTACTTAGCACGTGGAGAAAAAAGGTAATTTTCCCTCCAGAAGATTAAGCCCCAACTTCAGATTTTACCATCCCACTTTGCATTTTTTTCTTTACCTTCTTTATTTCTGCTTAGATGTATTTTTAATGGTTTGTGAGTGTCTACACTGAAAGCGCTGTTTTCAAGGTTTATTTAGCTCTGGATCCAAATGCTGCTCCTAAAACCAAACACGGGCCTTGGCTCAGCAAAGTATTTGAGGCATCTGTCTAGTATTACCGTGAGAATATTTCCAGTGAAGTCAGTGTTTCAGTTCATTCATTGGAGAAACTTCAGGAATCGGGCAGCAAATCCCAGTCCAGCAGTGAGATAGATAAACATGAACCAAAACACCTGGAGAAGCCTGTTTACTTTAGCAGAGTGCCATGCGAACATAAAGGGTCTGTTTGTATTCCTTATTGCAAGATCAAAACCTGAGTGACTTGGATCCATCTCTGGCATGTGAGTGTGTGTTAATTTATAAGAGAACGCTAAGAAATGTGGGAACAGAAATGTCAGAAAAGCCAGTAATTAGTCAATACATACCATTTGTGAGTTGTCTAAACACACATTCAGGCAATAATCCATGTATCGCCTCCAAAAGACCTTTGGTTTATTAACATCTTTTAAGGGTGACTAGAGTGGAAAGTTGAATTTTATGTGATAACTGAACAGTAACTGTGCTGAGACAAAAGACTGTCACATTCTGACTTCTCTTGCCTCCTTCCATTTCAGTATGCCATGTTCTTGTCCCTGGTGTTCCTGGCTGAGCTAGTGGCTGGCATTTCAGGGTTTGTGTTTCGCCATGAGGTAGGTGGAAATGTGCTGAGTTTGCATATGGCAGTGCCCCCCTGGGCAGGAGCTGCTGAGGAGTTCTCTGGAGCATGGAGAATGTGTAGGTCGCTGAGCTTGGCGGCTCCATACGCATCTCCAGGGATGCGGCTGGTGTGCAACAATAACGTGTACAGCTCTTAAAAACTGATGCAATTCCAAATGAAGGGATTTAGCCAAAGCTCTTGGCCACAGCTGCTTGATAATTTACTCTGGAGCTATCGGGTTTTGTGTGTCCATCATGTAAGATCTTCTTTACTCTTTTACATATGCTGAGGGCTGCAAAATAGATTAAATACTTTTCTTAAACACAGCTTCTTCAGCCAGGCAAGTACTTGTTTATATAAGGCAGAGAGCACTTCTGCATCAGACCAGACTCAACGTTCTGTAAATCTTTTTCTTTTTTGGGGGGGGGAGGGAGTGTGATGGGATTTTGTTTCTATCCTGAGAATAAGGAGAGATTAGAAATAGAGTGAGGTAGGAAACTGGGACAGGAAGAAGCTTTAAAAAAGCATGATGGTCTAGATTTGTAGTAGCACTTCTGCTTTAGCCATTGTAATCAGGTCTATCTCTGGCTTTAAGTCCATGGACCTACATGCCATTAGTGCTGAACCAGGACAACCCTAAAGACCCTCCTTGTCTCTTCTCTTTGTATTAACTGGTTTTCAAGTGTCCTCTTTTGACATGAGATTTCCCTTGCCATAAGCTTTTCTGGTGTCTATCCTTGCAAGTGGTGGATAGTTTTTAATTTGATCCCGAAATACCTGTCCATCTGCGGAGGACTGCCATTTCGTCTGGCCTAACCTGCGGCGGCCTCAGTGTCAGGTTGCTGCTCCCTTTTGGGAAAGGCAGTCTGTTGCGAGGGTCACAGCCATGTGGGTTGTCCAAATCACCTGCTACCCAGCCCCTTTACCACGCAGTCAAAGTGCCTTTCCCGGTGATGTGCCTGACCTTCTTCAGCTGAGAGACCTCTTGCTCCTTACCCAAACACCTTTGGTGCTGGGGACGAGGGCTGCCGCCTGGTCAGGGGATTCATGTCTTCTTTTGATGCCACTGGCTTCTGTCACAAAGGAGTTTGCACGAGCTTCGGCTCCCACCAGGCGTCTGTGAGCAGAAAGAAGCAGGCAGCCTCCTTCAGACTTAGTGCTGGAACAAAGTGTATGGGGAAAAAGCATCAAAGGGTATCTTTCTTACAGGTTAAGTCATTTTCTGTTTTTTAAAATGTAGCAGTTTGCTGGGGTAGTTTTCTTTCTATGTCTGATAGACCCCACTTGAAAAATTGCATGAGTGACCCCTGACAGTTAAGAGGGAGCTCTGCCAGCTCTGAAAACACACTTAAAAACGAGTGGGAAGGGCTAGTTTGGGTGCCTTGTTAGGTTTGGAAATGCATGTGCTGCCTGCAAAAACTGCTTCAGATGTTATGCTTTTCGTTGCTCACGTGGGCTGTTTTTTTCCTCACCCTCATAGATCAAGGATACTTTCCTTAGGACATATACTGAAGCAATCCAGAATTACAACAAGAACGATGAGCGGAGCCATGCAGTGGATAACGTACAGGAAAGTGTAAGTCTAAAATTGGATATTAAAAATTAATAAATAAAGAGAGACAAAGCATACATTCAGATTTGATCACAGAACATGACGTGCGGATGGCTCAATCTGCAAGCTGTATATTGCAAGCAAAATTAGAGGCTGGCAAAGCTGATCTAAAGAAAAAGTATTTCAACTGATATTCTTGTTCAAGATGCCCAAGTTTTAAGAACAAGCTATCTAATAAAGACAGGGCCTGTCCCACTTGCTTGTTGTTGGTCCCAGATTTTGACTTAGGTTTAGGAGCCAGTTGTGTCCCTTAAGAACAAGGTGTTATTAAGGGAATCGGTCAATAGGATTATGAAAAGTTGCAAATTTGAGCTGGATGAGACAGGATTTTATAATCTAGCATCATATCACTGGTAAACTGCAGCAGTTCTCTTCACAAGTACAGTGAGAGGCTGGCAAAGGAGACCTAGTGAGTTAAGGGAGGAAACAGTGTATTTTCTCCAGAGGAAAAGGGGGTGGACGAATGTGCTGCTGAGGTCGGCAATGAAAGCTGTTCTGCGGCCGTGCTGGAGAGATGGATTAGGTGCTCGGTGGAAGAGCCTTTCTGACCCACGGGGTGCGGCAGCAGGGCAATGGGAGGTTTCCTTGCCTTCCAGCAGGGCACAGGGCACGAGCAAATGCCACAGCATGGCCAAACTATTTGGAGATGCCAACCACAAGGGACCGAGTCCACCAACTACAACACAGAGTGATAAAATTCACATTTAAATTCCTACTGGAAACTGTAGCACAGCAAGAAACTATCCCTTCAGCTCACAATACATTCTATGAGCCAATTTGCTTTTCCTATGATTGTAACTTGCTGAACGGCTGAAATTTTAATGTAATTATATTGATGACTTCTAGATCTTCTTTAGAAATTGCAACTATTATTTTGGACCCCTCAGCATGTTTGAAACTGTGCCTCTAACCTGGCTTCTCCGGGTTAGCAGATAAGCTCTAAACTGAGTGTATTCTGCCGTCAAATTGTCTGCCTAATGTTAATCTGTATTTTGAACTTCTGATTCCTTGGAGTTGGCTAAACTAGATAGTTTTGAGTCACTGTTCAGTGTTTCTGTTGTGGCAAAACGTGCATTTCATTTGTAGCTCTGTTTTTACAGGAACTGCATTTATAAGCCCTTTTCATGCAGAAAATCAAGCACATGCTCCGTATCTTTGAGTAGCTGTCTTCTAGCTTAGCATCTAGAGCAGAACATCCTTCCCAACTTACGGTTTTTCATCTGATTTCATAGACACACTCTATGAACATACGGTCTCCTTCTATTCATGGCTCAGCGAATTTTCCTAGAAGTGATTTTGATGAGTTAGGGAGCCTTGCTTTCACCTTAGCAATTTGTACTAGTTTGACCCTGTATGTGTTACATGTAATTCTATGCAATGCTTTGGGTTTTTTAAGGCCATTTTTTTTGACCGCATTGTGAGGCTCTGTCTTGAATTTCCAGGATCATCTTTAATGGAATAAATAAATAAGCAAAGGAAACAAACAAACAAACAAAACACCCAACAGACCTTCAACTAAAAAAGATGGCTTTATGGCTGGACCTTCGTCAAATGTTACAAATAGAGCTCTGCTCATAAACTGCCTTTTTTTTAGTAGGCCATCTGCTCCCATCTTCTGTAAATGACATTCCTGATACTTTTGTGATAAATGGAGCGGGAGGTGGTATCTACTTTTCAAAACTGGAGACAACCTGTCTTTATTTTGATTATGAGCTTATTAAGTGGGCAGTGATGATTCTGTACTAGTTTTAGTTCTAGTTTGTTTCTTTGTTTTAAATCTGCCTCTTATTCCTCGTAGCTGAGCTGCTGCGGCATTCAGAGCTACACCAACTGGAGCACCAGCCCTTACTTCTTCAAACACGGCATCCCTACGAGCTGTTGCATGAACTCCAGTGACTGTAATACTCAGGATCTGCGCAACATGACCGTGGCTGCCACTAAAGTAAACCAGAAGGTACCAGTAGCGTTGTGCCAGAGGCAATTGTTACGAAACCATCCAGTACACCAGTGGAGCGTATGGCTGCTTACAATTGCATTTCGTTTCAAATGGTTGGCTGATAACGTGTGTATTGGGCTGGAGTGATGGTAAGGACGGGCTTTGCCCCCTGCTCGCTTTCAAATTCTTTAAGCTGGCCTTTCTCAAATGACCAGGTGCAGCGACGATTCTGATGAGGAAGGGATTTGTTCCCCTTCCTCGCAGCAGAGGTTGAGGTACAGCACTGCACACAGAGGCAGTGCTGGCCGGCCGCAGGACCGCAAGTGGCACGTGTGCTCGACTCCCTTGAGGGTT
>NW_008824306.1:2471196-2509205 GCF_000699105.1 Pygoscelis adeliae | reverse complement strand
AATGCAGTGGGTTTTTGTTGAGGACAAAGACGTAGCTAGGTGGAGGGAGGGACAGGTTTTACTCTTGCTTATGTTCAAACAGTAATTTCAGTGCCGGAGCCTAACTGTCACCCCAAACAGAGAAAACATGGGTGATGGACAACGAGTGTTGTGGTTGGCTGGTACATTTACAGTGACTCTTAAGAAGATCTTCGAACACGTGCTGCTGCAAGCATAGCACAGCCAAAGCGACCCCTCCCCTGGGGTCACCTGAAGGAGCAGGCTGGGAAAAGAGAATAGGTTTGGGAAAGCAGGTTGGGAAAACAGGAAGAAAAGGAATAATTGGAGAATAAAAATACAGAAAACACAAAGCAAGGGAGGAATAAAGAGAAAAAAAATGCAGCATATATAGCAGACAGTGCACTACAGAAATACAACTCAGGTTATTGCTTTAAGTGCTAGTGCATCATCAATTCTTTCTTTCTCACTTGAGATTTGCAAGAGATGCAACAGACGGTTTGTTGGTAAAAGGAATATTGTGGCCAAATCGTAAGTTGCAGCATATTCTCTTTTCTGTTTTTGTTTTCAGAGTTGAATTTAAAAAAATAAATAGAAGTCCTGGGTAGATAACAGGGGCAATGTGGAAATGCCTTTCTGTCTTCTGTTTCTGTCTTTTTCACCTCAGTCACCTGTGAATCAGGAGGTTGACGTGGTGGCTGAGCACAGCCTGATACATCTTTCTTTGAACACCAGTCAAGTGGCCAACATTTTCTAGCATGTATTAAAAAAAGGATACTGGAGGATTATTTTCCACTAAGCCTTTCTTTTCTGTAATAGTTTAATGAGAGCCACTTGTTGCAGACATATGTGGAACATTAGGGACGTCCATCTGTTACAACTCACAGTGGCCACCAGCAAAGTAATCTTGCTGGGTTGCATGAGTATGAAGGATGAGCCGCTCCATTCAGTTGCCCTTTGTGAACTTGTAGTAACTTTTGTAGAAGTGGAAAGAAGGTGAGAGGCAGGACGGGGTGGATCTAGGGGGTGTGCAGTACAGCCAGCATCCCCTGCAAGCAGAGTGCCTCCTGGGCAGCCCATCCTGAGCCCCTGCTTCTGCCCACCTTCCCAGCAGGAAAGCTCTCTGGTGTGACTGGTACTCTACCAGCAGGTCCCACCTTTCCAGTTCAGGACGGCCATGCGCTCTGAACCTTTCCTGGCTGCGTAACTGAGCGGGTGCCATTTGCATTCCCACCACCGGTCTGATGTTTCCCCAAAGTGCCGGGCTCGCTCTGCATGCTCTGCCTGCACAGAGAAATCCCTGTCCACTTGCGAGTTCCTCTTGGCAAAGGATGCCTGCAAAATTTTAGGAAGCAGCTGAGGGATGAATGAGCTTGTGCTAGTCCAGGGGTAGTAACACACTTCCAGCCGTGCTTGCTCCTAAGCGTCTCTCCTGCGAATGCACAACTTGCCTGACAGAAGAGGAATGCTGATTCCTCAGGAAGCAGTTGACTTAATTACTTGATTTAATTACCTAGGGGAAGTTTGAATGTCCTGCGACATCTGAAAAATTGTGTCCCATTTTCTGAGATAGCCATTTGTAATCAAAGGTTGTAAAGATTCCTGTTTAGCAGTTGTGAGATCTCAGAGTTGTCCCAAACGTTTGAGCAAGGTGGGATGTTTCTGAAGGGGCATGAGAATAAAAAGCAAGCAGGAGGAAATGTTGTGTGGCCCTATGCTTTCACTTCAGACAGGAAGCAAACGTCATTGCCTCTGACCCAAGCCCCGTGCTCATCTTGGAAACAGGCACTTTGCTCTGTGTGTGTTGGAGAAAAAGGAAAATACATATTGTCTGTGTTGTGGAAGACCCTTGTTACCGTTCCTGTAGATAAGTATATTTGGAATACATCTTTTTGGTGGATCTTGCAAAACTATCAGTAAGACAAGTTCTCGATGAGCTAATCAAATTACTAGCTGTTTATGAGGACTAATGATGACTTATCCAAAGAGGATTAAACTAATGATCTAACTGCAGGACTAAAAGACAACATTCCTGGATTTTCTTTGCCAACTCTGCCACTAACTTGCTTAGTGACCTTGGGTAAATCATTTAGTCTCTCTGCCTGTTTCTTCATCTCAGATGGGACTAATACCTACCTTTAAGAGCTGTCATTAGGGTTAGCTAATTAATGTTCATATAGTGCTTTTAATCTTCAGAGCTCGTTACCAACAAATCTCTAGAACTACTTCTCTCTAAAATCTTAATAAAGGAACAGATGCACAGACTGAAGAATGATCGGACACTTGCTAAATTGTCACTTCTGTCCTCTGAATCAGCACCCAGATGTGCACACAGAGTGCTTCACTTACTTCTGTAGCGTACATGCTTCTTGCACTCTCACTCCGTGCACAGTAAGGACTGGGCAATTAAGCCGTATTTATGTAATGCACTTCAGGAAACAGATGATTGTGCTTTGGGAAAACACAGTCTTCAAATGAGGAGAGCGATCAAAACTATCTCCCTTTCATGTTTTTTTAACGAGATCTTCTGTCTCCCTCAAATTATCATTGCTGTTAGATGTTGCATCTCTTGAAGGCTGTTGAACAGAACAGATTTCAGAAGAGCTGGGAGAACATTAATCCATGTCAGACAGAATGAAAGTACTGCTTGAGAAATCTAATCTCATTTCATAACATGTAAGACACACACAACTATAGTTGCTTGATGTGTTGAATAAGCAAGCTTGAATCTGACATACTGTACACTGTTGTAAGACCTAATTAAGGATTAATGTGTACACTTAAACATTTCAGAACGGAATTACAGCTGTGCTGGTCCTCAGCTACTATTAGGTTTACCACTTCATTACTCTCAGGATTAAATAAAATGTCTTCTGATATTATAAAAGAGGTTAAAGAAATGATACAATTTAGTTCATGAATGGCCCGTCTCTAACAAAGGACATCGTCCTTTCCTTCTAGCTGTTATTTTTTACAAGCATCTCACGTTCTGAAGTCATGTAAAGAGTTGCTTTATATGAAGTGTTTGCAGAAGTGAGGGGGATGTGGGTGGAGGGGGAATGCGGAGACAATTCTGTCTTATTTGGACAGGAGTCCAAACTGGGAAAGGGAGCTTACTGTTATTTCTGGTTTTTCCAATTTCTGATAAAGTGGATAAAGTTATAACATTAAATAAAATGCCTTGGGACTGGCTTTACACTGACAGTGGTGTTGGTCATTTGAGGAAGCATGGCAAAAGGGGCCAAGAGGTGGCTTTGGGTTGTGTGGGCAGATAGGTTAGTAATGAAAGAAAAAATGGACGTTACCCTTTTTTTCTTCAAGTTTTGTGTCACTTGTTTAGATTCATTTAGACAACACAAACTAGGAAAGCTAATTTCAAACGCTTTTTTGAGGGATAGAGTAGGTGGGGGGAGAAACTTGGCGAAAATTATCATACTGAGGGGGACATCTCAAAAAAGCCTATCCAAGAGAAGGGCAGAAATGTGTATGAATCTTCTCGCCCCAGTGTGGTCTGTGAATGGAGGCACGAGGAAGCAAGTCAGTTGATGGAGTCAGGGTCTGAGCTCGAGAGAGAAAATTGAGTTTGGGGAGCAGGACAGGGAATTTTATGTCCAAGAGCCAATGAACCAAGAAACTTCATACAAAACCCTTGATAACTTTGTTATATGGTTTGAAGTTATACACTGCTCAGTACCTCGCCTGGTGTCCTTTGACTGGCGAAGGCAAGCAGAATGCCTCACTGGACACCTGAAGCATGCTTGTATTATTAAATATCTGGAGTATTAGGAGATCAGCATAATTTATTCATTTTTGACACCTGTGTTGTATTATAACATTACCTTATATTGTTACTGGTTTGGTTTCAGGTCAAAACTATATTAATATTTTTAAAACGATGCAAACTGACTTTCTTTAATAAGACCTATAAAAATGAATGCCACACCACATTTAGCTTTTAAAAGTGCTGGAATACATTTGTTTCTAAAAAGAACTGTCTTTGCCACCACTTTCCATCATTCACTCAGAATTGCTATTAAATAGAAAGGTGGCATTGTTGGAAATTACAGCAAAAATATTGCCTAGCCCAAGTCCATTTTAAATGGGAAATTTGTATGTAGGCATTCATGGCAGGGAAGGTCGATACAAGGAATGATTATGTTTGTTTTCCAGGGCTGTTATGACTTGGTGACCAGTTTTATGGAGACAAATATGGGAATCATAGCTGGAGTGGCTTTTGGGATTGCATTCTCACAGGTAAGTGCATAAACACTTCCCTTCCCCCCTTTTTTCCCCCTCTCTCTTTTTCTTTACCTGGACTTCAAGGAAGGAAGGATTATGGAAAGGGACTGAACTCAGCATGCTCATTAGTCCTGAGGTCATCTGTTCATTGATTTTCTTTTTTTCAACTTAAATGAAGTTTCTCCTTGGGAATATCAGTTACGGTTGAGCTAATGACTAGCTCAAGGAAAACAACTTGTCCCTCCACTGGGTCAAATAGAGGTTAACCTAGTAAAACATTGGCTTAAATGGAGCATAAACAGCTAAGAAGACAAATAGCTTATCCATTGTTTGGATAAGCTTCTATCTTCTAAGCACTCTTATTTTTTCTTCAAGGAGTCTAGAATTCAAATAAGAGTGTACCTTCAGGCCTCCCCACCCTGGACCTGGAGCCTGGAGGGGACATCTGGTTTTGGTGACCAATTTTTTTAGTTTTTCTTTTAGCACTGAACACTGAGCAGAGATCTGCCAAAATCAGATTATTAAACCAACTCCTTGCCTGCACCAAAAGGAGTTTGGCATGGGAGGGACAAGAGGAGAGCTAAGAAGGAAGGTGTTTGCTGCTCCCTGATATTCAAACTGCCTTTACCTAGGCAGGAGTTGGAGAAACTAAAGGTCTGGTCAGAATCTTCTGATCAAGAAGGGGCAGGAAAACACCTGCATCTTTCAACAAGATGCTCCTTTATACTAGTCACTTCGTGTGTGATAGCAAGTACTCTCTTGGAAACATGCAAAAATGAGAGAGAGGGAAACACGGGCAATGCAAAAGTGCTTGCAGAATGGTTCAGCAAAAACGCACAGCGACATGTATGATGCCTGAACCACTTCTACCTGAGAGGCAATCTGCCTTCTCTCTGCAGGGAGTACATAGTAGAACTGCAAATGTCATATTCTAAAACCATCATGCAACTTTCATTTGCTTCATTCACACAATATTAAAAATCCGGGTCCTGAGGCAACGCTGAAAATGTGAATATATCTGTTGAATGACTTATGTTTATCCAGTGGTTGGAAAAAATGAGGTGCTAGGGAAAATTATTTGGCTGCTTCTTAAAACTCATGAATTCAGTTAGCAAGCTTTAGGTTTACACTGTGCTGCACTGGAAACAAGTGATTTGCCAGCGATGGGCAAGTGAATTAATGGGAGGGCTGTGGCTGCCCTCTTGCCCCTGCTGCCCCATGTGGTCAGACCATGCTCGGCTGCACGGTGTTTTAGTCACATCTCTCTGAGGTTTAATTTGCTCAGCAGTTACAATAGCCTCCAGGTTCTTCAGAGTAACTGCCCCCAAGCCATGTGGAAAATGGCCACCACGTCCTTTCAGTCAACGTACGCAGAACCCGAGGGAGCCCTAAAACTGTTTGGGCTCAGACCAGCTGACTGCCCTGCCTTGGGCGTACCTGGAAACCTGATGCCTTCTAGCCTAGGTGTTTGTTAGATGTGAGAAGCCCATGATTTGGCCTGTCAGCCTGTTTTCATGTGGGCGTAAGTGTTGGTTCATCATACCGCCAGCCACCCAGAGCATGTGCCTGGGTGTCAGGTCTTCAGGATCCAGAAGCGGTGAAACCACCAGTCTGGAGCTGTTGGTGCATAGAGCAGGGGGAGGGTTGTTTGTTTGGGTTTTTTAATAGGCTATTCTAGTTGTTGTTGAATGGTTGTCTTGTACTCTTCTCCAACCTTGATTATGACTTGATTACTGCTATAGGACTCTGAGCTCTTATTTCAGTTTGGTTTCTAGACAGCCAGAAGGCTATAAAGCTTCTTTTCAAATGCTTCATGTAAAACTATCCAAAAGAAAAATGGGACGAGTAGAATTTTACAATTCATACGCTGCTGGGGTAAATGCCTCAGTCAGGACCAATGCTACCTGAAAGCCTTTAATCGGTATATTGTATGTACGATAGGCAAAGCATCATCTTATTTTGCCTGAAAGTTGTTTGCAGCTGGGAGGGAGACTGTAGGAAGAGTGCAGCTGGAATTGTTAGTATTTTGGCACGTGCCGGGATGTTTACCCTAGGCCATCAGTTGTTTGTGAGCTCGACACAGGAAGGCGGGCGGCCAGTGCGGGCAGAGAGTGGTCCCTGCAACGGGAGCCCTTTGGCGCACGGCGAGATTAGCGTGACAGGCTGCGGGCAGCACAGGGGGGAAGGCACTTTGCCACTGCGGCTCCAAGTGAAGACCAAAGTATGTTTTGATGTGCCGCTGGCAGCTCACGCTGCCTGATGGCAGCGAGTGCCCTGCTGCCAGCTGGGGATGTCGCTCCTGTGCGTAAGTGTAAGGCTCTGGCACTCCGAGTAGGTACTCAGCTGCTTGGGGTGTTTGTGAATGTGTAAAAAGGAGAAGAGAGGGGATGCAGGGGAGAAAAATGCATCTCTCCTGGCGTGTGAAGAATAGAAGGCGGCCAGTTATCATTTACTGCCTAATCTGTTTTCCTGGACCCAATTAGGGACGGTGTTTACAAATTGATTTCAGGTTAACCGTGGCTGGCAGTAATGCCAAGCAGCGCTCCAGCTGTAGGCGAGGTTTCGCTGTTCCTTCTGGGAATAGGTTTAATCTAAAAAAAAGACAAATTAGATCATGTTGCTCTTCTACAGTAAAGCATGCTCAACGGCCTTCCCTTCACATGATTTGTTAGGTGTTGACTAGCATGGGGAATGTGCTCATTCCCAGAAACAGGGGAAGTTGATGTAATGGCATTGCACATCTTACAGGCCTGGCACAGACCTCCCAATCAGAGTCAGAGTTTTAAAAAAACTGCTGTGTTGCTGACATTGTCTGCACTGCTCCTCGGGTTTGAAATAATAATAATAATAAAACACAATTTGATTGTTTTTGGAATCAGATGCCAATGCTGACTTCCAGCTGGAATAATTTCAGTTTAGCAGGTGCTCTTCAGAGCAGCAAAATGATCACTGTGTCGTGCCCAACAGAGAATGAAATTATGCAAGCAGCATAGACGATGAAGAGTTTCGCCTAGATAAAACTACAGCACAGGCGTTAGCTTAAGAGGCACAAGAGGCAGAATTGGGGGCGGTTATAGATTGTGGTTGCAGTAGAATCCCTGAGTAGGGGAGTCTCAGTGCAGTGTTAAGGCCAAATTATTCCTTTTGTACTGAAGGACTGGAAGCCAGGCGCTCTCCACGTGCTCAAAACCAGTTCCTGAGCACACACGGTTCCCATCGCTTGAAGATATGTTCTCACGCGGCTACAGTCCCTCTCTACAGCGCAGCATCCACCTGCCCTCTTTACTGTTAACGTTCATGTGAGTAGCTCTCCCTGTCTGCGGATGCAGTTCTGGTGCAGAGATCATCCACCTTGTCTGCTGCAACTCCTGTCTGAGTATAGGGAGGCTGAGACTTGGCCCTAGCACAGGATTACACCTCAGTCACCCCTTGCACCAGGGTTAGGGAGTGGGATCCGTATCAGGATCCAATATGTGACTTGAAATCTAATATAAGACTGATGTTGTTGCTTCTAAATACTGATCACTGTGGATTCAGCATGGAGATAGGACCTGTGCCAGAGGCATACCGCGGCACAGGAGGCTGACTCAGGTAAGCAATTTGTGACATGGAAAATTTGCTTCTTCTAAAATAGAGGCAGGGAACCTGGATGCTTGAAGATCTGCATATTGAGAATATGGCAAGGTAAATGATTCAACTAAACAATTATTCCTGATGGATTAAAAAATCCAGTTTTAGCTTACCTGAATCACTGATGAATTCCCAGTTACTTCAGTGCATTTCTATATATAGAAATTCTCTCAAAGAATGAGAAATCATGAAGATGATACCAAGACCCAAAATAAAATGGAAATTCAAATTGCACTTCAGTTTCTCTTCAGTAAAATACGATGTAATAAATATGTCACGCAGGACAGCTTCCAGTCAAGGTTAACTTCCTGCAAAATAACTATATTAAAAAGCCGGTTGTCATGTTTGTGGTGGGAGATAAGATTGCTAGGAAGTTGCTGTGGATGGATTTCAGTGGTCAGATCTGAGATATGCCTGAGATGACTGCTAGAAACCATGGAGAGAGAAACAATGCATGCACTGCATTCTGCTCTCTGGAATGAGCTTTGGCCAACAGGATGGTAGTAAAGAAGACGCACCTGAGAGATATGGATTTTCCAGTGGTCTAAGCCAAATAATTTGTCAGCATTATCAGGTTTCCTGCGGCAAGACCAGAGGTACCAAGACAAACTCTGTTTTCTGTGTAATAGTTCAGAGGACCAAGATAATCTTAGAAAAAACAGAAGAAAGGGGAAAAGTAAGAGAGAATAAAAATGCAGAACCAAGTCTGGCATCTTAGCACTCAAAAAACTGGGGCTATTAAAAAAAAAATTAATAAGCTGATAAAAAGTTGAGATAGGGCACTTGAGAGACAATGGGAGTGAAGGGAAATGAATGCAACTTCTAGCAGCTAGTTTCTTTGTGGGGATCCTTTTATGCCGATTCTTCTGGTTTTTCAAAGGAGCTGCAGGGACCTGCTGCTCAATAGGATAAGGGGCTTCCTCCCGGCTGAAGAGCAGAGGTTGCAAGTGATCAAGCAAATGCAGAGAGCCGGGGGGGTAGAGAGCGCTCATTTGTGGTTCGCAGACTGGGAGCCTCTAACCTGATTTAAATGCAGAGGACTGTAGTTATGACTGTAATGAAAGAGGACTGTGAGGAAAATTCAGCAACTTGGTACAGTATCGCCTCTTCTTGGCTACAGGAAGGACAGTACTCTTGTGGTTAAATGTGGAAGTCTACACACCTTGGAAAGTACCAGTTTTTGTATGTGTTCAAAGTACGTCTTAGATACTTATTATAGCTCTGCCATGTCCTGGTAATAGCTAGAAATGCTGTACAAAATGTGTATGCAATGCCTCGATATGCATGCCATTATTTTTGAAATACAGAAGTTTAATATTATGGTACTATAACCACTTAAATGCATAAACCAGCATATGGTCAGAGCCAAGAATTAATAAGTGGGCCAAAGATCAGAAAGATACATTCATGTGTAACCTGCCATTCATCTTATGAGTGACTTGAGTAAATCAAAGCATTGTGACATTCCTGCAAATCCTACAAAGCTTAGACACGCTGCTTATTAGAGTTACAGCCTGT
The DNA here is from genome assembly GCF_000699105.1 of Pygoscelis adeliae. Taxonomy (NCBI): domain Eukaryota; kingdom Metazoa; phylum Chordata; class Aves; order Sphenisciformes; family Spheniscidae; genus Pygoscelis; species Pygoscelis adeliae. The sequence continues at coordinate 2,499,821 of NW_008824306.1, read as the reverse complement.
GTAAAACAGAAGAATCGCTAATTAAAGGTAGCTGAGGAGGTCTGCTACAGCTGAAGGGGGAAAGAAAAGCCCACGGCTTCCTATTTGTACAGGCTGCAGCATCTTTCCCCTTGTAAACCTGATACGAGCAGCAGATTGTGGCCGGGAACAAGGATGGCCATAATCTGGGTGCTTGTGATGGGAAATAATGGGTTCCTCGTTGCACAGGCATAAAACCAAAGGAAAGTAAACTTGAATGTGCATACGTTATTGGCCATTGTAGGATGAGGGAGGAACTGATTTGGGTCTGGGATGGAATTTGCTCATTGAAAATAAATAGGATGAAATACGCTGTGAAGTTCCTCTTAATGAAGAATGCAGTAAGGCAGAGAAGTAACCTCTGAGAGCAGCCGAGGAAGGTGTGAGAAGGCTGAAAGGTACCACAGACACAGAAAAGGGATAGCGAAGCAGGTGGGACAGGGCCACCCAGAGGCACTTACTCTGTTCTGCCTGTCAGAGCACGGAGAAATAGATACCAGAGATGCGCTATGGGAAATCTCGTTCTCCAAAACCGAACTGAGCTGAAGAAACGTCGCACGAGTAAGCAGTGGGAGTGTTAAAGACTCTCTAGTAAACCCACAGAATGTGCTGGGTTTTCAGCAGCAGTTCCCAAACAACCAAATTGATAAAATCATCCTCCTGGTGACTGGAATATTTAAGCGTGGAAATCCGAAGCCCAGCCAGAATATGCTGGCATCCTCATTGTTGCTGGTCCGTGGACTCTCGGGCGAGTGCGTGAGCACTCCAGCTACCAAATAAGTTTCCTGCTGGCACACCCATCTAGCGAAGTTTAATAGAAAAGGCAACCAGGTGACTAAAACGTCTTCTTGGTATCAAGTGAGATTTTCAAAAGCTGAGGAGGGTTTTCAGCACCCACATCTCTTTTGGCAGTTGTGAAATACAGCCCCCAAAACCTAGTAGCTTAGGTTTTTATTGGAGGTTGGTCAGGAGGTGTTATCTGTGCCCCACGTCTAGTTAAAACCAAGGCAGTGTCATCCTTGGTATTTGGTGCCAAAATCAGGGGTTGCATGTGGTGGACGGTGGGGATTCACACTGCTTTTAAAGATGACTCCAAACCCTTTTGAGATGCCCAGAGCAGTCCTGGTGGACGCTGAAACAGGAGAGGGAGCGGTAGCGGCAGCGGCAAATTTCTGGCAAATGAAGCGTGTCCTGACCAGAAACGTGACATCTTAGGGCCAGAAAACAGTTTATCCGGATTTGAGGTACCCTGACTTGGTCTTGCTCTGGGCTGATGCCAGCCCAAACCAAGGAATTGGCTGGTAGAGAAGATGTGCATTTTGATGATGATGGCATTAACAGGGAGCACTGGTGGTCTAGGGGAAGGGACACACAATCCCAAGCGTGAAATAGAAGAAGGAGCCAGTTTGGACAAGCAGCCAGCCAGGTGTTACCTACGCATGCTCTGCGGGGTCTGAGGGAGCTCCGCTGATGCCAAAAGGTTGTGATCCCCCTCCTTAAGCACCGCTCCCTCGCCGTGCGCTCTGCCCGCAGCAGAAGGAGATGGGCAGAGGGGGTGCCCCACGGGCACGGGTGAGCCAGCTGGAGCAGCTGTGACAGCCCTTGCTTGGAGCCAGGTGCAGGGAAGGCTGGTCCGTCTGCAGAGACGGCCCTCTCGCCTCGCCCCCGTAGCCAGGGATGAGCTGTAACAATCTGGATATGCTCATGAGTTAATTAATTGACCAATCCAAATGAGAAAAGCGAGGTTGAATTATTTATAGTATATTAACGCTGTTGGCATATGCAGGAAACGCTAACGAACTGCAATAGGCAAAACGTTGAAATGACTGAGTGCTTATTGACGAGTGGAAGCCAGGGATCTGTTTTCAATAATCTGAGTGACAGCCAAGGGAATAGCAAAAGCCCTCTTTTTAATTTATTTCCAGAGAAACGCTCCTTTCTCCAGCGCTGCATCGTTTGTAAAGAAACCATAACCACTCTGGGGCATTAGGAAGCTTTTCCCCAGCACACTGTTAACAAAGTCAAGGGGGCCGCCAGCTCTCGGTGGTGGTGGGCGGTGGCGAGGGACCCAGGTGGAGCCTGCGAGTGAACCGCAGCCGGTAGTGTGCTGATACCCCCGCCGGTTTACCCATCCACGTCTGACTCGGCCAGGCAATGACAACGGGTTTGAAAAGTAGTAAAAAGGCGTGCTATCAAATAAATATCCTCTGATAACAATCGAGAGGAAGATCCGATGAAGAAAGACGGGAGATTTTAGTGCTGGTTTTCTGATCAGACTGGTCCTTAAAATAGGGCATAAATATGTTGTGCGTATAACTCCAGAACATGAAATCTTTGCTTACCGTGGCCTCTCCTTTGCTCTGCGTCCATTTAATTTAACTTAATTTCTATTCTACTTCTGTTCTTGTCCGGAACAGTTGATCGGGATGCTGCTGGCATGCTGTCTGTCCCGGTTTATTACTGCTAACCAGTACGAGATGGTGTAACAAGGTGAGCTTTCCCCGCTTTCTATGCGGTATGCTATATACGCTCTGGTATATTGTCGTGGCCGTGCTGCTTCTTCTGCTGAAGACAGCAGGCAAGTTTCAGATGCTCAGCATGTTCATCGAGAATTAAGTCTTCCCACGGGATTTTTTGCTTTGGGATTTTCATCCCAATATTCTGTCTGGTTGAAAAAAAAAGGGGCGCAAACATGCTCTTGAATGCTTTGTCATTTCGGCTTTCTGCTTGAAAAGGGAGGGCAAAATACCCATCGTGAACGCTGTTAGCAACCAAAGCAACCCACTTCCTTTCTTTTATCCCCCCCGACCCAGTCTTTCAGGAGTGAGAAGTCCAGAGCCTGACTCAAGATCAGGAGCTGCAGAATTGGAGAAAGACTGAAACGAATGTTATAGCACACACTGTCTCTCGCACGCACGCACACCCACGCCCCCACAAGCAAGCACGTGCGCGCGCACACTCGCACCCCACCTCCCAAACTCTGTCCCATGCGTAGTGTACCATTCTGTGAAGTACCGCGGTGCCACCAAGAGCAGCCGGGTCCCCTCGGCCTCCGGACCCCGACCCCATCCCCGCGGCTCGGCGTAGGACGGCACCGTATGTATGTTCTTGGTCACACAATAGTTGCATCGTAAGTTAACAAAGGTAATTCATTAACAGCATTGATCGGGCTGTGCATGTAGTGACTGGAGGGCATAATTAGCCTTTCACCATGGTTAATAAGTGTTGCACACATTCATATAAACCGGTATATGAAATATATATTCTTTTGGTTTTATCTTAATTTCTTGTTTTGTTTATTGCTTTACTAAGGTTTTCATCCTTTCCCCCTTCCCCACGCCTGCCCCCCTTCCCCAAAAACAAAGGAATCAGTAACATAACATAAAGATACTTGAAAATGATGTTAAAATGTTGTGCTTGAAGGGAACCGTTATTCCTGATGTTCTTCTACATCTTTGATTCTTACTCAGTGTTGTATGCCTAGTGCGTATCCCGGTAGGCTTTGTCTAGTGCATTTTGCCTCTGAACCTGATCCTGTGTAATACTGTTATTAAGCTGTGTTGTTGCTTACTGTGAAGGCAGGAATTTTGCTTCCTTTATTTTTATTAGGTAGTTATGAACTAATTGAACTGTGCTGTACTGCGGCCTTCATACTTTTTTCCTGTTCTTTCTTTTTCTTTCTTTTTGCATTGAGGTTGCAGCCACCAAATACACTGTTGAATCAAATCAAAATAAAAACACACGCAAAAAAAAAATCACAAAAAAAACAGGCATACAAAGTATTTTTGGGGGAAAGCAAAAGTTTAAATCCTTTTTAAAAAAAATAGGACTTTTTTAATAATGCCTCTGTCTAGCATGCCAACGAGAATGCATTGATATTGTGAGTATTTGTGATATACGTATTAATAAATGGAACTATTACAGATTTCTAGCTGCTTCCTTTTCGTTCTTTAGTCATAACAAAACTCTTCCAAGGGGGGACGTGGACATGAAACACAAGCGCACAGCTTGGGGCGACATGTCTTTATCCATATTTTAACAACTAACTTGCTTGTGACAGAAAAAACGTTATTGCCCTGGAAAAAAAGAGAAAGAGCTGGAACTGTTTCAAAACTCCTAGAAAAACCTTCCACAGCTGGTTTCACCATGTGACAAATGCATACCCTCTGCTTTGCAATTTTTCTTCTTGTGACTGATACGATCGCAGCATTTAATTATCCCGTTCTTAGCACTGCGCATGCTGTTGGCATTAAGCAGTTCTCTCTGATTTTGGTGAGGGTGAAGGGGGATTTGGGGTTGGGGGGTGGGTAATAGCCATCTTTGCTGTGTTCGTGGAAAGGCAGGCACTTAGCTCTTTCTCATTTGAATACATGAGGTGTTGAAGATCTGATGGAAAGTCCATGACAGTTTAAACCTGGAAGTTTTGGACCGAGCCCTTACATTGGCAACGCAGACAGAGAAGAAGACTTGAGGAGGGAAGCCCTGTAGCCTTCCGGCTGTGGAGGAGCTGCGCAGCGCCTGTGTCCGCACAGCCCGTACAGCTGCCGGAGTCCCAGCCCGTCCTCCGTCCGTCTGTCCATCCGTCAGTGCCGCCCACCCGCTTACAGCGACCCTCCGCCTGGGGAGGGCTGCCCTGCGTGGTGCCTCCGGCATCAGCTCCCGACGAACCTTTGAGTGGTGCTGGCGCGGTCGGTGCGCTCTCACCCACAGCTAAAAGGGCTTGCAGCCGCACGGGCAGAAGCCTTTCGGCATATGCCGAGGCAGCACGTCTTAAAACCCCCGGTGGCATCTTTGGCTTTACTCAGAGAGCACTTCCAGAGCAGGGAGGGGTGGGACCCCGATTGCTTTGCCAGGGGGATGGGAAATCGGTACTCCGTGTTGCTCTTGAAACACAGGTAATGGTTTTTATAGATTTGATCCACTGCCAAAACGAAAAGCTGCAATTTGCTGCTCGCTCTCTGCTTCTGTATTTGATTACAACTCAGAGCTTCACATTTGGCTTCTGTCACAATTTGCATTTTTCAGCCCGGCTCTGAGATGCACAACCCCACCGTATGCGGTCTTCGGCAGGTTGTGTTCCTGTGGTGCACAGGAGCCGAAGCTCTGGCTGTGCTGAGGGCTGGGCGCACTGTAACGCACTTCCACAGGCCTGCTTTGTTCCGTGAAGAACAAGAGCAACTCATATTTTCTTCATCACTTATGTTTTCCCTGTTACAAGTTGTTGGTAATGGGGACAAAAAGGCTTAGTATTTTTGTGCAAGAGGGGCATTAAGGTGTTGGGGACTCTGAAGTGCATTTTGTGGCACGATGCTGTTACGGCTGGGGGTGCACTGACTTCCAGCTGAAGACCTGTTTTCCCAAGGTCTTCTGTATCTGAGATGCTCCCCTACCACTGTAAATGAATAGCACGTAGTGAAGTTTGTAGCACTTGTCCTACGGAAGCGTGGTAGTCATTTTACTGATTTTTTTTCCCTACCAAGCAAATGACTTTACCTCGGAGCAAGTAAAGCACTCACAAAGGCGAGTCATCCGCCTCCCTCCCCTTCCCCCTTCTTCCCTCCCATAGCCTGTCCTTGGGGTTCAAAACTAATTTGGAGTAGAGATTTGTAAATAAGAGAAGAGGAAGCTGGTCCACAAATTTAAATCTGCCCTCAGTAAAGCATCTACTGCGAGGGAGCGGGACATCTTTAAATGTGGACAAAGCCAATACAGGTCCTGCATAAATGCTGGGCAGTTTGCGTGTACTTTGCTGGGGACAAAGCTGCTGGGCACGGGTTGCAGCACTCACATTTGCAGTCCCTTCCGAGGGCTTAAAAACAGTCCCAGCCGCTCGCTTGGCTTAAAAACAGTCGCAGCCGCTCGCTCGGTTGCTGGGGCTACGGGATGCTGGAGCGATGCCCTTCTCCCACAGGCGCAGGAAGTTTGCGGGGGGATGTTTTTCCACACCAGAAAGAACTGGCCCACAAGCCGCCCCAGTTTCCCTCCCCTATTCATCCCCGGGCAGGTCTCCCCTGCCCCACGGAGGGGAGGGAGGGGGACGAGGCTGACACCTCCTCCCTCAGGAGCCACCAGCGACCTTCCGGAGTGGAAAAGCACCAGCCTCTTCTCAGTTTTCTTTCCTTTTTTTTTTTCTTTTTCCTGAAAGAAGGAGTTGTTTGTGACAAAAGCTGATTCTTTTGAAGATGCTGATGTTGGGTGACAGGTCAGCAGGCCCCCAAACTGCTCCAGCTTGCCCGTCCCCATTCAGTAAAGCATGTGCTCAGCTTTAAGGCATTAAGCCATGAATTAAGTCCATTCAGCGAAGCCCTTCAGTGCTGCTCAATTGTTTCCCTCAGCCCAGCAGCACTCCTGCTTGTATGGGGTAGGTGTGTTAATTGGGCTCTCGACAGCTTCCGTGGAGAGGATCAGGCTGGTGAAGGACCCGCCAAGGGCTTCCCCGGCGAAATCCCCCTGACTCAGGCTGGGGCCACACAGCAGCTCCGGCGGGGAGGGTTGCGCTAGCTGACACCGTGGCATCCCCTGCCCTGGGCGCAGCATCCCCGCGCTTCCATTCCTCCCTCCTGGAGGGAGAAGCAAAGCGGTGGAAAGGAAACAAAGACAGAGCTGCCGAGTATGGGTTAATGTCAGCCGGGCACAGACGTGAGGGATTTTCCCTCCAGAGGTGAAGCTGCCACGGGGTACCAGGGGGCCTTTGTCTCAGGGGCTGAGGTCCACCCTCTGGCATGAACTGAATCAGTGGTGGAGGGGGCCAGCTCCCGCTGCGCTGGGCTGGCTCTGGCTGCCTCATCCCTCCCCGAGCAAATTGCATTCACTGCAATCACCGGACCTGAGCTGGGCAAAAGAAGGGTGGGCAGGTTTGGGAGTCAAAGCGGGTGATGGGGTGACTGGATGAGTCCCAGGAGGGGTGGGAGAAACGGGGCATGGCTGGGGGACGAGAATAGTGGGAGATGGAGCAGGACTGTGAGAGGAGGAAGAGGGGGCATTGAGACCACCTCGTTTTGGTCCCGGTGAGCTGCTAGCTTGGTTTGGCTGCAAGGTGTACCGGCGGCCTTAGCTGGCACGTGCATCGCATCCTGAGCTGCCTCCCAGGGCTTGCTTCTGCTGACGAGGACAGTCCTGAGCACTGCCGAGAGGACGATATGTTGCTGTGAAGGTGATTTTTCACAGTAGCATCAAACTGCGGCTCTGGGAGCAGGCAGCCGTCCTGGAGGGCCTTGCTGGCTGCCACCATCCCTGGGTGAGCATCGCTGGGGAGGAGACGGGCTTTGCAAGACCGCTTACAGGATTTCAGCCTGTTGCTCCTCAGAGGACCCAATGCAGGGGTTAAAATGATTTTGTCTTCTGTGGCTCTTCCCCTTGACTTTAATGGCTCGTTACTGTTTAAGATAATTTTAAGATTAGCGAATTAATTTGCTGCCAGCCAAGCCCCTTGCATAAAATACCTGGCATCCCACTGGAGGGGCAGGATTGATCAGGATGTCAGACTTCTACCAGGGCTGAGTTAGGGCTGCTTCGGTATGAACCTGTATAATAAAAATAGAAATCTTCATGATTCAACATACAAATGATACTTCTGCTTTTTTTAAGTGAAAGTGTTTTGCCCCCCAAACATGTAAAATCTGGTCAACTTTCTGCAAGCTGCTTTTACTAGCTTGGCCTAATTTGGAAGAAAAAAGCTGTTGCTTTTGCTTTTTGCACCTGTTCCTGTTGCAGCCAGGAAACATTTTATTCAAAGGACGTTTCATTTTTGTCCGGCGTGACCAGAGATATTTGGTACGTGCGAGCTCATTAAAAGCAAGCCGTGCTGAGGCAGCAGCTCCTCAAGCTCTGGAGTCTGTTCTGCTCCATGGTAACTGCAGTGTGGCTATTTTTGGTCTCTGCTGAAGCTGTCTATAGGTGGCACCGAGTACTTATCTTAGATTGCGGTCCTCCGTGTAATCAATAACTGGGGTGTGTATATACACACACACACACATATATAACATTCCTGGTGCGCTATACAACGGTGTAACTCCTAATGTGATGTACATTCCCAATGCAACTACTAAATCACCAGAATGCTATTTGTTATTCACCATACTCATATAACACAGTGTCTTGGCCAAGACTTTCAGAAGCAGTAGATTTCGGGCGACCCCCTGGAGGTATTTCCAAAATGCTCTAGCTTTCAGAAAGTGCTGAGCAACCTACCTTTTGGGAATGCAGCCCTTTCAAAACCTCTCAGGGCACTCAGAAGTGAAAAGTAATTTTTGAAAGCCCTATCTGTTCTTAAAATGGAGATTATACATCCAAGTAAAAAACATTAATATTTTTTAAATTGCAGTTATTTCCTTGTATGGAAGCCATGGTTTGTGTGCTTTATCTTCTTGAGCAGAGAATCGGAAAACATGATGTGAGAGAAGGCTGATGCCCAGTGGGAGCACTGCCGGGGTAGGATAGGGGGAGAAAAAAGAGCACAAAATACATGAACTTTTTTTTTTTTTCTGTCAAAAGGGTGTGAAATGGGAAGTATTTCAATCTGATTGCGTGTCCAACATGGCGGTGCAGCAATCTCCAGCTCCAAGCTGAGCAGGCTCGGTAGCTCAGGCCTGCAGCAGGGGGGTCAGCAGTATGGTCCGGAGGGGACCGTTGCCTGCCAGAACACCTCTTACATCCTCCTGATGGTGAGAACAGCCTTTCGTGGGAGTCTGCAGGGGTCAGACTGCTAGAAACTACCGCGGTGCACATGCAATGAAATTAATGGCCAGCGTCAACCCGTGGCACTACCTGAGGCTTTGCAGGAGCAGTTTGACACTAGTAGTTTCTTACTCTGGCTCCCACGGGCTTACTGTGCTTCTGTGGGATTTACCTTTAATGTGTTTGTAAGTTATTGCTTGCTCAAAAGAACTGGTTAGTACTTATGTTGATTATTTGGTATCTTCAGCCCGGTAGTTATTTGTAATTAAAAGCAAACAAAAAACTGCCCAGAATTTTCTTCATCCTGGAGTTCAGTGTGACCCAAATGTCAGATGAATGAGTCCTTCTCCCAGGTATAGGAACTGGTACATTGAGCCCGTGGGTTATTGCTGTGTGCTACTCCGTTTACCTTCATGCAACCCTAGTACTTGCAGGGCCGGGGACTGCCTCCTCCCTTCAGCCCTGAGGGGAACCAGCCCGAGCCCTGTGCGCTCCCTCGGCCGCGCCGGCACCGACAGCCTGCCAAAACCAATGCCGTGCCTTTGGGGAGTATGGAACACAGGTCTCCACCTGCTGCGTGGAAGCATGAGGCAGCGTGAAGGTGTGTGACTCAGAAAACCCTGGCCAGCACCACTGCAAGCTCGAGCGCTGAACTGAGCATATACTGGCATAGTCCACCGGTCTTTGTAATGGGGGGGTTTCATCCCGATGCTTGTTCGGGTAACCTAGATGCTCCCTGCTTGTTTGGACTATGCATTTTAAGTGCTACAATGTGAAAGGGAAATCAAAAAGCCAATCAAAATCATCTCTATGAGACCCATTCAATAAAAAAGTTATTGGCAATTAGCACGTTTTTTTATAAAAAAGTAATTAGCCCTCCTGCTCTGAGAATTAATGAATGCTTTTCATTACACCCCGAGGGGTAGTCAAACCAATAATAATCCGCTTCAGATGAATGTTGTTCTAAAACAACATTGTTTGACAATGCAGGCGGCAGGACGGTCACAAACAGGAGGGCAATCCTACTCTGGTGAACACTGGAGCCGGTTGCTTCAAAATGAAAGGCCATTAATGATTTGCTTGGGTTAGTGCAGTAGACCTGACTTCTTACTCATTAAGTAGATGAAGCAAAGCATGCAAAAAGAGCAGTGCCTCATTTGTCCCTGGGTACAAAGCTTAGGAAGCCAATGGAGATGTACTAGTGCTGGCTACTACCTTTTGCTGAATGGGTCCGTAGAGCTTGGCAGGGTGGAACATGACTTGGCTGCATGGTTGTCTGGATGTGGCGATTTTACTGTCTGAGAGGTGTTTGGCAGCCGAGTGGCAGAGGGTTGTGTGTCCCTGCTGTCTCCCCTTCACTGCTTAACCCATTGGCACCACAGGGAATGAGTACCAGGTGACAGCATCCCTTCCCCATTGCTCCTATTTGATTGTTGGCATTTTCAGCAAGATATGCATTGGTGCAGATGCAAAAATCGCATTGACTTCTCAATTCAGTGGCTGTCCTGCTCTGACAGCCCATCTGCGGTCATCACGGCCACCTGGTTCTCCTCAGGGTGGTAAGGCATGGTGCAGGCAGGTGCTCCCTGTCCGAGGAAAGCCCTCAAAGAGTGAACAGATGAACGACAATTTCCCTTCCCCTGCCCTGGCAGCATCCTTGCCGCTCCCTGGGGTAGCGTTCCCCTCCGACCCGTGCATCCCACGTGGCCCTTGCTCAGCCTGGGTCTGGTGGGGACCCAGGCTGCTGCTGCTGACCAGGGGGGCTGCTGGCATAGCTTCCTGCAGCCAGGCTTTAAAAGCTTCCCCATTACATTTACAAACCTGAGGATTCAAGTGAAGAGTTGAATCCTCCCCTCCAAGCTGGGCTGCCAAAATAGGGAGAAGTGGTCCAGGATGACGCTGGGGAGCTTGGCCCCCAGGGCTTTCCCCGTGGAAAGACAGTAAGTAATGGGGGGTCTAATTAAAGAGCCCAGCAACAAATTTACATGCTGCAGATAAGATCTTCCTTGCCCACTTCTCCCCCTGCCATCTCACACTTATTTGCTAGGGACGCTGTTCCCACCCCAAGGCAAAAAGATGCCTCCAGTCCCTCCTCCTTTCCAGCCCTCCCTGCACTCTTCTGGGGAGCAGGGACCGTCCACCCCATGGTGGGGATGAGGACTGCTGGGAGATGGTGCTGCAGCCCCGGGGGCAATGTGTGAGCACTGGAGGCAAGTGTGGCAGACGGCTCTGGAGCCAACACAAACTTTAATAGCCAGCTCTACCAAACGCCTCTCTGGTGGCCACGTCCCCGCTGCCGCTCCACGCTGCGTGCAGCAAGATAAAACACTCAGATGAGTAGTAAATGTAACGACTGCTTAACTTGCATTGCGGTACTGCCTGGAGGCGACAGTGCGGTATCAGAGCACCGTCGCACTGGATATGTCAAGGAAATACGGTCATACCATGGAGCTAAGACTGTAGGTGTAAGGGTAGGAACAAACGGGGGCAGAAAAGAAGGGGAAGAGAATTAGGTGGCGCGGAGGCTATTGGGATCAGTGCAGTGAGCACAGGAATGCATTACAGTTGCTTTAGGCAATCTCGATTTTGGCATTTCATAGATTATGGATGCCTAATTTCGCAGCTGTAAGCTTCTTTAAGCACACATTTGTTCTGATGGAATTACTTAAAAAAAAAGCACATGGGGAAAATATTTTTTTCATGTGGAACCATAACCATCCTCTGAGGTGCCCTTAGCAGGGCTGCAATCCCTCGATCAGCCCCCTTGCTGCTTGTCGCACCAGCTCTTTATGGGATGGTGGAGCAGGGCTGCTCAACTGCTGTCCCGCAGACAAAGCTGCCTGGGCCACGGATAGTGGGGATTAAGGGCGTGCTCACTCAGAGCACCTGGCCCCCTGGGGAGGCCGATTCCCATGCTGTGTCATGATTTTAGTATAAAGGGAAAAAAAACGTCCCTCAGTTTAATATTCACTAGAGTTTTATTCCCCTCTTTTTGCTGGAAGGGTTGGCAGACCTCTGGGGAAAGTTTTACAAGGGGGGGGGAAATATTTTTTTTCCAATTTAGAAGTTTTCAGAAGTTCAGCTAGCTGTAATTACCTTTGAAACATGAATTAGTAACCACTTGACTACCACATTTAAAGTATCTGGGCTCAAGGATTAATTTTTTTGGTAATATAATGGTATTTTAAATTAATGTATTTGTATTTGCAGTTTTCATTTTTTAGAGAGCTGCCTTTTTTTTGTTATTGTTGATTTTTGCTTTTTTCAACAAATGAAATGGATGAGGACTTGGTGTGATCTTACCCAGAACCGAGGAAGATCAGGGCTAGGTCTCCTATGGATTCATACAGAGCGCTGGAATCTGTATTTTCCACCATTCATTTTATTGCAATACCAGGAAAGGAAATTTTTGCAGGAATGGTTGAAGCTTGGAAAGGAAAGTATCCTTTAATGCCGTCACAGCCACAGTGCCAAGAAACACTAGCTGCTAGTATCTGCAGCTAGGACAGGTCAGACTCTAAGCCATAAAGGCAGCTACGAGCTCAAAAACAGGTGGAGTTACAGGGTTTCGGTTCAGTAGGAGCTGTGACCCAGTACACAGGTGGACTTACTGAAGTGGGAGATGCTCATAAACCCTCCCTATAAATTACCTGCCCTGCAAAACTTCCACTGATATAGCACTTAAGGAACCTATCCCAGGTAGGCACAGCAAACGTAAAGCCCGGACGGCTATTACCTACAAGCTGCCCCACACCAGCCCCTGGGGCAGATCTGTCAGCCCCTGGCAGCCTGCGGGGCAGCCGCCGTCCTTCCCAGGGTGCTGCCACCGCTGCGGGATAGCACGTCCAGCACCTCCTCTTGCCCCTGGCTCCCCGTCTGGACGGCTTTGCCGGGCTTCCTAAGGACGGCTGTGCACGGCAGCGATTCAAGAGCAAAGGCTAACAGAGCAAGGAGATGGACAGCTTTGCTCTTTTCTCACATTTTATCCCGAGTCTTTGAATAGCTTCCTTCGAGCCCTGAGATGAATGTGATGTGCCTAAGTCTCCCTGTTAGAAAGGGATGTAGTGATAGTAGGGAGGGAAATGCACAGAAACGCAGACTGCCCCGGGGCCACTGGAGTAAGGAGCTCAGCTCCTTCCAGCTACAGAGTTGCAGTCTCCCTTAAAAAAAGCAAAAAACAACAAAAAAACAGAATTATAGTAACTTCTGAACCTGAGCTGTTCCTCTGCTGTTTTTATTATTTCCTAGTGAATCAACTGATGCTTGTTTAAATAATGGCAAATGCGGCTCTCTTTGGATGACTGAGATGGTGAATAATAGCTCTTTTCTGGAGTCAGACTGTGTTTCTGCAAAGGCACTGAAATTCCAGCCCAAACAAGCACCAACCGACCGGTTCAGATCATGGCACCGGCTGCAGCAGCGGTGCTGCTAGCCGAGCTGGTGGCTCCAGTCCCCGGCCCCTGACGGTCAAACTCTTGCTTTCCCCATGAGCAGCCTACGGCTGGACACTCAAAGAATGGTTATGTTAAAAACAAATGCTGGAAATGCCATGAACTATTTCTCTTGGCCTGAAGCGGCACAGCAATGTGACAGTCCGTCATAAAGTTGAAGCTCAACCTGTCCAACCGGCGGCCAAATCATCGCCCATGTTCTTGCTGCATTGCTGCCTGCAATAAACTTGCCTGTAGCATTGAAGGCGGTTGCACATAGCTGCCTATCCCAGGAGGGTTTCAAACACTGGTGACGCTGCACAGTTACAGTAGTCAGGAGGCAATTTTTAGCTGGGGCACAAATGAGCTGTTGTGTTTGCCATTGGCTTATTCCCAGACTGGACAAGCTACGGCTGTTACTGTTCCTCAGCCTCCCTGATTCTTTCTTGCCAACCAGTGTCTTGTATTTGAGAATAATTGGAGCCCCTTTTCTTTGTAAGTAGGATAAGGCCACGCTAGTCCTCTGCTTGTGGTCAAAGAAGGCATGCTGTGTGAACAGGTGTCCAAAAACTCACAGCAAACTCCCTCATCTCTCCGAGGAAAAAATAAGCTGCTTTTAAGACACGGATTGCAACAAGGCACTACATGTAGTGTGCCTTCCTGCTGCCCGAAGAAAGGAGGGATAAATTTAGCAGGTGAATAAGGAGGCCTTTCCATCTGTAGATCCTCATTCATCTTCTGATGAGGCTGCATTGCTCGGCTGTGCCGAAGGGCCACTGTGCGTGGCACAGGGTGCAGTACCCTCACCTCACCCAAGGCTGCGCAGCTCACCCTGGCACCGGCACACCAGGGAGCTGCCGATAAATGGCCAGGGAAGGCTCATGTGCCCCCCGGGAGACTCCATCTTTCCTGGCAAACACACAGGCTGGTGGAGAGCAGAGCTTCACCTGGTGGCCCTATGGGGTCCCAGCACCCAAAAGACATTTGGAAATTCACCCCTTCTGTGGCGAGCCTGCCAACATGGCATGGGGTCAAATAGCAAAGGGCCCATCTTTCCTGCCATGCTGGAGTTAGTCCGGTCCCTCTCTGGCTGACTAAACCTGAGCCATGCTGTGGAGGACACAACCCACAGGCCCAGCTGCAGGGGTCTAGAAAAGCTGCGTTTCTCAGTCCTGGCAGTCCCTTCCAGCCCCATGTTGGTACCGACGATGCAATTTTCAACACCGCATTCGAAGACCAAGCTTTTTGTTTTTTCTCCCCCAATTAACATTCTCAATGCTTTGATTCCTTGAGAAAGATGCACGTCTGTGCCACCTGGGGAAGGTAACAGTGAGGGTGCACATCTCTGCATCTAAGGCATGGTCCCAAGAGAGCCCAACAACCAAGGGCTGATTGACTAAGCTGGGTATATTAGTAGCAGCCTAATGAACTGGCCTGTAAAATCTTTAAGGTGGAAGATGGGCATAATACACCAGCCCCTCAGGTGAACCACATCTTCTCTGTTTTGGGCAGGTTAATGAGCAGAAGAATCCCTAGCCATGAAAAACCCTATATGGACTTTCCAATTTATCAATGTTCTTTATTTTTACCACTTATCCTTCAGGGAAGAAATATGATCAGATAAACCATGCTTAGGTGACATTTCATACACTGAGTATTTTCTGTAAAGTAAAAAATAAGTGTGTGGTGGTACTCACTTCTGTATATGTGTGTAAAAGACAGCTATTATGCCACGTATCATCATCATCATAATCAGCAGCAGCAGCAGCATTGTATAATATACCTGTATATCTTATACTCTGACTGAAATCAAATACATTTTTTGCCTTATGGGAAAGGAGAGTATGTGGCAGAGGAAGGACAAGCTAAAAGCGACTGAGTGCTTTTAAAGCTGATACATTTTTCTGAGAGGTAGCTCTCCAGGGCAGCGGAGATGTATTTGGTAGGTCAGCAGAGTGGTCCCAAGCATGCATGCACCAGGCGCTTTCCTTGAGGTAGTCCCAGTCGCAGCAGTCCTCTGCTTGTTCTGGACCGTGAGCAAAGGGGATGCTGAGTTTCGCAAGCTCTGTGCCTGAGCGCAGGATTGTTGCATCCTTGGATGCCACAGTGAAGCCTCAGTGCAATACAACATTGCATCTCCTGCACACCCACGCGGGAGATCGGGAGATCTAATTTCAGGTCTGCAAGCTCTGACAGTGTCCCTTTCAGCACCATTGCAATTACACCTGTTACACCACCGCTCTTTATTCCCACTTAATGTATTGTGGCACTCGCCGTGGTGTTGCAAGGACAGCTGACAGATCCCTTGCCTTTGCAGATCCGCTCCTGTCGGGTTGCAGGTGCTTGCTAATCGGGTAACGCTGTTGTTTTGGTTGCACTCACGTTTGTCTCTGCTAAATGACAAGCAGTAGCTTGTACTCTGCTTTCTGGCTCTCCCCTTTCAAGCTTCACAGTTGTACTTGCCATTTCACCTCCTGAGCGTATCAAAGTGGTTCTCGCTGCTTTGTGATTCGGTGGCAGTTCAATCACGGGGAAGGATGCACGGTGGCACTCCCCGGCAGCGCCTGGCACTCGGCAGCCCTCATTAGCCTGTCACGGAGGCAGCTCTGAAATTGATGGGAAGCAAAGGGCAGTCACCTGAAGCAGGTCTGAATTTGGTTTCTGCTGATTGATCTGCCAGCTCCACTGGGGGAAAACAAGTTATGCTGGATGCCAAATATTTGTGGGTCCACTCCCTTCATCCCAGGAGCACTTTTAGTTAGGAGCCAGGGAGGTAAATGCAGGAAGAGAGGAGCCCCATCTCTCTGGCAGTGGTTGTTTCTGTAAATCTTGCTCTTACTAATGAGCCCAGGTGTAAACGAGGTACTGCTGAAACACACAGTTGGACACTCTAATCATCGTGGGGGACTCAACCCGGAGATTTCAGCACCAAAACCACAGGCTTAGAAAAAAGATTTCTCATTATATAGTCATGACCACAGGCACAAGACTGGGATTTTACATATTCCTCCTGTTTAACAAGCTTGTTCGCCAGCGTCTGAAGGCCACAGCAGCTCCAGCCTCTCCCAGGAAGAGCTCTGCCCATCGCGCCGCACAGCCAGGGCTCCTTAAGGGCTCTCGCTGCAGGACCTGAACTTTCACGCAGCTCAGATTCTTGGGAGAAGACTGCCTAATTAAGGAAGGGTACAATTAATACGTTGCCCTCCTGATTGAGATCAGAGCAACTAACCTTGCTAATAATACAATTTCCCACTTCGTCACAGATAAAGGACGTCTCATTTAGTGCAATTTGGAAGAGCCTGTGCGGTGCAAGGCTCAGTCGCTGCACACAGAGGTAATCTCCAGTGAAGCCCAGCAGCAAATCTGAAGCGACTGTATTTCCTAATGGGTTATTGTGAGGCACCAAGTTTCCAGCTGACTTTCATGGCGCCTCGAACACGGAGCAGGGAAGCGGCTCCAGAACACAGCTGTAGAGCACAGTGGCGTTGAAGGGCTGCTTGCTGTATGAGTTTACTTTGCTTACTTTAGAAATCTTACTTACTAGAGATCAGCTGCCAGGCTTAAAAGATTAAATATAGGGAACATGGAAGGGTGCTGTGGAAAAAAATTCAGATAAAGGCCTGCCTCTTGGTAGGAAAATGGGAAACAGTACAGTCAGTGGCACTTTTTGTTGGTTTTAGTGGTGGCTGGAGCTGCAAGGCTGAAAGTGATGGTAAGAAGGGAAGAACATGACTTCAGAGATGACACGTTTACATAAATGGTCTACCAAAGATCGATGTTCTGCATAAGAACTCAGAAAGAAAAAAAAATCCTACATATTTAAAACAGACTTAAAAGAAATAATTAGCCTTGTTAATCTGGCATATTAAAGATACTCCATAACTCCAAACTGATCAGCTCTCAACACATCTTCATTGAGCACCCTACGGGTGTGCAGAATGTCTCCTTATCGGGCTACAGAAAATATAGATACATGGCAACCTCTGCATGGGTGCAAAGATCACACTGGGCAAAGCAACGTGGCCCGCCACAGAAATGAACAAAGACAACTGTAACGTGTTGTCTAGAAAGTGTCAAAAAGCATGTGGCTGGAAATGCCAGAGTAAAGCAGACAGAGGAAAAGTGCACACAAAGTCCAAGGGAAAGGGGGAAACCTTTTCTGCATGGAGTGATAACAAGAGAGATGGGATGCATACTTTGAAGAGCTTCCAACTAGAAACAATCACAAAAAGTTCAGAGTGGGAAAAGCTGGGAGGTGAAGGTAGAATGTGAAGGGTCTTCACAGGAAAGATAGGAGCAAGTTCAAGTGCAGTGAGAAGACAATCTGCCAACTTTTAAGCCTCTCACTAGTGAAAACGTATAGCAACAGTCATAGCTAACCACGGCTACACAAGCAAGCACGGGACCACAAAACTCAGGAAATTTACTATGAAGATTAAAACTTGCAATGTCAAACTTTCAGTGAGGGACATCTCTCGATTGGGTACCTGTCACTAAATCCACTAAAGTCAAGGAACTTGACAAAGAAAAGCAGTAGGTCATGAGATCGCGTGTACCTGAGCTGTTAAGCCCAAGACCAAGAGGGTGCACGTCACCAAAAGCTACAACAATAACTAGCAAAAAGCCTTCCCAGGAGCAAGGGGACTAACTGTATTCTTATGAAAGGCACAGGGCTGTCACACAGGGACATAAAGGTATGTCATGGAAAAGACGAGCCCTGTTTTTGTTACCACCTGCAATGTTTCACAAACCTGAAATTAAGGGATTAAAAGAAGCATTGCAGAAGAAGAGCACAGATAGCATAGCTTGTAGCATACGAAACAAGAGAAGGTTTTGTAACAGCGGAGGAGTGGAAGGGGGGCAGGAGAGGTACCAGGTCTTGCTTTGACCCTTAGGCAAGATCACAGACAGCAGGAAGAGACACAATTCTTCCACAAATCAGCTATTTTGGCAGGATTTTATCAGCCACCGAAGGACCAAGGGACACTCCAAATCAGAGTCCGGCTGGGTGTGAAGGTGAAGACATCAACCCTGGAGAGCCCACGGCCCTCCTGCAAAGAGCCGGGGACCCCTATAAATTGCTGTAGCTTGATGCAGTCCTGCTGGAGGCTCCAGCATGCACAACAGGCACCACAGCTGAGACTGAGCCTTGAAATAACCTTCCGGAGTGCTTTGAGAGCCAGAAACACTTCACGGCATTACCGTAGGCGCAAGAGAGTCTTGCAGGAATGAAAGCACCCATTGATGATGTGCCATGGGGGGGGGCAGGCAGTGATCAGAATCCCAAATCAAGGAGGACATTGAGGCAGCCAAGAAGATACAACCCAAACCTCAGCAGAGCCAGATGTCAATCCCAGACAATTTAATTATGTCTGGAGAAACCAACCACAAAGGCAGTAAAGCCTGCTGATTATAAGCAACAGCGAACAAGCTGAGAATGAAAGGGGTAAACAGGGAAATTTAGAAATTGCAACGGAGGTTGAAGTAGGTCAGCGTGTTCACACCCAGAGATGCAACTCAAACCACTTACTAAAGCAACTGCATTGCTCAGATACAGAATAAGTATGACAGCGAGAGCAGTGAACGTAGAGAAAGGTTGAGAGCAAGGATCTGAAGCATTTACCAGCATCGCCATTCAGTATTTCCTCCTCCTTCCCCTTCAACCACTACAATCAGGCTCATGCTACAGGCCAAAATGCAGCTGTAAATAAATAATAGGACTTTGCCAAGCTATGGCAATGACTGTAAAATGTTCCATGGTCTCTGGTTCCCACCTTCGTAAGTGTCTATTTCATTAGGATGGCCATATTTTTACTCTTAAACTGTAATCCATCAAACAGTGTGACATTTGTTGATGTGCAGCACAGGCTTAACATGCTTGGTGAAGCTGAGATGATGATCAAGTGTCTCTGCTTTTGGAAAGCTGCTAAACTGAAAAAAAAGTCATTGAAAGAGAGCAAGATGTCCACAGGGAGAGCTAAAGAAAGGAGAGGTGCTGTGTCACCCAAGAAATACAGGCCTGAGTAGCTGTACCCTGTAGCGAGCTTCTCAGGAGGCACAACAAGGACAGGGAACCAGTTTGGAAAGATGTGCCAGGCCATGTAGGTCACTGTGCAGTTTTCTGATGGTCATCCCCTCACTCTGTAGCATCCTAGTAGAAATTGCTCCTAAACTACTGTGTTGCCACAGAAAAGGAAAAGGCAGGGAGTAGCACCCTGGCAGGTAACCGTGAGTGCCTTTGGAATTACGTTGGAAGTTTGGAAGAAGAATAATTTCAATTCAAATTAGCAGCCAGTGTGCCACCCGGTAATTGTCAGTGTGTTCAGCTTGATGAGATACAGTCAAATGATTTGGAGAAAGCAGAAGCCTCCCATGTGAACACGATAAAGCCTGATGTGCTGTATCTCCAGCAAAAAGGGGAGAGCGGGGAAAGAAATGCAGCCAAAGAGGAAATACTGTAACCAGCAACAAACCCTCAAAGTAAAGGATGGTGTAATCAGTCCCCCTACATATTCCCAACGTGAACATTCAGTCATTTAGGGAGTATTCACGAAAAGTGTGGACACAGTATTTCCCACGATGCTGAAAAGGAAAGCGTGGAAGGGGGAGTGTGGGAAAGCGCTTTGCAATGACTCCGCTCACTGACGTTGGAATGGAGAGAAAACAGCCTGAAGTCCCGGCATGGACAGTGAGAGGGACCTCTGTGTCCATCCTGAAAGGCAGTCAAGTGCAGGCTCTTCAGCCCGAGGCAGCTGACCGAGGGGCTCAGATCAGCGGTGTTAAATCCCTGCTGCTCCTCGTGGCATCCCGAGTACTCCAGCAATGCTCATGCCCAAGTACCCTAGTAATGCTCCCAAGTAAATAACTCGTATCTCAAGCACAGGAGAGCTGTGGAGTTAACTAAACTGTTTACAGACTTTTAATGTAAGGCTGTGACTCCTGGATACCCACAGCTTTTCTAGGTCCAATCTGCTCTGGGTGATTGGTAGCTGGGATTTTATCACAGCCTGACTATCACCGTCCTTTCTAACTACCAAAATCTGACTTCTGAAAGGGCCTCCCTTTCAGATCTGTCTCCCATCTTACTTCAATTTACTAAGTTGTGCCATATCCCCATCCGGGAATTGGCTGGAGTTTTGTTTTGTTTTGTTTTGTTTTGTTTTGTTTTGTTTTGTTTTGTTTTGTTTTGTTTTTTCTCCCCTTGAGTTATTCAAGGAGACACAGAGTTGGCTGGGTACATTAGATCATTATATGTCTCTTAAAGTAGTTGCTGGATTTATTTCAGTAGGGATTAGCAAGATTAAGAATGTTTTCTTCAAATGAATATAGTAGCCTACAATTTTCAAATGGTAATTTTTGTCCATTATATCCATTTGTAGTTAAAGGATTTTAATGTTTTTTACTACAGTATGAAGAAAGCAGTTAAATATTGCTGCTGTGAAAACCAACAGTTTTAGAATTTTGTTCAAGACTGTGAAACAACAGATGCACAAATCCCATTGAAATTCAGTGAAAATTGACCTCTCACCCCTGTAAGCTGCTTGAAAAGCTCATTTATAGGACTTCCAGAAGTAGCTTTACACACAATTAGTATTTCCTATCAAACATTCTTCATACAACTTCACATATTGTTATTTTGGGAAAACAAAAAAGGAAGAGCATTCCTGACGCAGCGTTACCGATATAGAAAAGTGTCTCAGCCCTTCTGGAAAGTGCTTCAGCCCTTTCCGTATCTGTCTTTGTCTCTCTGAAGTCCTACACCTCAGTTTAGCTATCTGTGGTGCTTGCATCACCAAAGTACAGAAGGAAACCTCGGTCTAGTTTATCCTTTTATCATCTCAATTCCACCTCCAGCCACATCCATCATTTTATCCTATGCCCTTCCAAAAAATAACTGAGCTTCTGCAGCTCTAAGGAGCTTTAAAGAAGCCATCGAAGTTTCCTTTATCAGAGGGGAATATTTGGATGGAGAGCTGGCTAGTCAGGATCCCCTGAACATTGCTCCATCAGCTTCATGCTCAGCACATCACAGCTGGCATAACACCAGCAGCTGGTGTAGGCTTACCGATGCTGAGGTTGCTCCAGCATCTCCTAGCTGTCCTTGTGTCTAACTCAGGAAGATGGACATGGGTTATGTCATTAACTTGCTCTCGTATGAACCCAGGGAAAGCTAAAGATGGGCCACTCCTTTCTCCCTCTGATGCTTGTAGAGTTCATCCAGGTGTTGACAAGTACAAAAGCCCACTACACTTTGCCGTTTATGCCCATCCACCAGGCTTTAGCCATGCTTGGCATCGACCCTCTGACACAGATCAGGCCAGTGAGCAAGCGCTGACTGCGTGCAGCCCCCTTCTACACGGCCTGGCATACTGGTGAGCTATCGCAGCCGCTAACGCCTCGTTTCTGCAGTGGCATTATCTGCGTCTTTGCAGACAAGGCCTAAGCTGGGCTGTTGGAAAGGAATGCTTAATTATTTGCTGCCTATCTCTGGCACAAGGTTCTGCATGAAAACCACGGGATTTTATTCGTCTTGCTGGAGGGAATGGGATGGGGGAAAATGAAGTGCTTAGAAACCCTTTTCTTTCCCAATCACGCTGTGTCTGTCCAAATTATTTAGTCATTTGCTGTGCACACTCACTAGGAGAAAAATAGTAACAATATCAACAACAATAATAATAATACTACTACCTTAATGAAATACTGTAAAGGGAAACTAATCAGTAAGTGTTACAGCGTCCTTTCTGTGTGTTCACTAAACTGCAGAGGGAGCATTCATGTCTGTGTGCTGATGGCAGGTGAGTGATGAGAGCTCAACCTCCTCTCAACATATAACTGCCTGGTCCAACTTTAGAACCTGTAAGGAGTAAAATATAAAGCATTCAGTAATTTTTTCTCTCTGTCTCTTTGTATATATACCCTTATACATGCAGAGACTCCAGAGCTAGTATTTCTGTAAGAATACAAACAAATATAACCCATCCTGCCCCAAAAGTTAAACTGAATTGCAGCTCAGCAGCAATACTTTCAAAGGCTTTTCAATGGCCGCTTCTCTGCCTTTGAACACATCTTTGGCACTCAAGTCCGTGGAAGAGGGGCATTTACAAGTTTGGGTCTGAGGTGTATTCTGGTGCGTGCTCTGTATCTTTTAGGATCTCTGCGATCGCACACCACTGCACATCTCATAAAATCAACTCTGCTGTGCTCATGCATTCACAGCACAACTCCGATCTGAACTCAGCTCCTTGTATTGATGGGAGATTGGCTTTGGGGTGTCTTATCTGCAGTAATGCTCACAGTTTGCCTAGCCTAGCCAAGAAAACATTGACTAAGATGTCTACCATTTAAATCCGGGCTTCCTTGCTTTAATATGAAAGAAACCCTGACATTTTATGTCGGAGCAGGAATCTACCTGAATGTCTTTGTCTAAAATTTTCTCTCCCTCCACTGATGTGTAATGTGTTGCAATCCATGTGATCGCCTTTGTCCTATCCAAGGAGACACTGGACTTCAGCAACGCTGCAAAAATGTAATGCACTTTGAGAAAATTACTCTAAAAGCGGAAAAAAGAAGCTTGAAAAGCACTTCGAGATATAAGCTATTATGTAAAAGGTCGGCTGTTATTGTTACTACTTTATTAGTCATTATTGTTGATAATGATGAAAATGCTTGCCTGGCTTCAAAAAGGTCATCCTTTCTGCTGCGTTTCAATCCCATTTTGAAGGCTGAAATCTTCACCCCTCCAACTCTATGTTGATTAACTTTGAGTTTGCTAAGGAAGCAAGACTAATTCAATCCGTCGGTTGATTTTCAGCCCAGGTAACCTCAACAGTTTTTAAATTCACCAGCCAATTTAACCAAATGTGACAGAGGGCCAAAGACGTCCAAGACAGAAATTTCCTGTGGGTTGCATGAAAGCAGGATGGTGAATGGAAAAGACCCTATTAATGTTCCCATCTGAGGGAAAAGGTACAGTGTGAGCATAACTGCTATTACGCAGTACAACGTCCTCTTAGGTGCTCAGCCTTAAGCCATGAATATGTAGAAAACCAGGTCTCACTGGATCTTGTCTTCAAAGACAAATAACACTTCTTTGTTATTCTCTCTTGATAGCAAACCCAATAACCTCCTAAGTAAAGATAGGAATTGTAGATGACAATATAGCCTGTGCTAGCATGTAAAATTAAACCTTGGTATATTCATAGCTCACCAAGCCTACAGGGTGTGGTACGGCTTTACTTGAAAGCTGCCAAGTTTTCCTCATGGTGGTACGGCTGTTGCCCTGTTTTCTTCTGCAGCGGCAGAGGTGTTCTGAATACAGCTCGTAAGTTTATCATCATTGTCTTCACTCTTTCTGACTACCTCTCAGTCCCCAGCTCAACTCAGCTTCTTTTTGCTTTGCCCCATCATCATCTACTTTTTCACGTGCCTGGCATATGGTTTATGTTCTTGTTCTTTACCCAAGCAGAGCCGACCCCCTGCTATGACAAGTTCTTATGCCTGTGAAGACGTGTGTGTGGATCCAACGGCAGAATGAAGTTTTACATAACAAAACCAGAAATTATTTCTAAAGCTCCTCTGGAAATTGGTTACCAACAGAGATATTTTTTTCTAAGGGAATGCTCTTCAAAGCCCAAATCTGTCCCTTACCCCCCCCGCCCCCTGTTAACTTCAGTTCATGAAGCATGAGATTTTTTAGTTCTACGTGCTGGGAACTGATGGTGGGGCAGCCAAACTCACTTATCTCTGCCCTCTCCATTTTGGAGGTGACTAGAATTTGCTGAAATTAAAACTAAAACTAAAAGGTTCAGCAAATATTAATTTGTATTTTATAGGAAATTAGGTTGGACTGCATTGCAGGCATTTTTTCATATCTAGTTATAGTCTTAAAAATGTCACGGCCCCAAAGTTTGTAGACACAGCCCGTTCTAAATGAACAGGGGAGAACGATTTCAGAAAGTAAATCATAAATTCACACACGTGGGTAACCCCTGTGTATCTTGACCAAAAGGCTTAGTACCGTGCTTCTGTGCTTCCAGTCAACCAGCTAAAATCCCTTTGACTCCGGGACTCCCTCAATAAACTGCTTGCACATCTTTTAAGGACGCCCTACGTTCACTGAAATTATTCACCAAATAATTTAGAAGAATGAATAAACGTGAGAAAATCATGACCTACTCAGGGACTATTACCAGAGGAGGGGGAGGGCCCGCAAAATTGATCAGATCCATTACTCACTGTCACTGAAAGTGGTTCACCTGGCTCTGCTCCCAAGCCTCCCTGTGTAAATCACATCCCTCACAACCCGAAGGAGCCTCATTTGCCAAACAAGTTGAGCAGCGGCAGCGGCGCTCGGCTAATGGCTTCAGCTCCGTCACGGTTTCAGCCCTAAATCAGGAGATCCGAATGACACTAAATATCTACTTCTAGGCGATAGCTAATCGGCAAGGGAAGGGTTTCCCAGCGAGCCACAGATAGCTCGTGTGGCCAGCGGTGATTTATCCCCTTCCCACTGCTATCGACAACACGAAATACCTCCTCTTTGAGCCGGGGTTATCCAGCCATTACGGCACGTAAAATATTGATGCAAATTAATGTTTAAAAAAAAAAAGCTGACGGTCCTGTAATTCTAGCTGGGCCATAAAGCTGGGTTTCTTCGAGAGCCTGGCCATGCGGGAGCGGGGCGGGCAGCGATCGGCTCTTGCAATCTGGACCCTCGGCACTAGATGGCAAAACAGCGTCAGTTTTGGCAGCGCAGCCCGGGCTGCTGCTCCCGCCCCCCACAAGCAGGTCGCTGTGGGTACAGCCTGCCCGTGGGCATCCCGCGGAGGGTGGGCTGTGCATCCCCCCTGCCCTTTCGCCTGACCTCCCTCCTGCCTTCAAACCACAGGGGTAACCTGCGACCGCAGAGAGCGCGCCTTAAAGATCGGGTGCAGCTCTCAAATACCGTAGGTGAGGAGACTATCATAAAGGCCGGTATGGATGTATAGGTGGCTATTTTTCTCATTGCTGTTGCTGGCATTAGTTGTTTGCTCTGCAGTTGCCCTCAAGAGCTCTAGATCCTGTGCAAGACAAGCAGTCCTCACTCCAAAAGAGATTACCCAGCAACTGGGTGGAAAAACTTGCCTCGTCTCCTTATTGAACAAAAAGAGATTTACACTTAATAGTCCCACAGGGAAACACCTCTCCTTTCAATTTTATGTCAGTCTACGCATTGGCTGTTTTACTATGTGAGGGAAGCTACCACCTATGCAGTTAAGCTGCGAAGTATTTTTATTAGGAGTCTGTTCTCCCTTTTCCTTGTGTGCAGGTAATACCTGTTTATGCTAAAAGGAGTTACAGAGGGAAAGGTGGAATCTCCAGGATCCAGTTTTGGATCAAATAACCAAAATCTTTTAGGTCTAAGTCAAAAACACTGATCTCTGGGCAGGCCAGTAAGTTGCCTTTCTGTTTTTTGTAAGGGAGTTAAGGTTATGGTCATGTCAATAAACTCCTCCTCACAACTGCAACACTATAGCTTATCCCATTTTAGGGATGACCTCTGTTCCCACACCATATCTAGCTGCCGGACTCAAAGAATCGATTTAAGTTGGAAATTGCAACTTTCACAGTTTCATCTGAAGGCAATATCCAAACTGTTCTGCCCTTTTAATGCTTGGGAAGGCAGATCAGGAATGCTACTCCTCTCCCCTACAGCTGCAAGAGAGCGTGTTACAAGGCTCTGGATGCTAATGGTCATGATGTGACCCCCTTGGAGATGTCTTAGGTGCGGTCCCCTTCCTTGGGAGCAGGTGAGCCCATATTGCTGAAGCGTGACTTCCAAAACAGAGCTTTCACTCGGAAAGTTTTGCAGAAGCTTTGAGCTGTGTCCGTCCCTCTAATTTTTCTCTCCATCCTTGCAATATTCAGTCCTTCCCCCTCTCCCCTGCCTTCTATGACGTGCTGATGACAGTCCCAAAGTGACCTTCCCCTAGGAAGCTCAGCATAACTGTTCATCAAACGATGGGGCCCTATCGAGTCCCAGACTTTGCACTTGGGGATAAAAAGGCAGCAGTAAGCCTGAGAGGGCAGTGCACATACGCTAACTGGAGGGTGTTTTCTCTTCAGTTGAAAGAAGCCGTGCCATTTGCCAAGTCCAGATTATTTCTACCTTCAGGACAGGACAGGGCTAACATGAAAAAATCCTGCTTTCTGCTCGTGTAGGCTTTTAGCAAGTAAGATGCATTATGCTCATCCTTGGCTATTTAAATAACACTGTCTCACTCTGTATAAACCAACTTATGGGTTGAGCGAGCGGCTGTGTGGTGCTTTGTTGCCAACTGGGGTTAAACCACGACAAATATGAATTAAAAATAAAGCTATGGATAGTGAAGCAAGTGGGAATGGATAGTAAATTTTTATCACTAATATTGTCGGTAAGACCAGTAACTCTGAATGAGTTATGAAAGTCTCCGCTCTGAGCACATGTGTCTCCTTTCCAAGCAATCTCATTTTAGCCCAGCCTTAATAACAGGAAAAGTGTTGAATTAAACATATTAAAACAAAACAAATGTTTATTTTCATTGCCCATCATATTTCTTTTTAAAATGTAGGAATGTGAAATTCTCACAGGTGGGCTGGCTGTGGGAGGCACAGTAACGATGGACTAGAAAAGCCTTTCAGCTTTACAAACATGGGTTCAAATGAAGCTTAAGTAAGTGACAGGCGAAATGGGGCTATTGATTTCAATCTAGTCCCATTTGGCTACAGCAAAAACTTGGCACAACAGTGTCTTAGCACTTAAAGGGATGCCGTCAGCCGAAAGATAACGCTTTTGCTGGGGAACATTTGCAGTGTTATTTATAACAATTGAGATTACTAGACCGGTTGAGATTACTAGAGCTGAAAGACATCAGAGAGTAAATTTACCTCCCCCCATTTTGGGAGGTATGTTTACTTTGTACTTTTGGCAGTGCTTTCCGCCAGACCTGTGCCCCAAATCTGCTTTCCAGTTACACGGTAGAGCAGACAAGATGCACGCGTGCAGGTCAGGCTGGGAAACACGTTTTCCTTGAAACTGCTCTGTCAAAGAAAAAGATTCACGTGGAGTCAAAAATCCTCTGATGACCAGGAACCAACCTGCCAGGCAGGCGGTAAGGTCTGCCTGATTCTCCTTTCTGCCTGTGCACCCATCTGCCCAGCAGCCCACCTGGAAGTCCTCTGAGGAGATTTGGCTACCAGGCCTGCGGCAACCTGCTGCGAGCACCCGTGGTAGAGGAGGACAGTGTTGCCCTCCAGTCACGTTACATGGGGCAGGTTCATCTCCGGGGGATTTACAGCGTGAGTGCTGATGAATCCAGACCCAGGTCAGGAAGCCTGTGTGGGAAGAGATGATCTTTTTCTGCCTTGCTGGGCACGTAATTTTGTGTCGTTCAGACTACACCTTTGGTTAAGGTCTGGTACATGCAGAAGTGAAAAACCTGGTCTTTGGTTCATGATGGTCAAGGACAGATTGCACGAGGCACTGAGAAAGAGAGAAGATAGAGCTTTATGCAAAACAAAATACAGCTGTTGGGCTGTAAAATCTACTGGGAGGCCTCACAGTCAGGTGTACTTCCTGAAACTCCTCGTAACTTCATTTTGAAAAAACACGAGATATGAAATGGAGAGAGGGCACATTGACAGCGTGGGATGGAACATGGTGCAGAGGTCCCTGATCTAGTCCCAGGCAAGCTGGCACCCCTGCGCAACGTAGTGCAGCGCCACGCAGAGCCACTGAGCTCGCATCCCAAAAGCAGTCAAGCCCTGCTAGCACAGCGGCTCACACCATCACACCAAGGGCGAAGCTCCGCACCGATGCAGCCGTGCTGCTCCCCATTACAGAGACATGCCGAGTCCAACCAAGGAGGTGGGTCCTGCGGGCCCTGCTCCTGCAGGAAGGACCCAACAGGTCCTTGAAGCAAATGCAATGGCCAAGGTTGTGGTCCTTTGCAGTCGAGAAAAAATGAGTCAGTCCTTGCCTTGCCTGAGAGGTAGCACAAGTAGAGCTGTAAGTGGGGCATGCTCACAACTCCATCGTGACCTTGCAAGATCAGACCTTAGGGATCCTATTTCAAAAGACCCCAGCATGCACCATCAGGACTTCATTTTTAAACACCTCGGTGCTCTTTTGGGTGCGTAAGTCAGGTCCGAGGGGCTCGGGAATGAGCACAGGGAGCTCTGTTTAAAGCCTGGCCTTCACTGTTGCCTTCGTAAGGCGAGGCGACCTGGTTCAGGAACGGTACGGCGACCAACCCTGAGCCGCTCGGGCCATCAGCTCACAGACACCAATGTGGTGGATGGCAAATGGCGTTTATTGATAGGTAACACAGCAATATATACCTTAGGCTTATGATGTCACTTCCTTCTGCTTACATCACACACTAAATGCTATTGGCTACTAGGAGAGGGGCCTTATCTTTCCGTACAGCACGATATCTTCCGGCCGCCAAAACCTAACTTCCGTCTACATTTCCCCCCTCCCTA
>NW_008824306.1:2455865-2464612 GCF_000699105.1 Pygoscelis adeliae | reverse complement strand
TGTCGCCCTCTTGCAGATCTTTAGGCTCAGCAGAATCGAGGTTATTTGGGGGGTGCAAAGTCTGCGTGGCTGCCCCGACTCCCAGTTTCGGGGTGGCCGACAAACAGTTCCGTGCCGCCCTCCAGGTCTCCTGTTCTTGTATTGCTTTCTGCAGGGCCTGTACGACTATTCCCCACGATTTAAGATTTTTCCCGCAACCGGAGGACATCGTCTCGTCAGCTAACGCTCTAGTACATTTATCCCACACTTCAGGGTGGAGAATATCCACCGGTTGATCAATGACCTCGAGTCGCAAAAGTCTCGCGACTGCGAGAGTAAAATCTTTGGGTTTACAATCGATACCCCATTGCTTATGTAATTGAGATACGACCTTCACAAGGGCTTCCATCCTCCTTGTTGGTCCGGGAGCGTCCTCCCCGCCGGGCTGGTCCTGCAGCTCCGACCGCCGTTCACCCGATTCCAGGCGAGTTTTCCCGGGTTTCGGCACCACTTGTTGCCTTCGTAAGGCGAGGCGACCTGGTTCAGGAGCGGCACGGCGACCGACCCTGAGCCGCTCGGGCCATCGGCTCACAGACACCAATGTGGTGGATGGCAAATGGCGTTTATTGATAGGTAACACAGCAATATATACCTTAGGCTTATGACGTCACTTCCGTCTGCTTACATCACACACCAAACGCTATTGGCTACCAGGAGAGGGGCCTTATCTTTCCGTACAGCACGATATCTTCCGGCCGCCAAAACCTAACTTCCGTCTACACTTCTCTGTGACTGCTTAACGCCCGAATCTCTGGCCCGAGGTGACCGGCTCAGGACCATAGCAGGAGTCAGAGCCTGGGTTAAAACGCAAGAGTTTTTTGCTCCCACACTGCTCTTTTATCTTTCCGATCCCAGCTCCCGGTGCACCTCTCTTGCTGCCGTTTAAAGACACAGCAGGGCTCAGTGGAAGGCTGTGCGGCTGCCCTCTCAGTTTCCTTACATCGGGGGATTTGTGTCAGTAGTTCAGCATCGCCAAATGTCATTTCGAATGATTTTGTAGTTCTAGGTTAATAAACTGCCTACCATCATAGGGGAACTGAACCATGCATTACTCCAGTTGCTACAGTGGACCTTTTTCTTAGCTAGCTACGTAAAATGTCCAGTTCAGAATTTCCCTGCATTTCCAGATTCACATTTTTAATTAAACAGCATTTTCTTTCTTTTGTTTCTAAATGGGCATGCAGTGTCGTCTAAATCTCACGGACCTCCATGACTGGAATATCTCAAGACCTCGTAGCTGCAAAGCTCCACTCCTGCTGCAGAGAAGAAAATATCAGGGAAGAGTGAAAGAGCATTAACTTACACCAAGCAAGCTCTCTGTGCACTTTTTTTTTTTATTAAATTACATGGAAAAACATCTTATCAATTCAAAGTCTCTTCGTAGTGACCCAGCTTCATCGCTATCTGAAGATTATGTTCATCCTTTATTTAGTGGGGCTGTTTGTCAGTTTAGGGGAGGAATGGAGTGAACCCCCCGCCCCCGACCCTGGGAGAACTGGGATGAGTATAAAAAATTTGCTGGTGGTACAGTCTCCAATGTAGTATGGAGTAGTCGTATGTGGTATGTACCTTCTTACACATGTAAGAAGGCTGGATTCCTAATGCTGTTCTGAAGATGACCTTAGAACACATGCAATAATATGTTTTATAGATATGTAGATACGTATTCCGGTAGTTTCCTTGATGCTGTGGAAGTCAAATACCTAGTAATGGAAAAGATCCCTTTTGGTGCCTTAGACTGCCGAACGCTGTATGTCTCTTCTCGGAACCCACCATTTACTCTAGTTTGAGGCGAGGAACGTAGTTCAGGATTTTTTACTGACTTTCCTAGGTGTCGACGCAGGCTCAGTGAGTACAGGGAGACTGCTGATTTACCTTTCAGTAGCGTCCTTTCACTTGGAAGCTGAAGAGAAGCCGGCTTTTGTTCTGAACCCCACTCAGCCCTTCACCCCGCGGTAGTGGCAGCTCGTCTGCCCGCTCCCACTTCCTCCTGCAGGCACCACGTTGTATATCCCTCACGAGCCTGACCACAGCTTTCAGAAACATCCAATAAATCAACAGTTAAAAGGGAAGAGTAGACATGGGGAGCAGGTGCTTATTATCTGTGCATCTCTGGAGAAGAATAACCCACAGTGTATTTCCATGCCCATTTGAAATGGAATATGACCATGACCCTGCAAGTGGCTCTGCTTGAATTGTTCCTGGCATCGTGTTTTACTCCTAGTATTTTCATTGTCTGCCTCCATCAGTTTTACCTCCCACTGTAGCATTAATTTTGTATGTGAATACGGAGGCTGTGCTTTAAATAATACAGCATATGCTTTTTATTTGCCGTATAGAATAATATTTTTTTGGTTGATTTATGTTCCACCTGGACAAAATTATTTTTTATGATGGGTTTATTTCATTTGCTCCCACATCCCCAAACGGGGGGGGGAGGGGGGGGGAAGAGAAATCTTGTAAACCGCCAATAATGATGGACACAGAAATCTGCTTTGAAATACAAATTTATTGCAAAAACAGATTCTCTCCAGCCATGTAAATGAAAAAATGCTGTTGTAATAATTTTAAACTCGCGAACGCATGGTACTACTGGAGAGAGTAATCTTCAGGCTCTTGGATCATCCCTTACACAATGCTGGGAGCATGGAGAAATTCACTGACAGCTATAAGCTATTCCAGTAGAACAAAATTACACATATGGCTAGAGCATGGATTTAATTTAGCTCTTTCCAGAACTTCATCAAGAAGCAAAGCCAGGACAA
This sequence comes from Pygoscelis adeliae, assembly GCF_000699105.1. Taxonomy (NCBI): domain Eukaryota; kingdom Metazoa; phylum Chordata; class Aves; order Sphenisciformes; family Spheniscidae; genus Pygoscelis; species Pygoscelis adeliae. Next base: position 2,461,808 of record NW_008824306.1, on the reverse strand, counting down.
AACCCTGTGGTCTTTCGGTTTGCAGAGTTGCCACAGAACTTCATAGGCTAAGATGCCAAATCTACCTCATTTCCAGTTTTCACAAGGACTGTGGAAAAGTATGTTACTTGCCATTGAAACAAGTTAGTTTCAAACTAATAATTTGGGTTTCAATAACAAAAAAAATGTATGATGTACATTGTTTTGTGTTTTACAACCCTGGAACAGACTGCAGTATTTTTATGTTAATCTATCACCTACAGAAATACTCATTATGAACAGATTTATTGAAAAAAAAAAGCCATATGCAATCCTTAGCACAACTTTTTTCTGATTTTGACTTCCAGCTTTTGGTGCTTTTTGTAAAGCAACTAAATATTAATCATACAAATCCATAATAGTCACGGCAGTCGGAAAGCTCTGGTTCTATTTTTGGTCATAATAGCCGTCTTTAACCATACAACATCCTCCAGCCAAAACCACACTGTAATAGGAGTGCATACAAGAAGGACACATAACGCCTCCATGTCAGCTCTGAACTGCAGAGCAGGGAAAAGTAGGATATTCTTTCAGAGCAGCTTCCCCTTTAATACTGAATGTAACAAGAAGAGAGGGGACTTTCACAGGAAAATCCTGCTGCTTCTAGTCCCACCCCGTAACTCCCCATCCAAGCTGATGCCTCCCCCTCGGCATCTTCTGGCAGCAACCGGAAGATTTGTTCCCATGCAGACCCTCTCCTCCCCCCACAAAGCTCTGCTCCAGCCCCTTGTCCTGCCACGTCCCTAATTCTTGCTCCACCAGCTAGCGTGGAAAGCTTCAGTGAAGGTGGGCCACCTTTGTTCTGCTCCATTTTCTTCTCTTTCTCAGCACTGAGAAGAGTGTGAAATTTATCAACAGCAAGCCAGGCACTGAAAATCAGGTCACTGGTTTAAAACGAGGAAATATAATCTATAGGATGAACGTGTGTTGTATTTGTTTCACCACCATGCCAGCCCCGGGCCTTTCGAACAAAACCAGAGCTCCCGTTCTTCCACAAACTCCTCGGGATGAAAGCAGCTCCTGCAGGAATCCTAAGCCTGCAGATGGGAAGGGAAAGGAGAACGGTATAAAAAAGCTACAGTAGATGGAGCTAGACAGGTGCAGAAGACACCAGCTAGTCATTTGAGGATACCTGCAAGATTTACCCCTAAGCTAAGCGGTTTAGAAAATGTGCAATTTAGATTTATCGGTTCAGAAGGGAGATTCAGATAAAAACAGTTGAGCTGGCGAGATTATTAAATGCAGAACCCCATGCCGAGACGATGCTCACCTTACTCCACGTGCTGACGAAGGGGAAATAGGGCGCCGGCACCCCCCCGGCTGCAGCCAGGCAGTCACACGGAAGGCGAGGTGCGGCAGGGTGATGGGAGGAGAGGGGGCAAGTCGCAGGCAGAGACCTTTCTTCACCCAGGAACTTCTCCTGGGAGCTTGAGGTGGCACCCTCCCCACGTGTTGGGATGGGGACGGCAGAAGCAGCAGGGACGCTGTAGGTTATGGTCAGAGTGGGAAGCGCAGATCGGTATTTCCTGATGTCAGCCCCTGCGTATCAAACCGTTAATGTCACAGAAAGGTGGTCTTGTGTATTTAATTTTATCAGGTGGAAGAACTCTGATATATGCTGTGCTCAGTTCACCACTCCCGTGCAGATTTACTCTGCGTTTTAGCATGCGTGCTGCCTCGCTGACAGAGATTAAAGGCTCTCCTCAGAGCCCCAGGTATTACGCTCAAATGTATAAATCAGGGCTTAATATATAATATTTGTCCATAAAAATACATCATGGTGGCATTCGTTTGGCTATCTGCATATTAAATACCATTACAGAAAGTCACAAGTTTATTGAGGATTATTTTGCTACGCCAGTGAAGCCTCCTGCCATCCTAGACAGGTATCTTTTCTGCCCGAGCGTGGGCAGGGTTGCAAGGAGGAAGGGGCAGATTTTGCTAACGCCGCTCACGACCCCGCACGTGCCTCAGCCATGCGGTGCTGCGCCAGGGACCCGCTCCCAGGCCGGCCCCGGGCTCTGGCTTACCAGCACTGGCCAGGCAGGGCAGGGTTCACGGTGCGGATGACACCGCGAACCTCTAAAGGAGAAACCGGCATGATGCATCGCCACCCACGAGCACCCGCCGGAGAGCTGTTCAGAGTGCGATGACGGTCTCAGAGGAGACTCTCATGCCTCTCGGTCACAGGGTTACCACGATGATGCAGCTGCAACTTGCATGCGGGAGGTAGGAGGGCTTTAAATGATGGCCGGAAAGAAAAGTTGGGTCGAAGCTCCACAAACCCTGTTCAGATTTACCCAGATTCCCGAGTCCCCAGCTTTGAGGGACTGGAAATCGGCCAAATTGATTCTTTTCCCCTGAACAGAAGAAGAAAAATGGGAGGGAGAGGATGAAGTTTATACTTTGGCCACAAGTTTACAAGCAGCATTTTAGAGTGAAGGGAAACAAAGCTCCCCAAAATAAGAGTTTGTGCAGTCCAGAGGTCTTGATCCTACTCATGCCAATTCCATATTAGCACGGCTATATGGATTTCTCTGCGTTTGCTGCTGACTTACAGAGACGCAAGGGAGAGAAGATCAGACTCAGTTGCAGCCTTTCCCCCTTCATCCTCTTCATAGTCAAGATCTTTTTTTTTTCTTGTAAATTCCTATTATTAACACAGGAGAGGGGAAAAAAAAAAAATCCCTGGGATCCCTGGCATATCCTTGGAGTGGCTGCAGCCTCATCATGGATGACTAGAAAACCGCCACTGTGCCACATAACGAGGAGCACACATGCTGCACCGGGAGATACTAATGAGGGAACTACAGCCCCCTTAGCCCTCTCCAGTAAATCCGTGTCTGCAAGCCATGTTTTATTTATCGGGCTTATTATGGCAGCGCTAAGGAGCCATCTGAAAAGGGCCGCCGCTGTCCTGGGCACTGCACACCACAGCGCCTGCTCCAACCAGCTTCCAGGGGAAACGGATGAGGCTGGCAAAAGGTAGGGGAGAGGGATGCTACGCACAGGCCACGCGAACAACACCGTGGCAGCATTTATCCCGTCGGCTCCTTTATGGGGGGTTTCAGCCTGTTTTGACCTCCTGATGCTAGCCGAGCACCGCTTGGGAGGGATCCCAGGCCCTGAAAATACACAGTGACCGGCAAACAGATTGAAGCTGAACTTGCGATGGTTTCCAGGAATGCTTCTGAGGGAGCGAGGACTTGGCAGGCCTGGAGAGACCCCGGGTGCAACCTGCAGAGCCAGGCGGCTCGGGGCGGCTTCACGGGAGCCGCCTGAGACGGCCGCCTCCCTGCCCAGCACTGCTCCCTGCTCCTGCTCCCAGCAGAGCTCCCGACGGACTCCCGTGCTTTTCACCACGCACAGGAAACACCGCGACGCCGCGGAGCCCTTCTTGTGCCGCTCCCGGCAGCGTGCGGTCTCGCTCAGATTTGCATGTGTGCCAGAGGGAAAGGGGATTTACGATCGCTGCTCCCTTCTCCAAATGTCCTCTCCCTGACCCCTCTGCACGCCTTCTCAGAGGTTTCTGTCTGCTTTGGAGAATCACGCCGCTCACGGAGGACCAACAGAAACAGGAGTAAAAGGCGGCTAAGTGAAAGATAGAAGAGAGACGAGTAAATCTTTGCAAAAGTTATACTGCAGATCTCAGCAGGACTTAGACAAATTGGTCTGCATTCCTTTAACATATTAGATTTCTGCTTACCCTGATCACTAGCACGCTAAGCCACAAGGGCCGATTATATGAAACTCATGGGAGATGCATCAATTAAGATGATAAATTCACATACGTTCCTTCTGGATGAGAAATGACGGGTTTCCTCGGTTCAGAGTTTGGTACAACTGGACTCGGTTTCAGAAAGAGAAAGGAGGAGAGAGAAGTGTTAGATGCATGCATCTGTACTGCCACCCAAAATGATGGAAGCAGTTCACAAGTTTGAGCAAAGATGTATGTCAAACAGGAATAGAAGGAAACGACTCGCAGTTTCCGAGGCTGAACTATAATCTGCCATGTCGCATCGACAACAAACTATGAGAGCAAGTGAAATTCCCAAGAGATGTTGCTCTTACAAGGCCGGCCCAAGTGGCGTTCCCAGGCTGCAGAATGCAACACTAAATATTTGCACATATTTATCACTTTTCGCCCACGCAAGATCTCATCTTATTTTGCAAACACTGTGCAGCAGAACAACTTCCTAACTGCCAAAGTGTAGCCGTCGCTGGTCTGCAACGTGCCGGTGGCACCTATTTCGTGCCAGCATGCGTCCTGGGAAAACTGTTAACAAAGGCGGTTTGTTATCCCATTGCCACTGAAGAGAGAGTTTAGATAGGCCTTGCAAATGTTGCGAAAACCCACGCAAGTTGACAGAATCATGTCTTTTCTTGAAAAATACTGCGCAGCTGCTAATGTCGCCGGAGGAGAAAGGCCAGCAGCAGCATTGTTCCTATAGCTAGTCTTTGTAGCGCTAACTTTAGTGCTACTGTGGGTAAATACTGATGTACAGCTCAGTTAACTAGTTAATACTAGTAATAGCTCAGTGACAGTAACAGCTAAATAGTAATAGCGATAGTTCACCCCCGTTCTTCTGGAGCCGGCCGCAGAAAGAAGGCCCTCGTCCAGAAAGGGCTGAACACCACCAGCTCTCACTCACTTCAGGGAAAACTACAGGTTTTTAGCTAATAAAGTAACTTATATGTGAGTCCTTCTTTCCTGAGTAGCGGTACCAAATCTATGCAAGCGGAAAGGTGTTTTCACCCTCACACTGCCGGGCTTGTATGTCAGGAACGCTCCATCTAGTTCAGGTGCTTGATAAGGACTACCTTCGCATGTTGTTGCTTCGGTTTCCTTACCCAGGACCCTGTGCTGGGCGGAGGTAACCGTTTACACCTTCTTGGACTGCCAGGTAGCGAATGTGCAAGCTTCCTTATTGCTCAGGACACAAGGTAAGGGGTTTCTAGCCAGTTCCTCTTCCAGGCGCCACACGGCCACGATAATCGGATCATTCTAAAGAGGAAATACTTTTAAAAAATGCTGCTTGCATACAGAAGTTTGTGCCACAAATGGGATCATCTTTTCTTAACGGGAGGGGAAAAAGAACAGTGCCGTTTCTTTTTCTCTCGTGTGCACAGCCATCGCAATTACACACCACCGGAGTTAGAAATACGCGCTCCTTTATTTCGTTCTAACCAGAGAGCAATCAAACCTACTCAGGCTTGTGTTAATGATATACATTATACATACCAGAGACATTTACACTGCATATCAAAATCGATCAGAACATAAGGAAGTTAAAAAAAAAAAAAGCCGATTGCCTTCTGCTGTGAAGTTTGACTTGAGTATGATCCATCTCAGCCTAATGGGTCCGACACGTGCCTGCACAGGCTGCAGCGCTGCATTAGCACTACGCTAAAATGAGGCAACGTTCACAGTCAAAGGTGGAAGCAGGCCCTGTGGCTATACATCTTGGGGAGCAGAGAGGGCAGGTGGGGCTGAAAATGATTTTATGCTCAGGTCATAATTTGCATAGTATCATCGCACAGAAGACATCGCGCGTCCTCATCTGGCTTTTGCTACGACCACATACTTCCCCTGGTCGCAGTGTCAAGCCGGGTTATTTCTGTCAACTTTTTCTCCTCCCCAGCCGGGATGTTCTAACCGCAGGTTAAGTCTTCAGTTTTGATTTGTTCAGACATTTTTTTTGTTTTAATTTGGACAGGGAAGTTGGACAATAAACCACTTTCTCGTTTTGAAAGATTTCTCTTTTTCCAATTTACTGAATGTTCAGCACACACTGCATTTTAATTAAAGGCAGCAAACCCGCTAATGGTGTATTAATAACGCACTGTGTCTATACAAAGATGCAAGTATACGTTGTGGCCAATTTTCTGGCCCGGTGAGATTATTTTCTCTCCCCTCCCCTCCCC
>NW_008824306.1:2444390-2452262 GCF_000699105.1 Pygoscelis adeliae | reverse complement strand
GGAGGCTCGACACAAGCCGATGAACATAACAAACCTGGCGTAAAATTGCTTCTGTTACCCGGGAGGGAACCCAGTGGGCTAACGAGCATCCCTCCGTTGCGGGACGGATGGCGGGTCCCACGGTTGTACATGTACTGGAGTTTATTTAAAACTTTTTTACTCAGATGTAGAGTATATTCTAAAATAAATGCAAATGTATTAACTAAAAGTGGCTTAAACTTTTTTGGTATGATTTATGTTTCTTTAATTAAATGATATTTTTAACATCTGGAATTCTGTTGTTCTTCTAAGTTATTTCCAGAGCTGCCTTACTGGACACACAAATGTATGCATGTGCAAGAGAGGGTTTTTTGTGGAAAAGGGAGCAATTAGGTAGTGATGATAACTCGGTGTATCTAAAATGGGTGAACGACCGTATTAACTGCACCATACATGGCCTGAGTTTTGGTAAGCTGTTCCCAGCCGGACACCCCAGTTGATCTGTGAACGCTGAAGTGAAGGTCAGTGCCCCTCTAGCACAATCCGCAAAGATCGAGTCACGGTTACTTTGCAGGCAGCGATTCGTGGAGGTTGGAGCAAAGCCTAGGAATGAGATGCTTTTTTCGGGAAGTATCTTAATGTGCTGTGGGGAACTCTTTTTTTTTTTTTTCTCCCTCCGAATAGGTCTGGGATACTTGCCTCCCCCATCTCTTGCATCGCTTTTTCCTCTGTAATCTTCCTTGGATACTAGGAATTAATTGGTTTTATGTTATCCAAATTGTATTGATACCTTTCTCTCTGCATTTTTTTTTTAATTTGCTGAAGTAACGTGCCTCAGAATTGGGGGTCTATATTGTGTTCTAATACTAAGTTCTAATATTGAAAGTGTACTTACTGATTACAGTACAATGTGTGCATATCACAGAGGATAACCATTTAATAAATATGTACGTCCTTCCGTAACGTATGAAGTTTTCTTCTCAGGCACGGAAATGCCAAGTTCGTAGACATCTCCTTATACTGAAATTTCACTTTGTATTATTGCCATCAAATTTAGGGCTTGTTTGGTGGTTTTTTACTTTTAAAAATAGAGGAATTCTTCTTTCAGCTTTAAGGATATTTTTGCTTAAATTCAGAAATTCCCTAGCAATTTGTTTTTCAGCCCAACTGTTAGAACATTGTAGTAAAGCATGAGCACTCCAGACATGGTACTAGTTGGCAGATGTTTGTATAGTTAAAACAATCAGCCTGCATGTATGTTTAAAAATACATATTTTAGAAGGTTTTCCCTTCTAGGGTAAAGAAGAACTTTGTAAGGCCGGATGACTTTTAGCTTGGCGACGCTTGTTCTTTTCGTCATGTTTTTAACTCCTCTTCCCCCTCCCCTCTTGGGAAGATGCCAGGAAAGAAGTGAGGAAGGAGGAGAGGGATTACCCTGGCTTCCTAACGTGTCAGCTCGCCAGCCTTGCCGTAGTCTAACTAACGTAATGCAAAAGATGCGGTGCCTTACGCCGGATGGTGAAGTTTTGTTCTCCTGAAGGCGAGGGCGAGAGGGAGAACCTGTTCTGCTGTGCGGCTCCCTTCTGCCGCGCGCTCAGCCAGCTGAAAACCACGTTACAACCTCTGCTCGGGAGCGCTGGTAGAACCTCAGACAAAAGCAGCTAACACAGTTTCGACGGTGCTCCTTTTGAACTCCCGGTAACTTCTCTGGGTACGGATTTAGACAATACTGTTTAAATGTTGTGCAAAAGGCAATGTGGTGCTGATTTAGACTTTGAGGAACGTCAGCAAAATAGTATTACATTAGTGCAGTATCACCGTGGCTATTACATCCATTCCCTCTGCATGCTAAAAAAAGACGAGAAAAGTTTCGGTGAAAGAGCAGCTAAAAGCTAGCGCTATTTGGCAGCAAAGGTGGCGTTTCCTTACAAGTAAAGCTTTGGGTAGCAGAGGAGGTAGGACGATACCGCGACTCAAGGGTTTGCCTTGCCTGAGTGACTAACCCGCAGCTGCTGAACTGCACATGGCTCCCATGTGGGGGCCCGGCCGCACGCCCGGCAGCAGCCCGGGTAATCCCAATTCAGCCACAGCAAAAACTGCTGAGACTCGCACAGGCAGATGAGACGCCGCCACCTCCCACCTGGGAGCTGCTTTAGAATTCCCCTTTTTCAAGGTCATGGGAGAGGATCGAGGCTCTTGGGATCAAGAAAGCGATCTCGTGATGCGGGGGGGGGAAAAAACGGTAGACAAAACCAGGGGTGTATTTCTCCTGCAAAGGACAAGGGATGGGACTCCGCTGTCGGCTGGTGCTGCTGTGGAAAACAGCTTGGCCCAAAAGGTGGGGTGGTCAGGCAATTATGTAAATGCTAACTCCCGACACTGCGGTAAGCAAAGATGAGATTGCAGAGTCTTAACGCACAGATTTTGTATGTCACATGCTGAATTGGGAAAACTTTCCGTGAGCGGCGCTATGTAATACAATTAGGTTTACTATTAGGAGTTATGTTTTCTTTTAAGGACCAGATCATTTTAAGTGCTCCTGATTGGATACCGAGTTCAGCAAACCTTTAGTCTTCTCCGGCAAAGTGATTCTGTAAGTGATAATGACAAATTACATCAGTCTAACGTACAAGTATCTTTATGATGTCAAGTATTTTGATAAGTGGCTTTATCTCCAAGCCAGATGTGAACAAAAAGAGAACTCGCCAAACTACCATAACCGTGCACAAACCAGGGGAATATACACACGCACTGTGAGAAGCAGTTGTCATTTTTAGCTCGCTTAAGTGAAATAGACTCAATATACGGTAAGGCAGACATTAGAAGAGTAGTAAATAATGAGATTCAGAACAGTTTGCACTTACAAATTGATTACAGCAGAAGGTAGGTTACAGCCAAGGAGCCTCAAGGACGTTGCTCATGGGATGCATCAGGTAATATATGAGAGCCCAGTACGTGTCATTATAGTTTATGAGTCAACTCTTATTTTTGTGTATACAAAAGAACAGGAGAGCAAATGGGGGGGGGGGGGGGGGGGGGGGAGCGGGGGAGGAAGTTAAGCTTTTGTCTCAAGGCATGTATATACGCATATATATGTGTATAATAAGGGCATTGGGGATGGGCATGAGTCCCATGGGAAGAACAGCCTTTCAAAGGCTGGTTTGACCACTGGCTGCTGTCCTGGATGGATGGCAGGTCTGTGCTGGATTATGTGTGCATTTCAGGAATCCTGCCGGCCTCTGGCACCATCAGGTTTTCTCCATTCCCCTCCAGAAGTGGGCCGCCATATCCCTTTCTGCCCAGGAGCAGACTAAAAGTCTGAAATCAGTATCTTGATACCCACTTGGACTAGACCCACCTGCTGCAGTCCCTTGTGCTGGCTGGGTTGCCGTTTCTCCTCGGCCTCCTCCCCAGCGCACAAGCCCCTTCTGCTGTTGCAAAGGGCACGCTCTGGTCAGTGCCTGGTGGAAGGGGGGAGATGAGGCTGAGTCAGGCTAGGCTGTCGTCCTCCTACATTCCCTCTGAAAGCTTTTTCTTGCAGCAGGTTTTAAATAGATAAAGATATCTGCGTTTTGTGGTTTGTTCCCTCCCCCCCCCCCCCCCCCCGTCTCTCCCACAAACCCACAACACAACCAAGACACAAGTCATCAATAGATTGGCTTCGCTGAAAGTTTCTCTACTGTTAGCGGCCAGATGGAAGGTTATATTAGGATCTCATTATTACGGAGTTAAGCTCTGCACCCTGTTCTACCAGGAAAAAAAAAAGGAAAAAAGAAGGGGATAGAAAGCTTCTCCTCTTTGTGCCTATGGGTTTGGTACATGGCTTATCTCTGTGGAAAAGTCTGCAGTGATTTTCTCCCACGGACTTACCTCACTGAAGCACTGAGTATGGGAGGGGATTGTCTGGAATTACTGCTTTTTATTATTTATATCTTTAAACATTATATCTTTTTATTATTTATATCTAGCTAACAGTGTGCTAGGTACTATATTCCAAAGAGCTCAAAGATTTTAGGTGGTAATACACACAAGGAAAAAAGAAGAGCATGATGGGTTATAACCTGCCATAAAATCTGAGGGGAGCGCAAGCAAAGTGAGCATTGCAAAAGCAGTTCCAGCTTTGCAATGCATTTTTCTGTTATTTGTTGTTGTCACCTCTAAACAAGCAGAAATACCTGAATGCGTTAGTTCTAATGTTGCAAAATCATTTTCCTTCCAGACCACAGACCTGCATGACAAGTTTGGGTCAAAACTAGTTTTAAGGAATGAAGTTATAAACTCCTTTCCAAAAGGAAATTTGCAAATTGGAGTGCAGTAATTGTGTATCTTTTTGTTGGTAGCCAACTGCCGGAATCAACACTCTTTATAAAAGGTAATATTCCTTCCCCGTTCAAACACACTCATACTTATTTGACCCGGAGTGACGGAATGAGGAAAACACCTTCTAGTTTTTGTGCTTTTGAACTTTGTTCTGGAAGAGATGGCACAGAAAAAGCTTGGAGAGCTTATAGAGAAAACAGGCGCCTCTGTATTGAGTCGCAAAACAGTAAATGAGTTTGCCTTGTGATGTTTGTAAGGCTTGTCATAGTATCAATTAAAGCATTGTATTTTTTTATCACGTTTATCTACATACGTCTGATTCTAATATAATCCTTTCTTTTTGTTCTGGCCTGTTTTACCTTAGCCACTTTGGGTTACAGACAACAGGGTTGATGTCCCACAGGCACAGACGCACCACTTAAGGCTAGCTGAGCCTTTTTAAGTGCATCTCCCTTCTCATCCGTATTTCAGCTGAGAAGATGGGCAGAGCGCCTAAAGCCGGGATTCAGAGTATAGCACAGCAGCATGGCAACCCCCTTGCTGTGGGATTGCTGTTTGGTCACTGGCACACGTGCTGGAGCGGGGAGAGGGATGCAAGGTGAAACTTCCCTTCAGGGATTTCCTCCAGATCGTGCTGTGGTGGGGAGGGAGAAAGGCAATGGGGAGGTTTCTCACCCCATAACCGGTGTGGTTTTTCCCTGGGAGCAAAGAAAGGGAAATGATGGAGCATCCTTTCACCTCTCCTGAGCGGGAGGGCTGGTGCCTGTACGCAAAGGCTTTCCACCACACTCGGGGCAGAAAAGATTTATTTGAGGTCCGAGCTGACAGCTTTCATGGTTTGTCAAAACACCTGGGAGTTGACAGATTAAAGACTTGCCGAGTCAGCACTCATCTGCCAACAAGCAGATGTTGCATGGATGGAGGCTCTTTCAATGCAGAGATTAGATATGTTAGATAGACTACACCCTTCCCGCTTTTTTTATGGGTCTGTAGGAAGCCTGACCAGTCAGCTGGTTTCACTTATAGCACACTCAGAGGAGATTTTACTGGAATCCAAGAGTGGCTTTTTTGTATAAAAAGAAATAGTTTGAGTTCTCAAATATTTCAGTGTAATGTTCTGCTCCCCCATCTCTTTTGCAGGTAGACGGTCTAAATGCAGATCCAAGGAGACACGAGGTCTCAATTAGACGTACCTCAACAAAAGCATTTCTTCAAGTTTTAATATCTGTGCTTCTCAGATACTGTATTCCATCTTACACACATTTGAAATGGCTTCCCCAGACTTGTCATCACAAAGAGGGGAATGAGCGTCCTCCCCTGGAAGTCTGGAACTGAAATCTGGTTTTCTTCAGTTTTCAGGTGGGATAAGCAACCTACAGAACTTCCTGTGCTCTGGACCAAGTTAGTTTGCATTTCATCCTTATTATCAGACCATTTTGAAATGGGAATGCATGTACTTCTCATGGCGCGTACCTCTTGAGCCTGATTGTATGCCACTAACTGAAGAGCTAGGCAGACATGCACTAGTTAGAGTACACTGACAGGTACAGTGGTATTTGGCTTTTTTGCAGGGCTGGTTACAAACCTGCCCATTTAGAGCACTGAAACTAGAAGCCAACAGAGCCACCAACTCAATACAGTTCTCAAGCTTGCTAACCGCAGAGGAGCCTGCTCCTGCAGCTGTGAACAGCCCACATGAGGCAAGTGCCGCAGCCTTTCTTTGAGCCAAACACCTATCGACTTCACACAGATTTTTTTATGAGTAGCCACCAGTGGGTAATACTCAAGATGTCTCAAGACACCTGCCTTGCTTCTTGCTTTCCCACATGTGCGGTCCATCCCCTTCTCCTCACGTACTCTTTCTTCATTCCCTGAAGGCCATCTCCCCTATGGACTTGTCCCTGTGTCCTTCCCAATTCCCTTTCCCATCTCTCTGAGACTTTTCCTCCCTGAAATTCCTAGGAAACCAAGTTCATTTCATCACCCAGACAGGTCTCAGTTTTGAACTGAACCGTAATTGGTAATAACAGCATATTAGGTGATTTCATTATATTTCCTTGTTTGAATCATGTAATTAAACCTGGCTTCTTTTATTAACCTGTTATTTTTCATGTGGAGGCACTGCTTTTTTGAAAATGTTTTAATAGTGATGGCTGATCACCATTCCATACTTCGAGAAATATCAGAGTGCCTAAATAGCTGTGCTGAAGGCTGAACCAACAATGCAGAAGGCTGGTTTCTGTTGCTAATGTGTGCTGTGCTCATCTTTTGATATGCCCTAATAATTGCCATTAGTATTAATTGTAGCGTCACACTCACACTGAGAGGAAAATACACCCCGTAGTGAGCCTGTACAGCAACAAGGAAAAGCAAGGGAGCTGGCAGATCATGGCCTTTGCATTTATGATGCTGGCTTTTGTATTCAAGTTCAGCGTAATGCAAAAAATGCCTCATTTAAAGAAGTTGGGAAGTCTGGTTTTAATGAAACAGATGGGGGGGTTCTTTCAGCTTTCACTGGTATTGTTAGTAAAATAATTAGCAAAGACTAAAATAATTCCTCATCTAGGTGAATGCAGTCATGTAAGTCTTATTTTTAAAACCAAACTAAGTACACATGCAATATTTTCAAAGGGCTATGTATTTTAAGACCCAGAGGCGGCTACTTCTTGACTGGCTTAAGCCTATGCAATGCCAAGAGGGCTGGTCCCGTCCTGGCCCCTGGCCCCCACCCCTGGCCCCGTGAGCTCTTCGTTTCTGTTATGCTGGCACCAGCGCTCATACAGCGATGGAGTTACCAGGCCAGGGAGCTGATCCAGCTGAAAATTAGCAGACGAAAAAAGCTTTCAGCTTTACTGATTCCCTCATTCAGCAGAAAGTGTAGCTGCATTAGCTGCGGTGCCAGTGTGGAGGAAGGGTTGGGAACACGCTGCCAGGAGGCAGAGTGAGACCTCCCCTCTTGGCAGCCACTTCCACGTAGATCGGGTTCAGCGGGTTGTGAAAGTGTCGTCTGAGTCCCATCTTCAAAAGAGATTTGTATGCTGATGAGTTTGAGTATCACTGAAACCAGTGGCTGCTCAGGCCGAGATCCCCAGCAGGACCTGGGCACGGCAGCGTGCACTGATGTGCCACCTTGCTCCCTGGAGCCGGCTCCTTGCGCCAGAGCCTGCAGTCCCTAAGGAGGCAGCGCCGGCTCCCCGTGCCCCTCTCCTGTGCAGCTGGGAGCGGGACTCGGCAAGGCAGCGCGAACCGCCCGAGGCAGGCACTGAGGAGGCAGGGCTGGTTACACCTCAGCCCTCTGGCGCTTGGATGCCTCCATCCCCTCGCAGTGGCCGTCACCAAAAGGAGAGGCTTCCATGTGGTCTTTAAGAGTGAGATACTCGGCTCCAGCCGACAGCGATGCTGCCGCCCTGCTGCAGCTGCCGGGCGGTTTCCCAGCGAGGGGAGGCCAGCGTGAAGTGCTGTGTCCCAGCTTCCTGGAGAGCACCTAGAAGGTGTTATGGGACAGTGATGCGGCGTACGCCATGGTGGCAATTTTGCTTGATAGGGAAGGCTTTAATATTTATGGAGTGCGTG
>NW_008824306.1:2442965-2444377 GCF_000699105.1 Pygoscelis adeliae | reverse complement strand
AAGAGCAACAAGAATGCTGGGTTCAATCTTGTGTACAGGCACCGACGTATGCCGAGTCCCAGGCCTCGGTGCAGGGATGGGAGCCTGGGACTTGCCCTTCCTAAGAGTGCGCTGAGCACAAGGTCTCTTTTGCTCTCTAATTAAAGGATGCCATGCAAAATAAGGCTGTGACCGGAGGGCTGAGACAGGAGAGCAGGTTGGTCCTGAAGGGACTGGAGCCACTCTTCAAGGAACCTGGAGAGGTGAACTTGAAGCCACTCAGAGGATTGAAAATAAGGTCTCTGCTAGACCTCAAAGCTGCTGCTGGGTAAAAAGGCAGAGTATTTTGTGGGGAGCCCTTCTCAGCAGACATGCTCCGAAACCACTGACAAGGCTGAAACAATTTCTCGTGGGGGTTGTGATTTAGAGGAGCGCAGATTTCGGCACGGTTCTCTCCTCTGGCTCAGCTTGCCTTCTGCAGAATGTAGGATCTGGCTGTGCTACAGGAACAACCAGGCTTCTCTTGCTTCCACATCGCTGTGTGAGGCGGTTTTCTGTTGCTGCTGCTGCAACCAGAGTGGGTGGAGAGCTGAGGGAGGCAGCCTCTCCCAGCAAATTTTGCCTGATTATCTCTGCTGGGTAGGCAGCACTGCCTGGCGATGGCTTTCCCAGCCAGCCTCCCTCTCATCCCCGCCCATGGCACTGGCATCTTGCCATGCCCCGCTCCACCTCTCCTCCTCTTTTCCTTCCCTACTCTTAGAGCAGGTGCCTGGAAAACACAGGAGGGTGCAGGCAGCAGCTTGTGCCATCGGGAAAGAGGAGGAGGGATTGCCTGTTGATTTTGCCAGGGGATGCTGCCTTCGTGGGAAGGGAGAGCAGAAAGGAAGCTGCTGTAGTGGGAACAAGGATGCTAATCCACAGTGCTCTTCCCACCTGATTTATCTCCCCCAGGTCCCGAAGTCAGCCTTGCCTAGTATGTGACCTCTTTCTGAAAGGGATGCCGAGCAGTTCAGTGCTTGCAAGAATAAGGTGCTTTTGTCAGGCTGTAAACAACATTTTAGAGAGCTGAGAGCTTTGGTGTGAAAGCACAGGTAACTATGTTCCTTTGCACTGTTGTGGCTTGGTGGGTGAAGAGAATGGCACAAAAAGCTTTATATTTTGAAATTAAATGTTTTTATTCTGCCTTTTGTCCTGGCTTCAGCTAGGATAGAGTTAATTTTCTTCCTAGTAGCTGGTACAGTGCTGTGTTTTGGATTTAAGATGACAATAATATTGATAACACACCGATGTTTTAGTTGTTGCTAAGCAGTGCTTACACTAGGCAAGGACTTTTCAGCTTCCCATGCCCTGCCAGTGAGAAGCTGGGAGGGGGCACAGCCAGGACAGCTGACCCAAACTGGCCCAAGGGACATTCCATACCATGTGACGTCATG
>NW_008824306.1:2419420-2442851 GCF_000699105.1 Pygoscelis adeliae | reverse complement strand
CATTGTGCATCACTTATTTTGTATATTCTTTTATCATTATTATTATTATTATTATTATTATTATTTTCCCTTCCTTTTCTGTCCTATTAAACTGTCTTTATCTCAATCTGCGAATTTTACTTTTTTTTTCCCCGATTCTCTCCCACTGGGTGGGGGGCAGGGAGTGAGCGAACGGCTGTGTGGTGTTTAGCTGCCTGCTGGGTTAAACCACAACACCTTTGCATCCTTTACCAGATCTCAGACCTGGAGCAGTGCCTAGATGCATGTTGTGAGCCCTGATGTGCCTGGCAGTCCCCAGGAGCTGTTGCACAGGCCAGGGAGCTGCTGTGGAGGGCTACGTGACCCTGGCCAGCTTTCTTTCATATGGAAAGTGGGAGGCAGGGGAGGACGTTGTTCACCAGGCCCTCATCTGACGTGGAGTCAGCATGTAGGGTGAGGAAGACGCCTTGACGTCCACAGTGCCCTTTTGGTCTGCATGTACGTAATGACTTACCCAGAAAATCCTGGGGAAGAGTTCCCATCAGAAACGTGGCTAAGGGCCCTGACCCGTGGGCTGAACCAAGCAGTCACCCAGGGTGAAGATGTTGATGTTGATGATGTTGATGGCGGTGGGAGCCTGCCCTCTGCAGCAAGGGCTGGGCTTCAGGGGCTACCACGCCGGCTCCCTCCTCCTCCTCCTCCCCTGACTTGGTGGCCAGGGCACATCTCCGGGTGCAATGGCTTTCTCCACGAAAGCTAGGCTCAGTAGAGGCTGGCTGTCAGACTCTGAAGCACTTGCTGCTTTTGACTGTGTGTTTTGGACAGGATCCCCTTCCATCTGCATTGATGCAACTATTGTTTGTATACACGATTTTAAGAAGGGATTTCCTTTCCTTCCTGCTCCTTTTAATATCGTGTAGCAGCTAGAAGCAGGGAAGAGAGACTGCACCATATGACCAACCAGCTGTCTGTGGACTGTCAGAGCATATTGTGGAGAACACAATGTGACTACCTTTGATGCTTGATCGTTCAGTCTCTGTTGGCTAAGCTATACGCTGTCTTCTTTCCATTCAGTTACCCTGAATGTCATGTGCTGGGTCAGTGCCTGGTTTACATGGCAGTATTTTGAGTAAACAAAAGGTAATGTGGTCCATCTTCAGTGCATGATAAGAGCCCCTTCCTAGAAAAGCAGCGTGGCTCATGCTGTCTGAGCATCTACTCCCAAGTCATCCTTTCTGTTGTAGAGCATCGTCTTCACTTTTCTTTGTTTCCCTTTTCTAAATTGTTTTTAAAGGAACAAGAGCAGGCCACCTTTGCTCCAGCCTCAAGGTAGCAAACGTAAGTGGTTAGGAGCGAGAATACAAAAGGATGTGGAGCAAAGCTAAGAGTAGATGCCACATGTTGACTAATGTCGCAGAGACGGTGAGTTGTCTTTGACCTCAGTTCTCTCAGTTTTCTCTGCAGAGGAAACACAAATGCATTTTAAAGGTCTTTTCCGTTATTTGTGAGTAGCAAGGATATATGAAGATATATAAGTATCCTTGAGTTTCCACTAGGAAATCAAGATGCTCTTACAGAGGAAAAGAAAAGCACCCCGAGGTGCACCGAGAACATAGTGCATGATCTGTCACTTCTGCTGGGGTCCATTCAGCGCACTGCAGCAGGGACAGGCAGTTTGCGGGCACTAGGGAAAAGCTATTCCCTGTGCCACTTGAGGCATTGATTAGATAAGGGCTTTCCTGAGGATGCCTCCTAAACTGGGCGCTCTGACGCAGCCGGTCTCCAGAACTGTTAGGCACAAGCTCTTCAGCCTGAAGTTTGGTGTGTGGAGATCCCCAAGAAATTGACCCAAAAAGGGGAGATGTTCTTTCAGGAAAGAGAAAAAAGTCCTTTCATTACTTACTAATCAGATGAAATTACTAATTTCTAGGAAGCCACACTTTCTCTGAATTGGCAGATCTGAATTCCCCCAATATACAGATGACAGTATTATACACTGCTACTTTGCCAGCAGACATACTGCCTTAGTTACTCAGAAATATGTTGTGTTTTATTTGACAAGTGGTAAAAACATGGTCTGCTTTACTTCTCTTTAACATTCTGATTTTTAGGCTACCGAGGTACACTCCTGTGCGTTCACCTGTTCAAGGAGGGTAGGTTCTCATAAAAACTGTACGATGATTGTTATTGATTTTTACCAATAATATGTTCTTTTTGTCCGGCCCTTCTTCCTTCCCTCTTGCATTATTTATACTGCAATCCTTTTCGTTCTTGTACACATCAACATGATTATCTTTCTTCCCAAACTACACACTGCTGTTTTTGAAGTCTACTGATTTTTGCAAACAAGTTTCCAGCTATTATTTTGGGGTTGTAATTCATCTGAATGGACATAGAACTATTGTCTTTTCCTTCCTGCAGATATTTCTCTGAATTTATGGAAGTCTGTGGAAAAACACACTATATTAATTCAGCGTTATGGACTGAGATTAGGACACGCAGCTGGTGTCATGTTGTACTTGCTGCAAAGCGTCAACACGGCAGAAAGAGCTGCTAACTACACTGCCTGGAGTAGAAAGTCTGAGTAATCAAGAGAGGGGAATTGGTGAGTAACGTATGAGTAGAGCTGTTCGTTATTTCTGTCTCAGCTCCTGCTGCAGGAAAGGAGGAGAACTGAAACCTGCAGAAACCTAATTCCGATTGCAAGAACATCATGGCAAATACATATAGTATTTGCTGCTATATATATACTGCTGATGCACTTAAAGAACCGTGGTGGCTAGATAAGGCAAGTCAAGGCAGTTCTAACTTACTAGCACAATTTATTTAATAGAACATACCTGATTTGAATTTTGGTGAATTAAGAGATTTTGAATTAAATTCCCTATGACCCTGTTTTTCTTTCCTTCTTTCTCCTTCTACATATTCTCTTTCTTCCTCTCTCTTTCCTTTTCCTTCTTAAAGAAGCTGGTTGGCAACCTGGGGTGGTTTTCCTGTCTGCATTTTTTGCATTTAGCCCCTGTGTTTTGGAGAAGTGCTTGCCTGCAGCAGCTTAGCCAGGCTTCCGGGGCTGGAAGCATGCTTTCTAAAACACGTATGTAGATTTCCTCCACCTTTGTCCCTCTTCCACGGTGGAACTGAAGAAATCGCTGGGCCACAGGGCTATGTTCAGTCCTCTGCTCCCCGTGTCGCCCGCAGCACCCTACCCTAAATGTCACTGCTTTTCCCAGGCAGATGCTTCACAGCCCACACAGAGACCTAGAAGAAACTTTCATCCTCGCTTCCCTTCTCCTCTTCTCTCTTGCATCTAGGAAGAGGATAGGAGACATTGGCATCTCTCCACCCTTCTTGTTGATTTCTGTTGCTTCCTTTCCCTCCTGGCCCCACGGAAAGACTAGGGACTCCAGTAAGGGTCTCTCTTTGTCTTCTCCTCCTGGTTTTGGGGACAGAGAGGAGCAGGATCCACTCCTTTTTGCTATTGTCAGGACTACTGAATCCCTTCCAGACCTGCTTGTACCTCTCCTGTGAT
This sequence comes from Pygoscelis adeliae, assembly GCF_000699105.1. NCBI lineage: Eukaryota > Metazoa > Chordata > Aves > Sphenisciformes > Spheniscidae > Pygoscelis > Pygoscelis adeliae. The sequence continues at coordinate 2,439,343 of NW_008824306.1, read as the reverse complement.
CCAGTTTGGGTGAAGCACAAAATTGCCCATTTCTGCTTTATTTCCCAGAATAGCACAGATGTTTGGGAGAAGCAGTGGCTGTGGGAAAATGACTTTCTTAAGAACTGTGAGAAAGAAATAGCTGAGATCATGATGGGTGGATCCTCCTTTACCCTACTGTCTAGGTCAGCCTCCTAGAATAATTCCCCCGGGGAGTGCCAATTTGCTTTAGTGAAATACAGATTTCAAGGGAGATCCTGACTACAAGGGAGAAGATTATGTTTCAGGTAACATGGGCTTCCTCTAATGTCCCCTTTTATTCCCCTATCTTCTACAGTCCTCTCTCACATCCATTTCTTTTTTTCACGTATCCTCTGTCAATCTCTCTTCTCCCAGGGGTCTGTTCCAGCTCCTGGGGAGTTTAATCTCAGTCTTGCCATTGACCTGGATGACATTACATCAGGCCTGGTGTCCTCTTTTGGGGGAGAGAGAGAGACAGTAAAGCCCTCTTGTATTTAACAGGGTAAGTGCTAACTACAGTTTTCTGTAACCCACATCTCTGGCGCTCTGATTCTCCGGGAGAGATAGGGAGGGGCATGGCGGGAAGAGGCAGAATTACTGAAAAAACCCACACACCAGACTTTTCAACATAGTTTGGAAAGGAAGGGGGAGGGAACAAGAGAGATCCTAATCTTAATATATATTAGGTGCTCACATACAACAGTGGTGGGTGTGGACTGGAAAGCTCAGTAGCTGGCTAGGTGGTATATTGGGCAGATTGTTTGCCTTGAGACAGATAGATGAAAAACAGCAGGAAAATCGCAAGGAGGGGCTGGAGCAGAAGGGTGTGAGGTGAGCAACGGAAAGAGAAGTTCAAGCAAGGTGCAGAGCAGAAGATTGAGACAGGAACTGGGATGGGGAGGGCAGACAGGGGATACAGCGAAGAAAAAAAGATGGGAAGATGAAAGCCATGGGAGTTAATCCAGCTCCTATTAAAGCTGACAGCATTACTCTTTAGAGATAGTAGGCTTGGCTTATAGGGAGATTTTGAAATAGGACAGGAGGAAAGGGGGACTGGTAGACAAAATGCAGGCAAAAAGAAAGAGCAAGGAGAAGAAATATGCTAAAATGGAAAGCAAGAAGAATGAACACAGGGAAGCATGCTTTATACATAGGAAATATGCTGGAAAAGGGAAGGGAGATTGAAACCAGAGCAAAGAAAAATGCATGAGATCATTTTGTGATTTCAGATTTCCATCCTAGGGGATATGAGAGTCCTGGCTGTGGAGCTGAGGCCTTGAGAAAAGCCTGCGGCACATGTGAAGATGTGCAGGGGAGAAAATAATTACAAACTATAAAATGTATGATTTTATGCAGATTAGATGTGACTTCACTTTCCTCTTAAGCTTTATACACCAGAAGTGGAGCTGGCTGGTAGAGCATGTTGGGGGACTGGGTAGGGAAGATGAGGAGTAGCAAGCAAAAGGGCTAATGACCACATAGCTTGCTGCGGATCTGTGTCTTGGTGTTGATTGATGTCTAAGGAAATGAAAGCTTCGACTGAAGCTCTTCCTGACGCTGGGGCATTATGAGGTCTGTCTCCATTGTGTTTTTACGGTATGTGGGTTCCCTGCCGGCAAAGCGTGACCCTGTGCTTCGGTCTTCACCCCAGGGAGAGCGCGAATACCCAGGTGCCTGGACCCACAAAACCTGCAGAAGCCAGGTCCCATGCCTACACCTGGGAGAAAGCAGGTCCCAAACCTCGGAGGGGGTCGTGGTGCCCAAGGGTGGACTGTCTGAATGCCTCCGGGGCGGGTGCCAAGACCTGCCTGCTGCGAGCTGGGTAAGGTCCCTGCAGTGAGTGAGCTGGGACGAGGGAAGACTCGCTCTGAAATGTAAGCAAGACCCGTGCCTGGGGGCAGCCCGTTGGTTTTGCTCCGGTGCTTCTCCGCTCCTCCAGGGCTAGATCAATACACTCGATCGAGTGTGAAGGCACTGGCTTCCACTCACTGCAGTCATACACGGAGTCCCACGGGGGAAACTGCCACTGGAGTGGGCCAGACCTGCTCAAACAGCCACAGCTGGGCTGTTAATGCGAGAAATATTACCCCACCCCACAGACCAGCAACGCAGTTGGTATCCCTGTGGTAGGAAACCTGCCGTAACAAGGGGAACGTTTGTGCTGAAACAAGGTGCTTTTCCATGTGCTCTGTCTTCTTGCCTGTGCATTTTCGTGACATGAGCAGGGTCTGGTGAGATTATCTTATTTTTCTCCTCAGCGTCATAGCAGGCATCGGTGGGAGTGGTGTATATAGCTTCACTGCCTGAGCTCCCTGTGCTCAGCCTGGAGCTTAAAGCACATCCCCAACAGGAAAAGAGGGTCTTACAAAAACAGGATCCCGAGCTTTAAGAAGCCTAGTAGGTTTATGGCAACACACTTTGAAGAAAGAAATACAAGCAGATAAATACATTCCATTACATATGCTTCTTAAAAACTTGGTGTGGTGCCGAGAGCATTCGGTGTATACAAATCATGGTTACAAACTGCCCAAAGCAAATTCCTAAGCCTCCTTTTCTTGTAGTGTCCCCTCCCACTCCATCAGACAGGTATAGTCCCTGAGAGCGGCAGAAAACAGTTACCCTGACTCTTCAAGGTTTGATCCCAGTCCTAGAGAGCTTGCCATAAGGTAGGGTAGGGGAAATAAACTCTCAGGTCTTTTTTAAAGTTGGAAAATAAAGATGTGTGGGGTTTTGGCCACAGCCATCTACAGTTTTAGATCCCTCGATTTTTCTTTTCCTGGGCCATTGCAGCTGTATACGCAGCACAAATTCCCCAAGGCTGGAGGGTTTTTTGTTTCGTTTTCAATCCTGGCGCATTTTGCTCACTGTTCTTCAGTCTGTTTATTGATTATCAGCTTTTTTCATTACTTTAAGTGCCTCTTACTTTGTACTCCTCCCTTTCCTCCCTCCCTCTCCCCCCAAAACATACCAGCCTGCATTCTCTTAGGCTGAATCTCAATTTATTTACTGCCTTTTTAGGAGCATGTTTTTTTTCCTAAGGCTTGCTGAAAGAGAGCTGTCCATTAAGGTTTTTTTCCCACCGCAGAGAAGGCTTTGCCCTGTTTTCTCGTGGTGTTTGTGGCAGATGTGAAACTGCTGAAGACAAAATGTACTTTTTTTCATCAGTACGGTTTTGAATCGTTCAGGCTGAAGCAAATGAGACCCGTGTGCAGGCGGATGGAGGAAGGGTCCCAGTGGCTGGGTACTTTTCAACTCTGGGGGAGGGCATATCAGTTTAGCGAATTGTTGCTAGTGCCTGTTTCTGCATGGGGCAGTTCTCTAGCCCCAAATAATCCCCTCTGAGTGCCAGGACTGGCTGTGCTGTTTGGCTGCTGATCTGTCACTTCCCAGCACTTGAATAACTGCTACAAAGCAGCTATTCCAGAAACAACATTGCTGTGAGATGAATGAATTTATTTAAGCTTTCTACATTATTGTTGAAAAAGTATGGGACTAATGCATGAAATTTGCTCTGTGTTGTGCTCATGATAAGGAGTAAGATAAACCTTTGCCAATATTTTACTCTCTTATCAAAAAAAATCAATAAAAGTGCTTCCTGGCAAATAGCGTGTTTGACATGTGGCCTGTCTGTTGAAGTATTCGAAAGGCTAACAAATACCCAGTATCCAGAATACTGTGCCTCCCTCGAAGGCGAACAGCTTGGGGGACAGAAGGGGTTGTGCAGCTCTGCAACGCGCTGTGTCTCTGTCCTTGGCATCCGCTGAGACGCTGCAAGTCTTAACACACCGATCCTGCGCCTCCCCCTGTACCCCCTTTCCTTCCACTCTTTAGATCAGTAAAAGAAGCACTGCACAGTCCCACCATACTCAATGTGGTACTGACCCATCAAGGACTTTTCTGGAGTCTAGTGCAGACTATTAGTGCTGGACTAATAAATTATGATTTATTCATGATCCTAAATGTGCTTTCAAATCCAGGTAACACTTTTCAGCCAGACTCTTTCAACCCCCTCCTCATCCCTCCCCCCCATTTCCTACAAGCCATGTGTTACTTGCCCTGAAGTCAGTGCAAACCTGAAGGCACAGCTCTGATGGGAGGGACCTATGCCATCTTCACGCTTGCTTATGCAGGTCCAGGTATGTTCAGCAATACTTTACTCCTCTCATATAGTGCTCTGCAATGTGTCTTCTTCGTTGCTGTTTTTGATTAAGGTATGCTGAAAGAAGTAGAAGTGATTGGATTGCTCTCCCCTGATTATCTTCCTGCTAACATAACTCATTGTCATTTAGAACATAATTTGCTGCTAGGGACATGATTAGCTTGGATTAAGACACCATTAAATAAACAAGGCTAGATAAGAGTAAGATGGCTGCAAAAAAAGACAGAGTCTTTGTGCATCGGCTCACATCTTGTAATTACCCGTGATGGAAAAAGAAATACCTAAAAATTTCTTAAGGGCTGAGGGAAGTCCCAAAGCAATCTATCCACTATTTTAGAGTTAGTTTGAGTGTGATCAGTGGTCTTAAAAACAGTAAGCATATAATGATTGACTGGGGAGTGCCTGTATACCTCCCACACAATCTCCTCGATGGTTTCCTCATCCTCCTAACCTAGTGAGTGCTGGTGTGGTCCTCACTGGATGCGAACACCCCAATGACTAGCTGAAGCCATGGTTCTCAAGCTCCGTACTACATGTCCCATAAAACGGGAAAGTTTAGGGAAGTTAAAGTCTCATCCTTTTTGGCACCCTTCTCTAGAGTACACGGAGGTTGAGGTGCTAGTTTATTGGCTCTTTAACAACGCTATGAAGTCAAGGAAGCTATTGCTTCCACCCATGAGTTGAAGGATGAGTTCTGCTTCAAGAGCTTCTAGTATTCATGTTTCTATTATACCCAAGTGGAATATTAAAATTTCCGGTTTTCTAATGGCTGCAGAAATATCTTAAAACAGCTAGACAAGGTTACCATGGCTGTGAGCAGCAATAGAATACTGTTAACTAAACGTAGGACCAAACCTTTATGTTACACATCAAATGAGAGTTTATAACATTTCCTACAGGTCCTTAGTAAAACCTAAGGACAGATTTAGCCAGGAAGCAGAATGCATCACTGTAAAAACTAGTCTTTTAATTCTCCTCAGCCTGAACCTCTCTAAGCCCAACTCTGCCTCCCTTACAATAAAAAAAGTAACATGGTTTTGAATTGTTCAGAGGGGGTACTTCCAAGAAAAGTCGTCTGTGTAAAGAGTAATGTGAGTGGGCTCCCAAGCATTTGTTTTGTAAGTTACCTGACCCGCTGCCTTTTGTTTGCATTAATTTGGTTGTTCAATTTGATCCATGACTTCACTGAGAATAGTACTCTTGAAATTGCAACTCTGCCCAAAACTCAGGAGCTGCATAAGAAAGTGTTTAAAAGCTACAGGTTTTGACAGTGGTCCACAAATCGTGACAGCTAAGCTTTCTTCAGCATGTGTAGAAACTCAAAATTAGAAACTTAAATATAGAATGGGCTGATGTACTTTGTTACCAACTTGGTACAGTTAACAATGTGGATTAGTCTTTTTTCAATGCTTTTATGGAGAAACGTAACAAACAGAGAAAATTTTGTACTGTAATTTGGCTAAGCGTGTCTGAGCTAGAATGAAATTTGTTCAGTATATATTTTCCCAGTTTGAAAAATTACGCTTTTAAAAAGTCTGAGTGGACTCAGCGGTATCATTTGTTGACCCACCTGGAAGAGGTGACCCGTCGGGGTCTGTTGACTTTCCCGGAATAGCTGGAGGAGGCTGGCAGGGGGACAGTGACCTGCAGACCAAGACTTTTGGTGGAATATAATCTTCCTGTGTTGACTTTTGCGTGACATTAGAGGTGGTAGTGACATTCATTTACATACTTCTGCTAAGTAAGCAGATGGTTCTTGTGTTGCCTTAGCCCTGTGCAGCACAGCCGTGGGTACTTTGGGATGTGCAAGGATATGAGAAGCATGACTACCATACCTTGGAGAGACAAGGGATGGAATGCTTATTAGGAAATATAAAAAACTCAGCTATGTCTGGGACCCTCAAAACTTGATTTGAACAGGTGAAATTCCTTCCATCGATGCGACTGCATCTACTTCCAACAACAGCCTAGGCAATTAAATCTTAAAGGAAAAAAATTCAAAATGTAATATAATGAAAACCTTGAGAGGAAACTGTGCCTGTGCAGCATATGGTAGAGATTTGGTGTGACCCTTCACTTGTTAGCATTGCACGGGAGCCTCATGAAGGAACCCTAGCAACCCAGAATTGTAGCATTTTACAGTACAAATCTACCCTGAAAAGGGTCTGGTTAACTTCAGCCTCAATTGTTTTGCTTCCTGAGCATTCCCAAACTGGGCCAGCTGAATTTAATGATAGAATAAGTTGTTATGACTTCATTGCTCTTTCTCTAAACCAGATCCAGCTATGCTTTGGAAATGTGAGCTGCGCTAGCCTTTGCTTTATAAACAGGAGCGTTCAGTGGATTCTAGCTGTAGCAACTTGACTTTTGGGGTAGGTGAGCCAGAAACCATCCGTTCTGATGAAAGGGTCAGTTCACAGGGCCGGTAGGATTTGCAGCATCTAAACAGTGGGAACGGAGCACACACTGCATGCTGTGAGAAGCTGCAGGTCCACAGCAGTCCCTCCGGGGGCCTCGGTCACATTATAAGGAAACCTGTGTACGCAGGCAAGCAGGGAGCTGCGGGATGCGCCAGTCTGCTCCAAGGACCGAGACCACAGAGCAGACCTGCCCCATGGCTTAGGTACAGCGCAGGGGAGCAGGGTGTAGCTCTGTCTGCACAAGTGCTCCAGCCAGCGCAAGGTCTCTGTCAGCTAGACTTAATGTGTGTTAGAGAGGTGCACCAAAGCTGGTCGTGTCCTTCCCGTGACGGGCAGCTCGTTCAGGGCCAGCTCGGCTGGATCCGGGCCGTGCTGCTCTCTGCAGCGCAAACAGACGCTCTGAGCCCCGCACTGACATTTTCAGAGCATCGTTTCTCCCGGAACAAAATTGTACCTTAGCACTTGCTGACGCTTCAGCCAGAGCTGTCTCCCTCTGTTTATGACCTGGGGATCCCTCTGGCAGCAAGCAATCACCATGCTGCAAATGAGAGAGGATGACCTCAAAGGCAGGCAGGCAGGCTCGCTGCTCGACTTGTTTCATACCCACTGGTGCCTTTCATCAACAGCATCAACAAAAGCCCAGTAGGTCATGTGTTTGCATGAAAGTCCATATATTTCTATATATGCCAGCACAGACTGCCAGGAGCCTGTACTTTTTCATTATAAAGTTTGCTGTCACGTTGTAAATTGCTCTAATTTTCCTCCAGACCTGTTCCTTAAAAGAGCAGAAATAGTGCCTGTAGAAAGGAAAACCAGAAGGTTTGTCAGGACTTTGCTGTCTGAGACTTTGCTTTTTCACTCTTATCCCCAGGTGGGGAAGTCTCAGGTTTTTAGTGAGCCGAAGAGGTGGTGAAATGTTTTACAGCAGCTTTCACCCAGCCCAGAACTGAAGCCCCCACCTCGCCTCCAGACCTCTGTAGATGCTGAAACCAGAGTTTCAGATCCCACGGGCCCAGGAATTCCAGGAGTGCAACACCTGGATCCAAAATTAACCGTCACAGTGTTGGCCCTTATCAAATTCAAACATTTTTTTATCTGATCTCAATCCAGTATACCTGTCACAAGAGAGAGCCACCAGCCAGAAAGCTGTTAAGCGATGCACTTAAAATAGCTGAGCAACTAAAGGGTGGGAGCTGAGGGTGATGAGGGGAGGCCTTCTGAACTACCACCCAGCCATAAGGGACCAGGCTGCTGTTTCCAGTCCACTTCAGAATGAAGTCAACCCGGGAAACTAACATCTCCATCACCGGGAGAGTAGACTCATCCCTTTGTCATGACCTTGAAACCAACTGGAGTCCATCAGACAGCCAATTGCTTGGTCCCAGGTGAGAGGGAGCAAAGTTCTGTGATTACTCGTTATCGGGTTCGATGCCAAGTTGTACAGTTAAGGTCAACAGCCCAGCCGAAGGGCTCAGCTTCAGAGCTGCCTAGCTATGTACTCCACACCCGGCCTCGGCATTTCACATGTAACTTGCTCGGTAGGTTGTTTTTATTTCTCGGTATATGGAGAACGCTACCCTCAATGTCTTTGCTCACAGAATTAAATCCCACACGCATCGCTGCTACATGCCCCTGTGGTAAATAAGTGCAAGTTGCTTCTGTAACTTCTGAATTAAATTGGCTTCCTGGCCCGTGCTGCATCACAGCTCAGCGCTCTCCTGCGTGACTGGGTGGCACAGCACATATTTTGGGACATATTGCCTCTGTTAAAGGCAGATCCCTTTTCTCAATGGAAAATTTTAAGCTATTCCCACCAGTGACATCACGCCTTCTCCACTCCCACGGCCACAAAGGCGTATATTGATAGGCATGACATTTTCCTTTAATGCTTTCATTGTTTCCAGTGTTTCATTTGGGTTGTTGTTGGAAGCCAGAAAAACGAGACAAAAGGCGAAGTATGTTAAGAAGGAGACCCGGCCTGCGTGCAAATATGTCGTGAGAGAGAATCTCTGGCTCCAGGCAATTTTCAGGGTATTTACTTTCCATAGGGCTTCTTCCGAGTGACTTAGGATGACAGTGTCATCCAAGCTCCTTGAAACTGCCACCTCTTTACTGCAGCTCACTGCAGTCCGATGCTTGGGTTTTGGTGCGCTGTGCAGGGATCTGGCATGGGGTTTTTAGAGCCTTTGAAGAAAGATTTGTGTCAGCTGCATAGAAGATCATACTTATGGGAGCTCCTGAAGACATGCCAAGTTTGCCTTGTGAGCTTCTCAGGACTGAGACACGGCATCCTCAGGGGATATTTGTGCATGTGGTAGAGGGCACAGCACAGAAGGGGAATGCTGCCCTTTGCACCATGTACCTTTCTAAAGTGATAGCAGAGGTCAGAGTGGACTTTGGTTTTGCTTCTTACAATATTGATTCAAGTTCCATATTGTTGTCCTTTCAGATAAATGTGGCAGGGGGCTGGGTAGGGGTACTGAGTCTCCTAAACATGTTAATCATCAGGAAGGAGAGGGCTGATGAGCGCAGCTGATGGAGGTGAGCTCTCGGGCTATGTGTGAGGATCCTTGTAAGCTGCAGCTCCTTCCACAGCGAGGTAAATCTTTTCCACGCAGTAATAAGCACTTCTGTAGATGAACCTTCTGGAGTTTTCTGACCGTCCTACTCTCCTCCCTACTTGCCTCTTCAGATGATTCATTTTTTTTTCCTGAGAATTACCCACAGCACTTCCAATGAGCTGTTGTCCAGAATGATGTGTTAGTTTATAGATAGATAAACTGACTGTTACATATTTCATTAAATATTCCTTAAGAGTTGCTTTGTGTCTAAGGGAGTTTGCAGACATCCATATAGAACCCTCTTAAAAGTTAATTTGTCTGGCAGTCTGGACAAAACAATACTCCAAAGGTTAATAAGCATGAAATGAATGGCTTGGTAAACCCAAGCTAAATGATCATTTGGAAAAGGGAGCACCTACTACTCTATTACATGCTGTTGCTGTTAAACCTGAACAAACCTGCTGCCTAAGTGAAGAAGAGCCCAGAAGAGAGGGGGTCCTAGGTCTTGCCTCTCAGCAGCCTCTGGCCTTGGTCTCACATAGTGCTTGAACCGCTTGACAGACTCGTGAGCTCTGCTGGCCTTTGCTCTCAGAGGAGCCCTGTGAGGTTTTTTTCACAAATTAAGACCAAGTTAGTCGAGATGTGGTGTGCAAGCACCACGAGGGCTTGCCAGTGCAACCTCTGGTGAGGAGGGGAGGCTGCAGAACATGGCTCTGCTCTCCCAGGGTTGCCAGAAGCCAAGAGCCACTGGAGGTGCTGGGAAGACCACCAAAACTCTTCCGGGGTTTTGCTCTGCCCTTTTCTTTAAATGAGGGGGGGGTGTGTCTCCTTTTTTGTTTGTTTGTTTGTTCTGTTTTTTCTTTTCCTTTTTGCAAAATGCATCTGAAACCCCCCTAGCCTGTTGCCTTTTCCCGGCTGAGATGGAAGTAGGTAAGTGTCTCTCCGTGTGCCTGCTGTAGAGAAATTACCTGTTGCTGCTGAGAACGGCGAGGAGGGGGAAGCCCCTCCTAGCAGCAGCCAAAATCTCACTCTCAGGCAGCAGCAGCAAGATCGGCAGCCGCAGGCAGAGGCTCTGTGCTGCTCCTGCTCACCCCCAATGGCTCTCTGCGCTAGGTGCGGATGGGCAAGTTGGGCAGCGGAGGGTACCAGGGTCGGGGAGAGAGAGTGTGCAGGGTGGGGTATGCACCCCTTATTGCAGGCGGTGGTTAGAGCTGACCCGCTGCCCGGGGGGTCCCTCAACCCCTCATCAGCTCCTGACACTGAGAAACTCGCTCGGCCTTTTCTGGCTTGCACTGCTCATACGTGGCTGACAGATTTTCAAGTACCAAACATCCGACTGCTGTCCGCGCACCTACAGAGACCAGGGTGGTGACAGCTGTGTTTGTGTCCCGGTGATATAATAGCGTACTTCTGCAGAAATTGTATTTATAATTTTGATGGCTTTTCCCTCCCCCGCAAGACTGACTCAGAAGTTAAATCAAACTTGTGGTCACATAGAGTCCTCTGTGCTTTACACGGACCATTTACTCGGTCTGAAATACTGCTGCAGAGGACAACGCGTTCCATTTTGCCTGCTACCAACACCAAAGAGGACCAGTCAGTCCGTTACCTGACTACATGGGGTTTATCAGATGCAGATAGCATCACTCTGGGTGCAGCAGACACCACATGGGACCGAGGTTGGGGGAAAGCGGTATGCCAGAAAATGGGAGAGAGGCCTGGCATGAGAGGAGGAGATGTGAGGGGAAGACCTGGCAGCAAGGCAAGGTGAGGCCAGGCCAAGCCAGGGCCTTACTTAAATTGGCCTTTGTCACCTGGCAGCAACAATTCTACATGCCCTTTTTATTTTATTTCTTCCGTTGAACTAATTTAAGCAAACAGAAGTGAACCAAAACGACCTTGCCTTTTGCCCTGGGTTTGGCTTGGGGAACTGGCCCCTCTCCGGCGAGTCTCCATGAAGACGGCTTGTGTCTGTGCCTGTACATGTGCTCCGGTGGATCCTGCTCCTTACTAAGCCCTGGGGAAGTCTGTGGATGTTTTAATCTTAAACCCTGGCCCCGGACAAGTCAGTTGTTCATGTGCATCGTCAGCTGCGTGGTGTCCCCATGCATAGCAGCTTGTCTGGAGTGCGGCTGCGTGGGCTCGGGTTAGCGTAATGGCCAGGGAGGGTGGCTGGGGCTCTCGTCCTGCCCCGTCGCTGCGTAGCAAGTTAGAGGAGCCCCCAAAACAGTCTTCAGCATTAAAAAAGCAGCCTCTTGGGGAGGAGCTGCATGGCTGCCCAGGGTACCTGTCCCATCTCCTTTCCTGGAGCGTCCGGCCCCAGGAAAGGGCTTCAGGTCTTGCCAATCCCAAGTCACAGCTCAGGTCTGCATCTACAGGACCTGAGAGCTGTTCCTTGGCTGAGACCAGAGGTTTTGGGATCTTGGCCAAGAGGAACCAGTTAATAACCCTAGAAAAGCTGGCTCAGCGATTTCTGCTAAAATTGCAGGTCCCGTGTGGAAGGCTACTTGACAACTCAGGATCCTGCTTGCTGATGAGGCTGCTGCTGGGCAGACCCAGGTGACACCAGGCAGGGCCTGGAGCATCTCCCCTGTGCCCACTTTGTTCCAGGCTATAAGCGCTGGGACAGACCCTCCTCGCATCTCCGGTGCCTGCCAGCAGCCGGGGGGACCAGCCAGGGGAGCTGGCAAGCATCCCTGGAGCCCCAGGGGTTTAAATGAAACACATCTAGACCTCTGAATTGACAGCTCTCTTCTCCTCCTGGCTCCTTTCATCTCGAGGAAAGGAAACCAATTTCCTTTGCAAAGTAATCTGAGCCCCAGGAGTTAAAAGTGCTATTTAAAGAGCTAGGTGATGTTGTTGCACAAGGAGCTTACAGGCTGGAGAAAGCTCTCTGCCTCAGTGTGTAAAAACTAGGCTAATAATGGTTTTCTGCCTCACACAAGCTGGTGAGAATTAATTAATTTTTAAAAGCAGTTTGAAACACAGCCACAACATAGGTGCCGAGTTTTATTTATTACTATTCCATATTCAAAATACAAGGCTAATTACTGATGTGCATGGCAAAGAGTGCATTTTCTGTGCTATTAATTCAATCTTAATGGTTTAGGTAGCACTTACATTTATCTGTACCTCAAAAAAAAAAGTGTTGCACGAGATGATAAAAATTGTGTGCAGGGCTCTCTTAAGTGTGATCTTTATTATGCTGTTTCAAACTCATTTCATGCTGAGCTCGTCAAGACCAAACATCTGGCTTTTGCTGTAGCACGCGGTGCCTCCTGAATTGCCAAATCCCCACCAGGAGGAAGAGGCTCAGGAGAATCGCGTGGAGGTGGAGGGGTGGGAAGGAACCAGACTTGTTCCCTGTAGTTTTGTTGTCAGTGACAAGAAGGCAGAAGGGGTGTGTGCTTGCTGTGGAGTGGCTTGTGGAGCCCATGTAGGTCTCTGAGCTTGGAACGTAGAGGTCTTCCATATGCATTGATAGGGACGCAGGGACACACCCTCACTAGAGGGCTTTAGGCGAGTCTCTGGGTATTGCATGGTCTTTGCTGATGCTTTATCCCCCCTGCAGTTAGACCCTATTTCCAGAGCTCTGACGAGTGATTACTTTACAAACAAAATAGCGGGATCTTGCAAACGTCTTTGGCCAATTGACCCAGAACATAGGTTTGGGTTTACATGGGCTTAATTATTTCTCTGTGTGTATGTGTGTCATACTGGGAAGACGTCCCAGTTGTACACGCTATGAGGTAGCAATTATCTCTTCCTACATGCTTGCATAGTAATTAATTTAGAGGGGCCTGGCTCTGAGTGGAGCCCCTGGATGCCCCGGTAGTGAATATGTTCCATGTTCCACTCTGGGGAAAAAAAAAAACCTTTAAGAAGCTCAGAAATGAAACTGAAAAATAAAAATATTCTTTGGAGCATTTTCTCCCTGACGAGTCTGATAAAGTTGGAGAGGGAACAGGAAACCCCTGGAAAGTCTAGCTATGGAGAAATTGTAGCTATAAGGAGATACAGATATACAGCTTATGTATGTAGGAGGTGTGAAAGAAGTTCTCTGCTCCAACCTATCTAGGAGTTGCAGTAAGCTCTGACACTTCCTAGTGCTTCAGTCACATGCACAACAAGGACTTCAACTAAAGACAATAGATACAGGCAGAGAGAATCCCATTTGCTCCCCTCAGCTTTGAAGGGGCCCAAAGTGGAGTTCAGGGAGGCAGTCACCAGGCTTAAGGGGGCTAAAATTTAAATGCATTGAAAGTAAAATGGCCTCAGTTTGGGTGATTTTTTAAAGAGAAATAGGTCCCGCTGAAGAAAACTTGGTAATACACAAAGGTCAAAGTTGGTCTTTGCTATGAGAGCAAAAGAGACGTCAGAAGGGTGATTCAAAATTATAAACAGAAATTGGAGAGGTGCCCATTGTGATAGTCTGAGCTCAGCTTCGATGTGGATAAAGAAGGAAAGTTAATTTTTAACTTTAACTAAGATTTTTGCACGTTAAAAGATGTGTTGTAATTCCCTGTGATGCAGTGTAATGAGAAACGGGAATATATTTACTGATTTCACGTTTGTCTCAGAATGTGTGAATGTGAGACTTCTGTGTTGACTGTTTGTCACTGGATTTACGTCTGTCTCATCCACGCTTGCCACTGCTTTTCTGAGAATTGCTGTTTGCCTCCAGATAAATTCATATTAATACTGGCTCTCCTTTAGCTACCCACACGCTAAGGAGGGGGGAAACAACAGGCAGATTCTCTCCATCCTGGATGAAAGTGCCCATATGCCGATGGTATCCATTTCACCCGTGCCCCTCTAGTTGATGTCTCCTGTGGGCTCAAGGGGACTATCACTGCCCAGCGCCCCCGCGAGCCCCTCTCTCAGTTCCTCAGTGCCTGGGTCAGGGTGGGGAATTTCCTTCCAAGGGACATATTAGACTCTTCTGTCTTATGGGGTGGTGTGCATTTTCTTCCTTGAAATTGTATTTTCCTTTTAACCCGGACTCATGATTTCTGTAGACTTCATTTCTGCCTTGTATGCGTATTGTGAGCTGGAAAAGAAATCTTTAAATGGTTCGAAGCTGCCGCTGACTGTAAGGTTACTAGAGCTGACAGTGGGCTTGCGCATGCACAGATCTGTAAATCACTTAAATGTATTGCACATCATTTCCTGATGCCTGCTCTCCCTGTGAGCAGAGCCCCGCTGGGATGAATGTCATCACAGCGTGTAAGCTCCTGGGTTTGATGCTCCTTTTGTTTGCAGGGGAAGTGGGGCTCGCTTCTGCTGAGACGCGGGGAGCGGTATGGGCTGCCACAGGGACACCAGCCGCCTGACTTCGTTGTAGCCTTTCCCTCTTGCAGGCTCAGGGATCTTGTACTTCCTCCATCCCACACAATGCCGAGTACTTTATTTCGGGTGTGCAGGGCGGGTGGGAACTCCCTCCTCAAGTGCTGCTTCTTAAATGGGCAAACTCGTGGGGAAAGGGTCTCTGAGTGATTGAGGACACTGTGTTTCCGTGTGTCCCCTGGTAGCTTGAGATGAAGCCTCCCAAGCAGGAGAGAAAAGCTCTTTATTTCACCCTGGAACTGTCTGGAAGAGATTTTTATTGTGTTAGTTATGTTAGTTATTAAGTGAAATTTCCACGCCCTTGCTAATACATGCAGATCAGCATTTGATAGTCTAAAACACAAAGCAAGCACACCCCATAAGGTAAGACCACAAAATGGTTTCAGAAAATCTCAAAGCAGTCATTTTATGAGGTTATCTGTCCATGCAATCATTGCAACTTCTGTTAAACCACCAAAGTGCCAGCAGCCACCTGGAGCAATGGGTAGCAATGGTGGCTGTCGCCAGAGAAGCAGCCATTACCACTCCCGGTAGTGCTGGACTCGGAGCGGCGTGGTGGCACCACTCCCTTCGCATCGCAGGCACTTACCCTGCCGTGCTTTTCTGCAGATCCAGTCCCATCTGGCTCCAAGAGCTGCCAGCGGATCTGGATACCTTTGTGAACGTAGCTTTTTTTTTTAGCTTTTTTTTTTTTTTTAACCCGGACATGTTATACAATTACAATGTGTATTTATTTCTACCCTCGCTACTTCCTCTTCAAATTATGCAAGCTGTTTAAATCTCTCTGGCATTTTCATGGAAGGGTGGATTCTGCGGGGGGTGTGTGCGTGTGTAGCAGCTATATAATTTCCTACTGCTGATTTCCCCTGGGGGAAAGGGACCAAACACCAGCACCATCTGCACATCTCGGGGGGCTTAAGAACTTGGCACCCTGAAAGTCAGCTAAGTGGGATCCAGCACCCCAAAGGCTGGGCCAGGAGATCTCAAAAGGGAGCTAATTAGTCTCCGTCCTTTTGAACTAAAGAACCGGGACTGCTTGACAGTGATTGCAACAGATTTCTGTCCTTCGGGAGCTGGGCATGGGAACAGATGGGGCACGCGAGCCAGCAGATAAAAGAAACACCTATCCCGGGTCAGTGCTTGTTCTTTGTATCCGTACCAAAAGCATGATTCTTCTGCAAACACTCATTTCACAAAGCATTGCAAACTTTGCATTAGGAAACGCTGGAAAAAAATACAAAAATAATCTGGATGTAGATCTTGCACCTGCTGTGAAGTGACCATGCCTGCTCGGCGCTGGGTGAGGCGGGGAGGTGAGGTGCTGCTCGGGGGCGAGAGGCGAGGGCGGGCGGGCAGGCGTATCTCACGCTTTGCCTCCTCAGTGGTAAAGTTGCATCACCCCTGGACTGACTGCCCTCAGCCTGCCTCTGCATGGCTCGTGGGAGAAAATTGTCTGTTCCTGCTTGCTAGCTGGCATCCCCCCCTCCAGATCTGAAATGTACGCTAATAAAGGAAAAAAAAAATCTCATTAAAAGTACACTAATCAGACTTGTATGAGATCCCAGCTCTTCTAGCGCTGAAGTTGCCGAGGAAATTGAAGTGTAGCTTGCTTACACTAACTCTCTTCAAACAAATTACCTCTGCAGAAACAAGCTTCCAAATCTGGGCTCTTAAAGTTAGGCTCCAAAATCCCTTCACAGCCATCTAAGCACCCATGACCCGGGGCAGCCAGACACAATGCACCCACAGCATGGCTGGGCGCGGGGACAGTCCCTGCGTGGGAAGCAGAGCGTGGTTTGGGGAGCTCCCTCGGCACTGAGCCCAGCCCCACCGAGCCCTTGAGGTTTCCATCGGCTCCGCCAGGCTGGTGGGAGCTCTGCTTTGCTGGAAACGAAGTTTTCGACATGGAGTGAGCAGAGAAGGGGTGGGTTGAGGCACTTCCCTCCGAGCCCCACAGCCTAGGTGTTCTGGACACAAAATTAGCAGTCCTTGGTGGGCTCCCTCGCATCCACCCCACTTTTCTCTCCTCTCATGGTTAGGTAGAGGAAAATAAGAAGACTGCTGGTGTTGGGTGATTTTTCTCCCCCAAAGCACCTGTGCTGATGAGCCTCTACATAGTTGCATCTTTTGGGCGTGCCAGTGGATTTGCAGCGTAAGTAATCCAGGAGGATGGGTAGCACTGAGGTCAGTTCACATCCATGACACATTTCAGCCTGTATCTATCTTATTTTCCCCGCTCTATTCTTTTCTTCTTCCCCTGGAAATTTAGCTGCTGCCTTCAAAGTTTGTCATAACATTATGCAGGACAAATAAGTACAACCAAATGATACTTTGGGGGCAAAAAAGAAAATAAAAAATCCTAACTAGTTTAGAGGAGCAGCTTGGCAAACTTTTGATGGAGTTATGGCTTTCCTTGACAGTGTGCAACTGGTCTGGACAACCAGAGAGATTCTTTCAGTTCCCGTGTTTCCAGTGCCAAACAGCATTGCTGCTGGTCCCAGGACACAGCAGGTGGGTCTGCTGGAAAGCCACCTGATGTTTGGGGAGTGTGGAGTTGACTCAGGTGTGATTCAGTTCTTTCTCTTCTCTCAGACCTTCTGCATGAATAAAGCCAGTCTCTGTCTCAGCATCCTCACAGGTGAAAGGGCTGGGGAGGGGACAAGGCAAGGAGAAGGGAGCAGAAAAGCCAGGTGTGAGACAGGGCTGAGGAGAAGAGGTCGATCTTCCTCCCTGCCTAAGTCCTCCCCAGAAAGTTCTGCAGGATGTCCAAAGGTCCCTGCCATGATTGCTGCTGCACCTCCTTCTGCTGACTGGCAAACTCTTTTCTGTATTTTTGCCAGGCCACGTTTGGAGAGCAGGGGAGGGGCAGTGTGTCTCTCCCAACATCCTGCTCCGGCAGGCTCCTGGGGGGAGAAGGGAAATTGCCTCTGCTCGGTCCCTATTAACACTTTCCCCGCAGCGTGCCTTTGGCTGCCTGTTTCTCCTAACTGGCACTCCAGCTTTTAGTTATATATCATGGTTATCTATAAAATATTTTAATATTCTAGGCTGGGCTGCATTTGTAAATACCAGTCACCCTAGAACACGCAATGCTTGCTGATGCATTGCACAATTTTTGGTACAAGCAATTTCACTTTGGTCTTCCCTCACACTGCGTGGTTTTAAAACACATAAAATGGAAAAGAAAGTACTTTAAGCTACGTGTGTATGCATGTGCAATCATAGTGCAAAACAAAGGATGCTCTTAATAACACAGGGCATGGTGTAATTCCATGAGGACCGGGCCCTCAGTGCTCTGCAAGGGGGTGCAAGCCCAGTGAGCTCCGAGATCCTTAATCCACCAGCGCGGAGGTGGTGGGGTGCACGGGGGCTGCCGGCGTGCTGTGGGGCAGCATGGTCGTTTCGGGTGCAGGCAGGGGCGCTGCCAGCAGCTGAGCACAGGGCTGGCATCGTCAGTCTCCTCCAAGTGCCCGGGGCAGAGGAACAGGCACGGCGGGCTGGGACCAAGAGTACGTGAGGAAATGAGCCGTGCCCTGCAAGTGCCTGTTTGTCTATAAAAGGTCAATGAAGACAACGGCAGGCCTGATCTGACTCGCTCGGTCACATCGTGCATTGTAGACATGTAAAGCTCCCGTACCTGACTGCAGACCTCCCTAATTCCTGCCGTCCCTTGCGTGGCTGCGAGGAGTTTCACCAAGGCTGGGGAGGCAGGCTCCTTGGCTGCAGCGGGCTCACCATCTGGGAATCCTCCTCTCTGCCTCTGCAGAATGTATTTCTTACTTAAGCCAGCTTAACCAGGCTGGCTTCAGGTCTGTCAGGCCGCTCTCTCGTGCCGGCCCCCGAGGTGCCTGTTGTGGGGAAGGGTCCCCACCTGCCTGACATCCAGCACAGCCCCCTGGCTGATTGCTGTCGGAGGGTAATAGGGATGGACGCTCATGCTGCTGGTTCCCAGCCCACCTGGAGACAGCTCTATTTATATCCTGATCTTTAACGGTTAATCATTACACTTTAGATCCATCCTCCTGACACGTATTTATCCCTTCTGGAAATACGTTTAGCCTCCTGAGACTGAGTGAGTAATGGTAAAAAGGAAGAAAAACTTAGAGAAACTGAGCTGAGCATCTCTCATGCCCACGTGTAGTACATCGGTACTATCAGACCTAGGGTATTTCTGAAGGTCCCAAGTTTATCTGCCACGGTAGGGCCAGGGAGGAGGCTGAGCATATCGGCCA
Source organism: Pygoscelis adeliae (assembly GCF_000699105.1). Taxonomy (NCBI): domain Eukaryota; kingdom Metazoa; phylum Chordata; class Aves; order Sphenisciformes; family Spheniscidae; genus Pygoscelis; species Pygoscelis adeliae. The sequence continues at coordinate 2,420,625 of NW_008824306.1, read as the reverse complement.
CTTGGAGACTTAGAACAACTTTCCAGAGTACAAGTCCTTGGGCAGTGGGATGGGGAAGGCACCATGTGCTCCCTTCAAGGCTCAGAGATGCTGGGCAGATCCTCTGCCACTGATCAGTTGGGGGCAAGGCAGGGTGAGACTCAGGTCTCATTAGATTGGTGTTACTTTTATTCAGCTCATCAGCTCATATATTTAGAGAGGGCAGAACTCTGTGCAGACCCTTTGGCATAGGGCCAAACTAGATATAAGGAAGCAATTTTTTACACTGAGGGTGGTGAAGCACTGGAACAGGTCACCCAGAGAGGTGGTGGATGTCCCATCCCTGGAAACAAGGTCAGGCTGGACGGGGCTCTGAGCAACCTGATCTAGTTGAAGATGTCCCTGCTCATTGCAGGGGGTTTGGACTAGATGACCTTTAAAGGTCCCTTCCAACCCAAACCATTCTGTGATTCTACGATTCTACGATTCTATGACTCTATGATAGAGCTTCCGCTTGGGATTTCCCAGCCTCATCCTGCAAGACAGAACTCCCTCCTCTGAGGAGAGAGCAAACCTGGGTCCTGTGTGGTCTGTCCTCAGCTCCATAATTCAACAACTGCTCCAAGCAACGTGCACAGCTGCTGAAAACATGCAAATGCCCATTTTTGTGGAGGGAAGCAGAGGCTGCTGCTTCTTTCTTTGAGAAGTCCTGCAAAACAGAGAGGAGGAAGGAGCTGGACCGTTGCCTGGCAGATGTTCTGCTGGGAGTTTGAGCTGCTGCTGGAGAGTCTTGAAGGAGACATGTTCAGCTCCAGGACACATGTGAGTTACCAGCAAAGGGGAAAAACAATTGCTTGAGCAAAGACGAGCAGACTTAAAATGTAGAAAACAGCTATGGGTTTGGTCACAGGACCACAAGACAGAAAACATGGATGTGGGGATAACAGGAGAAATTGTTATCTGGAAATTGATAATAGGGCATGAAATAGCCCCATGAATTCCCAGTCCCAAGCTCCCCAGTCTTGAGCTTGGTTTAATAGAATCATAGAATCATAGAATCATTAAGGTTGGAAGAGACCTCTAAGATCATCGAGTCCAACTGTCAACCCAACCACCATGCCCACTAAACCATGTCCCTAAGCGCCTCATCTACCCGTCTTTTAAATACTTCCAGGGATGGTGACTCAACCACTTCCCTGGGCAGCCTCTTCCAATGTTTAACCGCT
>NW_008824306.1:2407233-2419397 GCF_000699105.1 Pygoscelis adeliae | reverse complement strand
GCTCTTTCAGTAAAGAAATTTTTCCTCACATCCAATCTAAACCTCCCCTGGCGCAACTTGAGGCCATTTCCTCTCGTCCTCTCATCCTATCGCTAGTTACTAGTTAATCACAGCTTAGCTGTAGACTAAAAGAAGGGCTTTTTCTTTGCACTGTGGGTTGTTCCAAAGGACTTTGGAAATCAGTTATGTTATATTTTCAAGCTTATCTGGTCTGTAAAGAGTTTTAAAATGTTTGAAATTGATCACATAGGAAGGATTTGAGAAGAATGCTTGTCTTGTTTTAAGGAAAAAGTTTAGTATAGCTAAAAACTTGGGAGCCAGGAAGTTTGGCCACTTTCAAACTTTTCTCCTTGCTAAAAATAGCATCCTTGGTATGCAAGCTTAGGCCACAGCATGAGAACTAAATCCAACACCTGCAAGTGGTCTTAGATGTTTTTCTCTTTTTTAAGCTCTTTTCAGTGTTTTTTAATGTGCTGATGAATTCTGACATATAGGCATAACTTTACTATGATGGGCCAAATACATTCAATATCATATGTAATAAACCAGTATATAAAAGATACTGTCTTGATAGTCTCATCTTTTGTTTGGGTGTTATTTGGCATTCTGATGGATTCGTTGTATATCTGTACCTCCTTTCAGCCACTTTATTTAATATTTTTAACTTTCTTAATACATAGACATGAGATTTTCTCTTTCAGTTAGAAGCAAAGATCATTTCACAGGACCAAGGTGGAGTTATTCTGCTATTTGTGAGAATGCCATTCAGAAAACTCTTACAATATTTTTTATAAAAATGTGTATTTTCTTTACAAAAAATATTGTACAGTTCTGTAAAATCTCTAAGATAAGAGTTAAAGCAAACCTATTTAAAAGCAAAGAGAAAAAATCAGTGAAGTGGTCAAAAGAAGGCTGAAACAGTCATAAACTCAGCCATGTCCAGGAGTGGGTGCTTCAGCTGGCATACCAAGTGCCACAGAGCTTTCGATAAAAGCCTGAGATCTGGCTGTGTGGCTGCTAGCAAATTAAAAAGTGCAAAAACATGTTTTCAACCAGGGATAGTTTTACCTTCAATTAAAATGAGCAAAAGAGGAAAACTGTGAACTTGGCCATGCAGATCATGGGCTGGCAACAGGATAATCAGCCTGCTTGATGAATTTCCCAGCGCCAGGGGTCCAGTCGCTCTTCTCCTCCTGATGGTGGGACAGAGAGGAAAGTCCTTGCAGAGGATGCCTTGGTGGCGGACCATGTCCCCGTGCCCAGAGGAGCCCTCTGGAGACGTCTGGCATCCTCCTGGTTGCAGGGGGTGCCCTGGGTGGGGAGACTAACTAGCTGACCCAAAATTGGGAGTAGGGGGTAAATCTCTTTGAAGGTCTTTTTGCCTTGGAAAGAGGGAAGATGACAGACCTTTCAAAGAAAGCCATCTGGTGCCGTGCTGTCTCTCCCTTCCTGAGCCCAGCTTGGCCCCGGGGAACAGGGAGCCGGTGGGGCAGAGGCGTTTCACGTGGGCAAGTCCTCTGCATGAGCTGTGCCCTGCTCAGGGGTGCCGAGCCCTCTGCATGTGGCTGTACAGCTGTGGTGGATTGTCACCTCCTCACTGGAGTTACACATCGTGGGAAGGAAGCATTTAAACCACTGCCCACCGTAGGGGCAGCTTTTTGGATGAATAACAATACAGATGGTGGGTCGCCAGTAATGCATGAGGGCAGGCTGGAACTCAGAGGGAACTTTGCAGGAGTTTTCCAGAAAGGCTGTGTGTGCTGCTGACAGGTTCCTGAGTTTTATTCATTAGCTGCATTTTTTATCAGCTTGGGTTTAACCAGATTAACAGTGACTTCAGTGAGCAGGGAGTGGGGAAACAACAACAACAAAAAAAGGAAACAACACCCTTTATTACATATTGATAAAAGATGAACATGTTTTCAACCGGGGATAGTTTTACCTCAATTAAAATCAGCAAAAGAGGAAAACTGTGAACCTGGCCATGCAGATCGTGGGCCATGCAGATCGCCCACCTAAAATTAAGTGAAGCCGATGGGTTGTTAGCAGTGGTGTTACAAATGGTGAAATTCAAACGTGAAATGCTTCAGGTCTTGGAGGAAGCCTCCTGCTGAGGTCAGCAATGTGGTGAAGTGCAGGAGTGTGACAGCTGACTTCCCCGCTCCTGCAGTAACCCCCGGCAGGTAAAGGCAGGGGGGGTGTTATGTGCCCTGGACGAGAGGGCTGGGACTCGGAACAAGTGGCTTTTATTCCCGCTTCTCTGTTTAACGTGCTCCTTACTCCTGGACCATATCAACAAACTTCTTTCTTCACTTCGCAATCAATGGGCTTGACTCCATGGAGTGTTGTGATACTTAAGGAAGCTGGACAAAGTGGCTGAAAAATGTTACCTACGTGTAAAGTGCTCATTTTTTTTCTAAGATAATAAAAGCGGCTGGGGAAACTGGGTGCCTGGAGCACTGAGGGATGATGACAAAATTAATGATGGCCTTATGGAGAGCCAAATAGGAGCAAAGCCCACTTTATTACCATTGGGAGCGCAGACACAATGTTTCTGGGCGGGGGCCTATGGGTGTTTCCAGAGATTCTCACTGGAAGTCAATGCTTTTACAGTGAAGCAAAATTTCCGTGTGAAAACAAAAAAGCAAAAATAAATTTCCATACCTCTGTTGAATATGAAGAAGGCTGAAGTCTGCTCCTGTGTGGAAGGTGAGCTGAAACCTCAGTACTATTTAGGTCAGGCTGTAAATCCACTGAAGCCAGAGGTTACTCGCAGGAATTATGGGGCTAACAGCACAGATCCTGTTGTAAAATTGAACTTTAGCTTTTACTATTTCTCGGCAACTGTTCCGCGTACTGGCCGTTTCTCAACATCCTCCTAAGTATTTTGCCTTGGAATATAAATCTGGAGATAATTTCCATGTAACTAAATATTTATCCTGAGACTTTTCAATGATTAATGTGCATTTAATCCTTTACCTATGTGACTGAACATGAAAATGCAAATACCTGAATAACTAATTATATCCTTGAAATCTGGTTCTCTTTTCCCCCTTTTTTCCCAACTATTTTAGGGACATTTTCCCCAAAGCAAAACTCTGTTATCTTGGCATTCCCCGCCAGCCCTATCAACCCCTCGAGTTGCCTTTCCGAGCTAAGGAGTGCTCTGGCCCTTTGATGTGCACTGACCAAGAGCCGATCCCCCAAAGTAAAATTTCTGCTGCGAATGAGTCACTGGGTAGCGAGCGCAGCGGTGTTTATTTTCCCTGCCCTGCACGATAAGGGATGACGTGTACTGCGGATCTCGAAGCCTCTAATGTAATTTAAACCTGCCTGTAACAAAGAACAGAGAATAATATCAAACTTCATTTCAGCGCACTAAAGGGAGAAGGTTCCATCTGTTCTTTATATTGCCGTTAATGAATATGCAGAAGAGACGGACCCACTTGCCACCCAAGTGGCGGGGGAGGCAGGGCCCCGCGCTCCGTGCTGCCTTAGGAGCAGCAGTTAAGAGCAATCCCCAAACGGACTTTCTTGCAACATGGCAACCACCAGTGCATCAGGTACAGACACGTCCCTGGCCTGGCCCCCCAGGAAGGGGAGTCGCTGCCAGTCAGACCCCGAGTTAGGGCCTACGTTCGCCTCAACGTCAGGAGACAGCTTGAAACTGGGAAGGGGTGGGGGGATCCTATTTATGCAGCCAGACCCTCCCAGCAGGAACCAAAATGCTGCAAACATGGAGAGCAGCTGGAGGAGGCTCAGCTATGGCCAAGCACTATGTACAAGCGATTGGTGCCAGAAAAAACACTCCTCCGCTCCTTGCGGTAAGCAGCTCGTTCTTAATCATTTGCAGCTAACTGAGATTAGCTGTGAAAATGCATGGCAGAAGCTTCAGCATGGTGCATGTTATGTTAACAGGAAACAAAGGAGATGTACATACATCTTTTTGCATGTGTAGGCAAGGTAGGAACGGTTGGCAAGTGATCTCGAGCTGCAGAAATACCTGTATGATTTTAGGAGCAAAGTCTGTGATAAGATCATGTTATAACTAGGGTTTGGACTGAGACCTTCTGGGAGAGATTAAAGGAAGGCGCAGAATTAATGCGTGACAAAGAATGAAAGCTTGTCAAGCAAGAGAGGTAAATCATGGAAGGAGGAGGACAGTGTCTTAACAGAAGGGACAAAGTAAAAAATCAAGATACTGCAGGTAAAGGCTTGATGCAAGGGGTCATGTGAAGTTCAAAGTCAGACTCTAGCAAAAAATGGCATGTAAAAAGGCACAGCCTGTGACAGCCAGCATAAACTAACCCCCCGGTAGGTAAAGCTTGTGCGAAAATATAATGCATTACATTGCTGTGCAGAAGAATTTCCAAGAATCAGTGGACTCTGCATAGCCTGGACAGAGAGAAAGAGGAGGATGCTCCTACCTCAAGCAAATCCTGCAGAGAAACAAAACCAGTGCAGGCTGACAGGACTGAACCAGCCGTCTGAAGGAGAAGGAAGAGGAGTATCTGTGGATCCCAAGCTGGACACACACAAGAACGGTGCAGATGAACTGTGGTGGGTAAAAAGATCCAACTTCCAGCAACTGCAGTCGCTGCCAGTAATAAAAATATGCTATTTTAGTTACAATGCTGTCATACCTCTGGTCCCATCAAAAGGATGCATTTGTGCTGGGCCAGAGCAATGAAGGAGGGATCAGACGGATGTCCTCCAGGGGACATGGGTGCTCTGAACCCAAGGAAGAGGTGGGAGAACTCATACAGTGGGGCTTTGCAGGGCCTCCTGGCACACAGTGCTGACCAACAGGAGTTCAGAACATGAAGCACAGTTCTTGGTTCTGGATGTTTTCTGAACCATGGGGTATAACCCTTTTCCCTCTGCATATCAAACATTGGGCTCCAGCTTCAGGAAGAGGATCGTCCCCCAGGATGAGTGGGCAGTGTCTTCGTGCTGTAATTATACCTCCAAACACAATGGAAGAGGGTCACCTCTGAGCAGCCTGCTGTCATCCCTCACAGGGGCAGACCTGTCCTTTCCCTCCCAGCAATAGCGGGGTGCCTTCATGGCAGCACCCTCTGCCCCCCGCCCCTGCCCTTCCCTCCCTGTCTTCCAGGCGGCTGCATTGTTCTCACTGGTCCGACACGAGCAGTTTCCAATGATCAGAACATAAGACTGTTTTCTCCCCAATACCAGCTTCCCAGAGATTTTCTTTTTTTTTTTTTTTTTTCCAGACTGTTTGTTTACTGAAATGCTTGCTCTAAAAATATACGGCTCCTTAATTTATTGGTCCACTAGAGAAAACTGCATCATGTCTGAAATGCTTTAATAACAATCTAAGGTGAGGGACGACCAAATAAATGATAATTAGAGTGTCAGAGAGGCATTCCCAGATCCCCCCCACCCTCTTCAGATGTCAGTACACCACAATAACCAAGCAGAAGCAGGAAGCAGGTGTTGAAAGCCCACGTGATGCTCTTGGTAGCCGGCCACCTGCAGCAGCTGTTCTCTGTCCTACTGGCCACAGGTAGGACTTCTTATCACAACAGTGCTCTCAACCTTTCTGGTGACTAACACTTAATGAGTTAGAGCAGCAGTAGACTCAGTGGCACAAGTTGGTTTTTTAATAGGCTTTTCCCAGCTACCCTTGGTCATCACTGCATTTTGGTTGAAGATGAAAAGTTCCTGGTCTCTGGGCAGCGGATGCCCAGTTATGTCATGAGCCAACGCAGCAAGGAACCAGGTCATCCTTGGTAAGAGAGGCCTGAGTTTGAGCATGCAGGCTGGGGGAGTGCAGGTGAGTTTTCAGGTGAGGTTTCCATGCCTCTGTGCAGCACGTGCTCCACTTGGCCGCTGGCAGGTGCACCGGACATGGCCTCTGGGGAGCACTGGCTTGTCTAACGCAGTGCTGGAGAAGCTCTTGTTCTTGGGACATGTCTGCATGCAAAGGGGAAGGGATTTCCACTGGTGCTTTGCTACACATGGAAAACCCTCACTTTCCTCCCAGTTCCTCTGTTGCCAAGGCCACAGTCTTCGTAGGAATCACATGTGCTGTCGGGGCTTTGTTAGGACCACATACCTCTTTTACACAGGGCTTTACCTGTAGACTTCTCTGTAGCACATTACGTACCTCCAAGTGGCAATATTTGATGTTGACCACTACAAGCCTCAAAAACTAACTCCATAAATGATGGATGCATCCCTAGCCACAGGTCTGAGTGTCCTGAGAGAGGGAAGCACCCTGCTCTGAGCTCTGCTCTTGTGCCCGGCGGGGCACAGGGGTTGCTCCCAGTGGGGAGCAGAGGGGAAGACCCTCCAGCTGAGGTGAGATGGAGGCCCCTTCACAAAGACCCTCAAGCTCTTCACGGGGGGTGGAAAAGTGCTAAAGATGGGCTGGGAGGTTGGGGATGAGGCTTCTCTGAGGATTTCCAGTGGGGCTGCTCCCAGAGGCTGAGCCAGAACCCTGCTGGTCTATGTACATTGCAGGTAGAGAAGAATATTGTTCCACCATGGCTCGCTCCGGTAGCGTGGCCTCGTACAGCCCAGCTCCGCATGTGCCCGCACAGGGCCAAGGGGCTCCCAGGCACCAGCTGCCTCAACTTCCACCCAGGGTCAAGATACCTTCCCCGAGCTCAGCCCTTCTGAGCCCTCTGGGTGGTAAGGTCTCCAGTGAAGTCCCTCCATAAGTCTTCATCTCTCTGCCTTTGCCTTGCTCTGAAAATTCAGCAGTTACTTAATATTTATAATCCACTGGGGCCTTCATGGTATTACACAGTGTATCAAAATATGTATATTATTTTACATCAAATCTAATGTTGAGTCCACTCTAATGCTGCAAGTAATGTCAGCTCTTTCACCTTTGTCCTCCTGGCATTGTGTGCTGATGGTGAGGAAAAATACTGGGGTTTAGTTTATACAGTTAAAACCTTTGTGGTATAGGGCTGATTTACAGGATGCTTCATGGGATGCTTTCTAAAAAAAGAATTAGTCCTCCTCAAGTGTTTCTGTTGTTCATCAGGATCAAAAAAATATGCGGGAACAGCATGGGCAGAGGTCACAGCACCGGCAGTGACCGGAGCCTATCTGAATCACTCACTTCTGACGATCCACACCTAAGGTATCGCATTTTTCTAAACACAGAGGAAGACATGGTTTGTGCTCTCTGCTCTTCAGGCACTCCAAACCATCACGATGTGATTAGGACACTCAGAATCGCAGGATGGGAGCTAAATGCTAAGATTGTCAATGGAATTGCTAATGAGGACCTAAAGATGACATGGTGAATGATAGCAGATCAGTAATTGCTTTTTCCTTGTAGTGACTTAGCAATTAGAAATGGAAGAAGAAAATCAGGATGAAATTTGAGAGCTGTGCTGTTTAGAGTACCTGCTTCTGTTTATTTTTAACCCTCCCTTTCATCCTGCTAATCCCTTCCACGACGTTTTCGCTCCCTCGCTCTGCGCAGTGCTGCATTATATTTGCAATGCCCTGTCATTCGCATCGTGTCTGCAAGCTGTCTTCTTCAGGCATGAGCCTATTTAGACAAGTTGTCAGGCTGAATGGGAAAAATCTTAAATCAATGTATTTCAGCATGCAATCATATATAGGCTAATTTATCTGCTGCCCTGTTCAGCCTGTCAGTTTAAAATGAGGTCTTTCAGGCATGGTGCCTCTGAAAGTCTCCTGATTAACAGAGCAATTTTTATTGGTAGGGCGACAACGTGATTGTTTTATGGTAATTGTTATCATTTGGACCTGTGTATATGCAATTGGGGGAGATTAAAGTAAAGAAAATATAAAGGTGATGAATATGCAGCACGTAGCCAAGATGGCAGAGGGATAGAAACGTTTGCCATATTGATGTTCTCCGCCGCAGCCGGGGCAGTGAAGAGCTGGCTGCTTCTCCAGGTGCAGGGAGGTCCCTGTCCCACGGCAGCAGCCGGCGGGGCATCCGCCTGCGGGTGACAAAACCGTGTCCGCTCTCAGTCCCGCGTTCCTGTTTCTCTGACGAAGGTGGCTGCCTTTCCTCCCCTCCCTGGCAAAGGGCTTTGGGGATGGAAAGCAGATAAACAGACAAAAAGGATGAAACAGTAGCACAGTCACGTCAGTGCCAGCAAGACCTCTTGAGATGGACTCACTAGTCCCAAGGGTACAACCCCTTTTGGGGTGAGTTTAAATTTATTTTCAACTGTTCTTTTGCTGGCTTTCCTGTTAATTACTTCCTACCACTTTTACTTCTCTCACTTTTAAGTGAAGTTTGGATTTGTGGAATACATTGCCTCTGTGGGCATGGAGCTTTCTAGCCCTCCCTGGCACGAAACCATGCAGCAAGACCAGCTCACTGGTAAATCTAATCCCTCAGCTGGGAAGAGCTACCTCTATAAATAAAAAATACTCCAGTCTGTCCCTTCAGCTCTGCTGCCCCTGAAATCAAAAGCAAAACCCCAGTGGCTTCCCTGGGGAGGGTCTGGGCCACAGCGTTCTTGCTAAAACCACCAGCAGGTCAGGAGCGTGCAGATGCTTGCCGAGCCTAGACCTGCCCGCTAAGAGCTGGACTGAGATCAGCAACTCACTCTAGATAAATCACCAAGCATGAGATCATACCCCTTTTTTTTTTTCCTTTTTTACATTACATTATTGAGGCTTACAGGAAAGGGATCAGGACAGCAAATTTTGTCTCTATTAAAAACATGTCAGGCTTTTTCTGCTTTGTAATATATTTTGGTATCTCGCTGGGAGAGTGGGGCTGGCTGTTCCCTGCAGTTACAGCCGCACAGCCCGAGCCACTGCAGCCTCCCTTTTGCTCCATCTGCTGTAAATGAGGAGACCAGTGTAGCCCCTCCATTCTTCTTAATGTGCCACAATCCTCAGCTATTTATTCCTGCCTTGCAAGCCTTAGCTACTCGTTCTCACAGCATCTCTGAGCTGCCAGCAGCTGCTATTCGCCCCCTCCATGTCTTTCAGGAGAGCTGCTGGAGTACGGACTGACTCTGCCTTGCCCAAAGCCCCCGAAGAAGGGTGATGGCCAGCAGGAAGCTGGGAAGAGCGAGGGTCATGCCCAAGCTCGTAATGCAGGCACGGATGGGACTGCTCATTGCTTTTGCAAAGGATTGCAAGCAACTTCACAAGTTTGCTGACGTTTGTACCTGAGCAGATTAGGCATGCAATGCTCCTGTGCCAGAGATGCTCTATCTTCCACCAAGTATTGAATGACTACTCAGGAGTCTGGTCCTGTCCTCAGGGTCAGGAGGGCACATGAGGAGAGTGCACGTATTCCTTAAAACCTTAATTACTTCAGCTGCCCAAGCTGAGAGCCAGTGCTTACATAGCAGAGGTTTGTCATGGGTGGGAAAAGCTGAGCAGACATTTCTGTCTGCTTTTCTGTCCCATTTCATTCCCCTTTTCCCGTGTTTCCAAAATATATTTATAGTTTTTTCTTTCTGATCCTCTGTTGTTCTATGCTATTGCTATTTCATTCACCATAACAGAGTGCTTGTTTGGTTTGGCATTTTGTTCAGCTGCTGTGTGGGTCATGGACCCAACCATGGACCCAATCAAGGATATTCTCTTACCGCTCCCCTCCCTCACACTCCAGCTGGCAGCACAGAGATTGAAAATCTCAAAGCATCTCCATGAAGTGGAAAGGATGATAAAAGTGCTTTGTCGTTGGGGGCTACCTCTGATTCTCTTGCATTGACCATGATGCAGGACTTCCCTTGCAAGCTCTTAACCCAGATCAGCTGAAATGTGACGACTTGCTGCAGTCCTGGTGAAACAGTGACTTCCACACTTGCTGCGCTGTGCACTGAAGGATTGCTTCACTGCCTCCTACCACCTAATGCAAGCTGCTCCTCTGTGCTAGGCAGTACCATCTGTGGGAAAAACCTATCCTAAACCTCTCACTGCTCACACAGTTGATCCATTTGAGGTCTCTCCTCTAAATTAATCTGCCAAAGCACATCTTTGTTCTACAGTTTCACCACTTCTACTGTTTTCAGTAGTGTTTTCCCTGAGAAGTTGTCATGATAAAGCCACGAGCCATTCCGACATGCTCTTCTCTTTGAGGAGCGTTGGCCAACCATCTTGCATAAGGTACTTTCACTCATGAAGTATGTACATCTGAAGACATGTTTCCGAGTTGTCCCTTCCCCACGTCACTGGCAGGCATCGGCATTAGGGATGAGGTGGCAGTCCTGTTCAACTCCATCCCAGCAAGGAGCTAACTGCAGCTCACAGTCCAGAAAGACTCATTTTTTAAAAGCTGAAAGCCAAATTTCTGGAACAAAATCCTACCATTTCAACTGGAAAATCTGTTCAGCTGGAGCTGGGCTGCAGAAGAGGACAGCTATCTCGTTTTGCATAAGACACCAGCACGTAATCTGATGATTTTCTGTGACTAATACAATAGGTCATATCTGAATGGTTGATGGAGAGATGAGAGGTTTCATATTCTATTACCAAATCCCTGAGCCATCTGGTTCCTAATGACTTCTTTCAAAACAAAGGGAATAAGACTTCTGAATTGTGCAATGCATTCTGACATTCTCTTTTAGACAGAAGATGCCCATTGCTTCACATCAGCAAATGAGATCGATGCTTCCATGCACACTGTTCAGGTATTTCTGACCATGCACTTGATGGCAAATATATCCTCCTTCTTGCTCAAGCTGGTATTGTCCATCACCGGGAACCAGAGTGTGGAAAGTAGAGGGCAGTGCCTATTGTCACAGTGAGTGTTTGTTTCTAGTGGGGCAACGGGGGCGTGACGGGGGTAAAAACCTGACAGGAGCGTGGGGCTTGGCAGGGTGCTGCAGGCTGTGCCACCCGTCCCAGCTGCGGTGACAGCAACAAGCTGTGCTGGGGCGAGCAGCACACTGGGGGACACGTCCACATCCCTGTCCCTGTCCCCTGGGGTGGCAGCTGCTGGCCGGGCTCCGCCGCCGGAGCCAGGCGCTTCTGGGTGACCCATGTGAGCTGGAGCCGTAGGTGAGGAATGAGAGCCTTTCCTACCTCACATCCTTTTTCTCTGCTTATGCTTTAACACCAGGAGCATGTGCAGTGTCTCCTTTGCTCATGGGTTGGCTCCTGCTGCAGCTTGGCACGTTTTGCGGAGGATTCCTCAGAAATGCTCAGATGCTCACAGATGCTCACCTGCTCAAGGAGGGGTGCCCCGTGCCAGCCCAAATCCTGGCTGGGTGAAATGCAAAGTGCAGAAAGAAAGCTCCAAAATACAATGTTTTAAAGGGGAAGCTGCTGCCTTTGCTTCCCGAGGCCAAGCCACCAGCACAGCCCTGAGATGCCAGCGCAGCCCGGGTAGGTCGGCCGCGCTGCTGCCTTTTGAATCACTGACCCTGAGCGCGGTATCTAAGGCAGTGATGGCCACAGGGGCTCTCAGCGGCCTGAGTAAAAGCCTGTGGTCACCGAAGCCCACGCCACGCTCACTGAACTGGTAAAATTACCCGAGTTGGTTTGCTCAAGTGATAGCTCAATAACATTTATTAGTTGCAGTTGCAGTGCAAACCTGCCTCAGTGGAACCCAGGCCAGAAGTTTATCTGTCAGTGCTTTCACTGTTGCAAAGCTTTCGATGACGTGGGGTTTGCATGTTTGCTGTCTAGCAAAGGCCCTGATGCCCCTTTGCTTGCTGCAGCCTCTGCTCCAGGTGGTCCCGGGCTATAGTAAGATAGAATCATAGAATCATAGAATCATTTAGGTTGGTCATCAAGTCCAACCGTTAACCTAACACTGCCAAGTCCACCACTAAACCATGTCCCTAAGCGCTACGTCTACACGTCTTTTAAATACCTCCAGGGATGGTATTGTCTCAATGACTCAACTACTTCCCTGGGCAACCTGTTCCAATGCTTGACAACCCTTTCGGTGAAGAAATTTTTCCTCACGTCCAATCTAAACCTCCCCTGGTGCAACTTGAGGCCATTTCCTCTCGTCCTATCGCTTGTTACTTGGGAAAAGAGATGACACCCACCTCGCTACAGCCTCCTTTCAGGTTGTTGTAGAGAGCGATGAGGTCTCCCCTCAGCCTCCTTTTCTCCAGGCTAAACAACCCCAGTTCCCTCAGCCGCTCCTCAGAAGACTTGTTCTCCAGACCCTTCACCAGCTTCATTGCCCTTCTCTGGACATGCTCCAGCACCTCGACGTCCTTCTT
>NW_008824306.1:2401785-2406897 GCF_000699105.1 Pygoscelis adeliae | reverse complement strand
TTGTGGCCGAAGTGCAGGACCCGGCACTTGGCCTTGTTGAATCTCATACAGTTGGCCTTGGCCCATCGATCCAGCCTGTCCAGGTCCCTCTGCAGAGCCTTCCTGCCCTCGAGCAGATCAACACTCCCGCCCAACTTGGTGTCGTCTGCAAACTTACTGAGGGTGCACTCGATCCCCTCGTCCAGATCATTGATAAAGATATTGAACAGAACTGGCCCCAATACTGAGCCCTGGGGAGCACCGCTCGTGACCAGGGAACACCATTTGTGACCAGTCATGCAGAGGTGCTCACATGTTCTGCCTTTGGTCCTGCATGTCCTTATAATTTGCATTAAAATCACACACAAATGAAGGGACGTAAAATGGATGTATTTATTATTCCCTATTTATTGCTTATATAGTTTAGCCAAGCATATCATAACATTGTTTGTGAGATGCTATCTGGGATTACATATCCAATAAGTACAGTATATTATCAGCATACTATAGCACTATTATGTATAATTATATATGTTTATAGATACCCCATCACAGAGCAGCATGTTTCTTTGTTACCTTTGTGTTATGCTGCTTGTTGTGTCACATTCACAAATGATATGCTACCTCTAATTATGTACATTTATAGATGTATGCCGTATTTACTGCACACTATAGTATTTGCATCATCAATCAGAGTCATCCTGTTGACAGGCCAGCTGATGTTTATTTGTTTAATGTCTTTTGATTCTTTAAACATCTGACTTTTAAGTGGTGGGTGCCTTACAATGGATTCATCCAGTAGTTAGACCTGACTTACACAACTGATTAACCCACTCGGTGAAACCCTGGTTTCCCCAAGAGCCGCGGGCCAAGCCCCGGACCGTTTCACAGGGGCCAGGGTTTCACCACCTACGGCTGGTCTTACACACCTACCCGATTCAGCTTATTTAGGAAGAGCTCTGTTCTTTGATGGGTTCGAGGTCACTGTAGGTATGAACTCAGTCCTCAAGTGAAAGGCTGGATGAGGGGCTGCAACACCACCTAAAATTTGGGCTGCCAGCCATAGCTCCTCTATATTGCTTGCTCAAGGGTAAGGATTCTTGGGTCTGCAAATAGTATTGGTCTGCTGTGCTCCTTTGGTCCTTTCCCTAATGTCTATTTAATTGTTTCTCTCTCCGTAATACATAATTTAGGTCTGATTGAGTACAGAGTATTTTATTTATTTATGTATTCAAATTTTTAAAATGCATCTCTAGGCATCTTAGCAGTATGCTGGGCGCCTACCACATAAATTAAAAATAACAGCATAAACTTAGACAAAGGACCATCCATAAATAACTCCTCCTCAATTCACACCCTTAGCAATAGCCTTAGCTTGGAACAGGGAAATAGATGGGCTTTACAGCCAGTGGGGAAGGTTAATAAATCTGGGCACTGATGGACCAAAGGGGAAAATGAGTTTCAAAATTGAGGCGCCCCCTCTCCATCCCCTTCGTGGAGACGCCTTGCCTTGAACTCTTCACCTATACCGGTCCTCAGTGGGAGACCAGATCCTGCTGGCCAGCTCAGGGCTAGAAACAGGGACTGTTAGGGACATCTCACACTGCTACCGTGCTGCAAACTAGCTGACCGCATTCTGATCACACGAATATCTTATTTTTAAATAACTTTTGTCCACAGGTTCAGAAGTGATTTAATTTAGCACAATATTTATGTACCCTGTCTAAGACATATTAAGAGATAGCTGGATAGTCAGAAGATGGCTATTCACCCTTTTCTAAAGATCAGGCACTTTTTATAGATGTCAGATTGAGCACCAAAAGCACCAGTTAGTTTTGAAAAGGTAAGTCTGTGTGTGTGAGTGTACAGGGGAAAACATCCTCTTTAGAAGTAATTTGCTGAAAACAGTTTTAGAATTTTGTTCCTGCCTATGGCAATTTATGAAACACAAATGAGATATTGTACCAGTAGCGATGCTGAAATAAATCACTCTAAAAACAGAACTAAAATTTTATTTCATTACTAAAGTAAATATAAAATTGCTTTAGCACAGTTTCAAATTAGATTGGGGTTTGGTCAAGCTTGTTATAAATCCAATGATTGTAAAGCAAATGGCTCGAGATGAACTCTCAGCAGAGCGCTGTTGCGAACATGGCTAATGGGATGCTGTGTGGTGCAGAGCAATAAACAGAGAGAAGCAAAGGGGTGGATTTTGTGCCTGCAGTACAGGAATCAAAGGCAGTGATACAGCATGCTGTGTCCGGGTCTGCTGTCCAGTTCTTAAAAGGATGCCAAGAAAACAGAGAGGGGGGCAGAACAAACCTGCAAAACTGACTCACGGCCTGGAGAAAATGCCTTCCTCTGAGTAAGCAGGGCAATGGAGGTTGAGCTCAAACCAAGGTCCTACAGCCCACCTGTAAATGACGCTGGAAGACCATCGAGGAGGGCACACCACAGGAGGGAAATACCTGCAGAAGGTGGAGTCCTCTGTGCTGGCAAAGACCAAGTGGTGAGACACATGGTGATGGCTCTACCTCCTCGAGAGCAGGGCTGACTTCCATCTTGGGGTACCCACCACTGGTAGTCCTGTACCTGCATCCATCCAGGGATCACCGGGAGCTGATCGTACAGATGCGCCTGTGCAGAGAGATGTTTTGGAACCACGGGCTCTTTCTCAGGGGCAAAAGCATATAACATCAACAAGCTGCTGGGAGCAGATGTTCACATCAGAAACATGGTACAACCCACAGCAAGAAAGTCACAACTGACTGTGGGTGGAAGCTGGGTAAACTTCATCTGGGGGGACTTTGGGAGAGGCTTGACAAACCACTGTTGCCTGCAATGTTCGGCCAGGGTGCTCCTGCCCTGGTGCAGAGTGATGGGCTCAGGGAGGTGGGGTGCTCCCTCCAGCCCAGACGCCTGTCATCGTCTTCTTGCTCTCAGCTTGCAGAGCAGCCGGCGAGCTGCTTCAGCAACGTGAGGAGTAACCGTCTCACTGCTGAAGCCAGCGGCACCTCAGATGGCTGGGTGTCCTGCAGCCTTTCTCCTGCAGGAGAAAGCCCCACGTTACCAGTTAGCAATTGGATTCAGCTCACTTCTGATTTCCAACAGGGGCCAGTTGCCGGCACGCTGCCCGGAGAGCTGGTGGCACCCATGCCCACAGCAGCTGCCCTCGAAGGTACGGTCCCTCCTTCACCTCCACGGGGCTTTGGTGGGACTCCTGCTGGAAAAGCCCGTAGGATAGCGCCTAAAACCTTACAACCCAAACGCCAAACTCCCATCTGATTTCCGAGAAGGTAGGACTTGATTCCGTCAGAGACTCATAAACCTCTGTTAAGCAATGTGCTTTCCCTCCTCAACAGGAATATTTTCAAGCTGGTAGAGAGGGAGCTCCCTTGTTGTTATTAACCCACGCTGGGCACACTCAGGGGTTGATTCAGAGCTACGGAAGTTATTGGAAAGATGCTCGTTGATATGTAAAACCCTACGTCATAATGACCAATAAATATGATCCGTTGCTGAAGAGGGAGGATTGAAACTACAGTTGCAAGTAGTGTCATAGCAGGGTAGATGCTGCAATCTGTGCAACATCGCAGAACTGACACGTTTTCTATATGCTGTGCTATACCCTCCTCTCGCAGCACCTGCGCTATTGTAAACGAGCATTACGCATGTTCATCAGCTGAACAATAAGCCCTGTGGAATGAATGATTCATTATAAAATGGTTTCTTTTGGAAGAGAAAGAAGGTTTTGTCTAGTTTTGAGAAGTACCACAGGAAAACTCCATTTATTTATGCCTGCTTTTGTTTGACAGTAGTTTCTTTGTTCCTCTATGCTCTTGCTTTTCTAGTGCCAGTTAGCAGCAACGTTTGGCTATGGCAGCCAGGGAAAGAAAGGAGAGGCAGCATCATTGTAAAGAAGGAAAAAGAA
This sequence comes from Pygoscelis adeliae, assembly GCF_000699105.1. Classification (NCBI taxonomy): domain Eukaryota; kingdom Metazoa; phylum Chordata; class Aves; order Sphenisciformes; family Spheniscidae; genus Pygoscelis; species Pygoscelis adeliae. The sequence goes on along the minus strand of NW_008824306.1, from coordinate 2,402,987 downwards.
ATGTATGCCTAACAAAATAGAATTCAAGCTACATGTTTAAGCAAGCAAACTAAAGGCATAGACATTTGAGGTTTTTCTTCAAGTGTGTTTACATTTTCTAGTCATTCGAGCCTGTCATTTCCCGCTGCAGGTCTGATTTCTCCCTTCAGGCTGTCCCTAACACATTACCTTACCTCTGGTCGGAAGAAGTCCATCCTAAAGACCTGGTTGATGTTTTGCTTTACAGCTGTGGTCTAGAAGCTCTTTAATGGGCACAAGCAGATTTGTATCTGTTAAGGCTTTACTGAATGTACCGAGCAATCAGCGGCAGCCGTTATCCACTGATACCAGTCTACAGGCTGCTTTTAGCCCATCACCCGCTCTTAAATTAACAAGCTGTCCCAGGAGACCGTCCCGTGGAAGCTGACGCAAGGATCTGATACCCCAGCACCTCCTGTGACTGTGAAGCCCCGGCGCTGGGAGCCCACGCTCACCACCACCCACCGCCTCCCTGCCCCAGTCACCAGCAGCTCGCTGCAGTCGGTGAGAGCATTTACCCATGCAATGCAAACCTGCCCGGCTCCCGAAGAAGGCAGCTCCCTTTTGTACTGGATATGAGAGTTGAATGCATCTGCTCTTGTTGAGTTTTGGGATGAAGCTTCTCCAGACCTAACATAGTTTAAGGCTTCCCTGTAGCTACAAACAAGCGGGGTGATTTATAAGCTATAGGAAAGTCAGCCTTGCTGGCTGAAGTTATTTGGGAGGCTTGGGATACCTCTGACTCCCATGGTTCACCTGTAATTTCTGTACACTGCCTCGCCAGGTGTTTTCTCTGTAAAGTTTGTCCATGAAGTGAATTTCAGATGAACTTCTGATTTAGTTCCAACATATAGTGTATGCTCTGGATGCGGTCTCTGAGAACTCTATTAACATCAGAACTGCTTGTGTTAAAATACCATCTACCCACATTTAGTAAGCTATTTGCCCCATAAGTCTTTCTAAGCATTCAAGCAGGCAAGTTGTCTCTTCCCTGGGATTAATTTCAGTATTTAAATGCAGTGTCCAAGTGTCCTAGTTTTGGCTGGGATAGAGTTAATTTTCTTCCTAGTAGCTGGTACAGTGCTGTGTTTTGGATTTAGGATGACAATAATATTGATAATACACCGATGTTTTAGTTGTTGCTAAGCAGTGCTTACACTAGTCAAGGACTTTCCAGCTTCCCA
>NW_008824306.1:2397172-2398451 GCF_000699105.1 Pygoscelis adeliae | reverse complement strand
ACCCAAACTGGCCAAAGGGACATTCCACACCATGTGACGTCATGCTCAGTACATAAACTGGGGAAAGCTGGCCGGGGGGGCCGCTGCTCGGGGACTGGCTGTGCATCAGTTGGCGGGTGGTGAGAAATTGCACTGTGCATCACTTATTTTGTATATTTCTATTATTATTATTATTATTATTATTAATTCCTTTTCTGTTCTATTAAACTGTCTTTATCTCAACCCATGAATTTTGCTTTTTTTTTTTCCTGATTCTCTCCTCCATCCCCCTGCAGGGGGAGGGGGGAGTGAGCGAACAGCTGCCTGCCGGGTTAAACCACAACACTGAGAAAGGCATAGCTAGGCCTGAAGATTCTCAAATATAGGATAAAGAGCATGTTTCCATGTTCTGAGGTATTTTTCTTTTTATTTAACAAGAAACCCATAGAAAGGAGGGAAGTATCCCAAGGGAGTACGAGAGGACACATCTGCCCACTGATAAAATAAAAGGAAGGTGCTAGACATAGAAAAAAAGATGTGCACTTCCTCTTCAAGGCTTCCGTCTGGAAGTTCATAAAGTAGCTTCACTAACGAAAGAGCAATTTGTGGTGTATGGAAGGGGTAGGAACGAGAACAGATACACAAAGGGAATCAGGAGCGTACTAGAGTCTGAAAATTTGCCATTCACTTTATAATTCAAGGCACAATAGGCATAAATAAAATGGGATGCAAAAAATCAATATGGGTAAATAGTAAAGGATACTTCGGGGGAGATTGGAGAGGAAAGGTGTAATTGCTGCTGAGGAATGTTTAGAAATAACTGAGATAAGAGGCATTAGGACAATGGTATATGGGACTGGCTCACGGTGATTCAAATCAGAGGCCAACCCTGGCTCTTGCGACAGATTAAAGGATGGCTTAAACAAGCTCCTGGCTGAGATGGCCGAGATAAACCTGGCCCTGCCTGATCTTCAGAGGACAGAGCAGAGTTGCCACTTTGCCCTTTCCTGGGTTTCTCTGCTTTTACAGCCCCTCCGGCACCCCTTGCAATTTAACTGTGACCTTTCCTGTGGTGTCGAGGAGAGCTCTGTGGTGGGTCTGGTCCACCACACTCATTTTTACGCCTGTCCAATACCACCGGCTTCAGTGTGGCGTTGAGCCAGCCCACAACCAGGCACCCATAGGGCAGGCTGTCGGGTGCCGCTCTTGCCCTGAATCAAAAAGACATTTGAACAATTTCCAAAATTACGGTCTGACCTCTCCCGGCTGTTTGAGACGAAGGTCGGGTTAGGGATGGGTG
>NW_008824306.1:2387954-2397162 GCF_000699105.1 Pygoscelis adeliae | reverse complement strand
CACCACCAGCGGCAGCTCGGGGCCAGGTACCGCAGCATCCCCAAAGTTCGGCAGGGTTCTCGGCCTGAGCGACTGGTGAGGAAGAGCTACGGTTGTGCCCCCTGCTGCGGAGTGGGGTTGAAGCACAGCGGGGCTCAGCCCACGCCGGGATGCGGGGAGGACTGGCGGGGGCTGTCAGTCAGCACGGCTCCCCTCAGCCAGGTGCTTGTAGGGGGTGTTTGGAGCTTTCACCGAGAGAGAGGCAGAGCCTGTTGTTTCACTAAATCCTAAGGTAAGGTGGAAGCAGTTTCCAAACAGTGAAGAACAGAGATGTCTGCTCCTAGTGCAACTGCTTAGGACAAACCAAGAAGTATTGGTGAGTTTGAATGATGCGAGGTAAAGGAGAGGAAGGACATGAGGTAGGCTGGTAGGAGATGAAAAGCACTGACACGTAAATCATGGCCTATCCACCGGTTTTATATGCCACACAATAATAAATACTGCAGGAGTTAAAACAGGGCACCATGGATGAGTGTGGAAGCGCAGAAAATAATCAAGGATAAGAGAGAGACATATGTGAAGTGTAAAATGTCACCCCAGAGAAGGGAGGGAGGCGTTACAGGGTAGAGGGGAGGGAGTGCAAGAAGTAACATGCACGCCTGCACACACAGGGCCAACCACACAAAAGCAAAAATAAAGAATGAAAGAAACATTGTGCAAGAGGTTAAGGTAAATAAGAAACTTCAGATACGCAAAGGAAAAGTTCTCAGGAGACACCAAATTTACTTGCAAGACCTGGTTAGGATAATTTATTGATGTGAGTTGGCCCCTGTTAAATGGAAAAAAAAAATAATTAACTGTTTTCCTTAATACTCCCAAAGGAAGGTAGCAGGAGAGAGGCGAGGGCATATCCCGCACTAATTTACACTGTGGGAGGACAAAAAGCACTGGGAGAAAACAGGGAGAGCGTGGCCTGACTATCAGAGCACTGAAGAAGTGGCAAATCTCTTGGGGGAGGTCGATGAAGTACAGGAGGTCAGAGCTCGAAGGCAGGGTGACGGGAGGTGGGTGCGGAGGGGTGGAGGATGGGGGAGCCTCTGCCACGGGTCCCATGCTTCCCCCATCTGCCCCGCTCCGCTCCCCTTGCAGACCGGTCTGCTCGATACCTTCTTGGAAACTATAGAGGTGCCCACCCGCGGGAGGCCCGGCAAAGGTTAGGGAAGTTTCCGAAGTGCACGTTTGCCTTCAGGAATGCAAAATAAGCCATTTTACAGTAAAGCAGAGGGGACAGAGTGGTACTGGAAAAGTTACAATCGGACTGCAATGTATGAAGTTTGGCAGTTTTGCTGAGAAGGGATCTGCCTCTCAGACGTGCCGTTGCTCCTGCAGCAGTGCTCAAGCATCACCAGACTTGATGAAACTAGATAGTAAATGACTCTCTGATTTGATACCATAGCACAAAACTTCAGTGGCGTCTGCGGTGTTCCCAGGACCGGGTCTTATCCTAAGCACCATCTTCGTCCACCCCAGATGCGTGTCGAGGGCTGGAGGACCAGAGGAAAACACGTGCCTGTGCCAGCAGGGAGAGCGGCTGTGGCAAAACCCGTCAGCTCTGCCAACCAGCGGGAAAGCTTGGCGGCATCCACCAAGACCAGGGGCAGGCCAGGACGGGAACGGCGAGGGTGCTCCGTCAAAAGGGGCCAGGCAGCCACTGGAAGGATGCTGGGGACGAGGGGAGGCAGATGAAAGTGCCGTGTGGCTGGGTGGCTCGATCTGGAATGACAATAACCCTGTTACACATGAGTTTAAGAATTAATGGGATCCAATATTACGCGGCTTTTGTGACCAATTTGATGAGCCAGTTTATCAGACTCACTTAACCTTCCCCTCAAACCTGCGCTATCAGCCTGTCGGTGTCAGGCTGCTTTTTTTAGCCTCCCCTTTTATGTCTGTGTAAGCTCCAAGGGCAGATACTGTATCCTGTAAAAAGGATTGTGTTCAGGAAACTGATAAATAACCCGTGCCAAATGGAGGCAGCAGCATCCCTCATTTGGTTTTGGAGGACAACTCCCAACTGTATCTCTGTGTTGCTGCCCTAAGTGCTAAAAGAAAAGTGTTGCTCATCTCTGCTCTGGATTTGGACCCTGCCTCTTTGCCTGCTCAGGGAGCCTTGGGAACTGGCCGAGCACCATGTCCCCGTGGCTTTCCCTTCCCTATGGGTCCCTATTGGCGGCAGGACCAGCTGCATGCAGTTCTGATGGGTACTGGCAGCAGCACGTCCGTTACAAATAGTATACTAAGTTGCTGGGGTAGAAAACAGCTGTACCGAAATAAAAGACTGCAGCATCTCTTGATGCTTTTTCTCTAGGTCAGCTCCTAAGCTTTCCCTCTTGTTTCATCCAGCTAAATATATGTGTCCAGCTGCTTGTGTAACCTTTGGCGGTAGGAGGCAATCTGCAGAAAAAGCCCTGCTCCTGCATGCTGCTTCCACCTGCCAGGATCCTTGCTTCTGGACAAGCCCTGCTCTTAAATGTGCATTTTCTCCCCGGAGGCCTATTTCCCCAGCAGTCTCCCATGATTCATAAACTTTATGCAGGCACCAGTTTTCATCACATGCCCTAAAGATTAATGGTGTCACAGTTTTGCTTTGGAAATGCTTGGTAGAGCCCTCTCCTTCTCAGACAGGGAGCTTTCTACTCCCTGGGGCTGGGAACCTAAAGACCAGCCTTGCCTATGACCAGCTCACATCCTCCCCGCAAATGGCTGGCTCCCTCCAGACCGGCAAAGCAGATTTCAAGCTGTGGATCATAACTCTTCATCCCCTGATGTGTTTCACAGAAACACCCGAAGTAGTGGCCTGGCCTTCCGGGGACAGGGGACGGAGGCGAGCCTGAGAAGTTCAGCCACCACTCTGGGGACCACAGCCACAGGAGGGGTAAGAAGGGAAGGCTTTAAAGGTCCCAGCTGTCCTAGAGGCTGTGAGGAGCCTTGAAAACCTTCCTTTTTATTCCTCGTTTTGTGATTTCTAATCTGATGCTGGTCCCCCACGTTACTCAGCAACACCCTTCTTCCTCCACTCATCCCACAGGAGCCCATGGATCTGCTAACATCCACTGACCTCTGACCAGGATTAACAATTGCAGGGGTTTGACCTTCACCCCTCTGTTTGTGTGAAAGCTTTTTGGGTGCAGTCTAAGGTGTTAACACAGTACAGCTATACTACCATAAGCCGCCCAGTAGGTGCTTCCATTTTGCAACAGAAATACTTTTTTTTCTGTGGTTAACCTAGGAGAGGTGGCATACGAAGAAGGCAGTTATACCACAATAGTAGTGTCCACATGGAAATCATCTCTGTTCCTGTGCAAAACTTCCCTGTGCAGGTAACATCTAGGGTAGTTGGTTGTTCAGGGTGGGGCCTGAGCTCATTTGAGATGTCCAGACAGTCCTTATCAGACTCCCAGGTCCCAGGAGAAGAGATATAAACCGTAAAGTAAAAAGATCCCAAATTTGAATAACCCGGAAAAGTAAGTGCCTGCCCACTCCTCCCCACAAGATACTGTCATTTTTCATTTTATTTGAAGTCTTCTATTACATTTTATATTTTTACTTTAAAAATATCTCATTGGGAAAAAGAGTGTATTTCATGCCATATTTTCAGTTTTTCCTGCCCTGTTCCACAAGGCACAGGGAAGGAAAAATATTGGGGCATCTCACCTGTTCCCACTGAAATAAATCTAATCAGGAGGACAGTGAGATGATGTGATTTCCTGTGGGAGCCTTCCCATACCTGGGAACACTTGTGGTTTGCTCATGGGTCTGGCTCAGACAGGCGGCAGCCATTTACCAGCCCTGCTCTACAGCTAACCAGGGCTCAGCAAAAGGCAGACGCCAGCTTTGTCGGGACCAGACATGAATTTTGCTCGGTGTCTGAGGCACATCTTTCCCCCATGCTGCCCTGGGACATCCTGCATGTTTACCACTCTCCCAGTTTTTCACAGGGCGGTGGTGTTACAACCCCTCTGCCCTTGCCACGAGGATGCTGCGTAGATCCTGGCTGCCCCAGATCCAGTGCATCCCTCCTCTGCTAGGGTCCCTCTTCATGCACCCTGAGGACCTCAATAAAAGTTGGCTTGGTAGGAACAGCGTAAGCACTCTGCTCGCCGTGCCCACCTCCTGCGTGTCTGCACCAGGCGGATCTGTCTCACCCAATGGGGGAAAATTGGTGGCCCCATATATCTAGGCACCTTGTGCCCTTTTAGAGACCTGAGGATATCTGAGGCGGGCAGATTCGGCAGAGGACCTGCCAGAAATCCCTGCCTTCCTGGAGTGGCAGCTGGGAGTCAAGTGGGATACCCTAGGGCATCTCGAATGGCACTAGACACCTATATTTAGGCACCCAAATCCCACCCGGTGAATCAGCAAAGCCCTTGCCCAGCAGATCCACTCCCTGGTGACGGGGTGGGGCAAGAGGGATGAAGCGTGCCAGCATTTCCCTGCGTGTCACTGCTAAGCATACCCTGAAGGTAGCAGTCATGGGAAATTCCCACAGGGTGTAAGAGAGAGGGAGAGCCTTTCAACAAGTTTATTTTTAACCATCCTGCAGAGTTGTATCGTTGTCTGGGAACACTACAGGCTTGTTTGGGGATGTTGCCACTCTCAAATGGGTTCTTCAAAAGAAAAAAAAAAAAAAACAAAACAGGCCCTTTTAAATGTTTGCTTCTTATTAGACTATGTTGGATGTCATTTCTAAGTATAGCTCATTTTTAATTCTGCATGGAGTTACGAAGGCTGCCTGGGGTTTTGTGGGACAGGTATGGTAAAGAAAGGGTCTGTCATCTCCAATAATATGGCACACAGGCTATGTGAGTGAGGAATACATACATTCAGAATGAAAGCTGACTTTCCTTGCTGTAGGTTGTCTTCTAGCCTCTGGATGCTTTGAGCATATTGCAGTGGGGTTTTTTGTTGTAGTTTTCTTGCTTTGTGAAGCAAAAGTGAAGTGACTGAACCCCAGAGCATCTTAACCCCAGGGAGCCAGTGGGCTGCTTTAACCACAATTACCCAGAAAAGTGGGGGCCACTGCAGCTCTCCACGCTACTGGTCTCCGGTGCCTGAACACTGGGGTCAGCTGTTTAACCTGCGCCGGAGCCAGGTCCTGCAGGATGGGAGAAACCTCTCGTGGGGGTAGCCTAATCTCGAGTGTTTGGGTTTTGCACCTGAAATGCTCTGATGCATGTCCTTTCCCAGCTCTGCGAAGGACGAACACAACTTTTATTTCACCCTTGAGCGAAAGAGAGAAGGGACCGGTGACTTGTGTTTTATTAAAGCCAGGCCAACTGCTTGGGGCCTTCTTGTGACAGGAATTATCAATCTTAAATATATATAGTGGAACAGGCTGGTGTTGCCTAAGGCCTGAAGGATGAGCGAGGCGTTGCACTGCTATGTGCCTTGTATAAACACCCATTCTTTTGTGCCCGTGTGTCTGGGGCAGGGGCAAGCTTTCTGGCCTAAATGCTGCCCCTTCACCACAAACACTTCTCCCAGCGATGCTGAGATGCGTTGCACACATAGACAAAAAGCAGCATATGACCCTAAATACATCGTTATGCTGATTAGAAGGGGGGGGGCTCGGGAGCTGTCGCAGTTTGTTTTATCAGTTTTGAGGGTATTCCCAGGTTCCTCTCACTCGGGCCAGCAGCCCTCAGGAGCTTGCACCTACCCTGCGAGCTCCCTGAGCGTCCCTGGGTTTTCAGCTGTGCTGCCAAGGCACCTGCCTGTGTCGCATGGGTTCCCCTGGTACCCAGCACAGGCTTCTCTATTCCCCTCCGGTGACCGGGTGCACAGGAGATGGGCTGTGATTCAGCGATGCTTTTCGGCTCTGAGCCTCAGCTCAAATTGCCGCAGCATTACGCGGTACCCAGAGCCTGGTGGTGCCGTGTCCTGCAAAGCCCCGATTCACTGGGAACTCACTCTGCCAGTTCAGCGTCGCCGGGAGCTGTTTGAAGGCTGTGGGCTGCCAGGCGTCCTGTCAGCTCAGGTATTGTCTGTCCTCCCGCAGCCCTCACAAAGGCAGCATAAAAGCAGAAAGGCATATTTTGCTCTTCAGCTACTTCATCAGAAATACCCATGCTTTCTGCCAGGCAAGTTGCTAGTGGAGGGGGATGCTGCAGTCGCAGAGAGGAGGGGAAGCGCCTCACTTTTCGGTGGATGCACAGGGTCTACGCTCTTTTGTTCACGATTCTCAACAGGCTCAGGAAGAAATTATTTTTAATGTTTCCCCCCATGAAAATGTAGGATCTAATTCCTCCCTCCCTAAATCAAAAGCAGGATGAGAAGGCGAGAATCCAGTTTTGTCTCATCTCAGATCTCAGTCTCAGGAGGATACAGGGCTTTAAGACCATTGTGCCTCAGTAGCTTCCAGCGAAGAGAATGACATCCAGAACAAACACCAAAATTGGTTAAAAAGGACCATTTAGAGAATAAAAGCAGATTGGGGATGACTTCCCATCCCAGATGACATTAGTGTAATTGCGTCAGCCCTTTCCTCTCAGGACCAAGTTGCCACGGGGCAGTTTGTTTTGCTCTTCCTAATACACGCGATGTGGTTTTTGGACTCGTTCCCCAGTCACCGCATGCCCTGACGGCTGCCTTCCCCTCTGATGCACCGGCAGCTGTGAGCGGCTGCTTCCTCTGCCGGCGCCCGCGGCGAGTGCCTCCACAACCAGGGGAGCCGAAAGGGGCCCTGGCACTTCTGTTGTGCCCCTTTTGATGGCTGCACAGCTCTTTTCCTGTCTTAAAAGACGAGAGCAGAGGCGGCAGGCTGCGGTCCTGGCCCCTGACCACCCCCCTCTTTGCCAGGGCAGTACCTTTTTCCGCAGGACAGAGATCAGCATCGCACACCGAATTTCAGATGGCATTTTGCAGCAATGCTTCCTTTCTGGTGGTTAGGCTTTGTGTCCCAGCTGCCTGTTAGCGCAACTGCTCATTGTCTGGAGATCCTCACAGAAATCGCTGATAATAGCCCCAGAATTTCACAACTGCTCAACAAGTACAGACTGCGTATAAACGAAGATTCAGTGGGCTGCCGAGCCATTAGCTTTTGTTCATTTTGCTGTTTAGGACACACCTTTAATTTTTTTTTTTTTTCTGTATTACAAAGCGAGAAATACTTAGCATTTATTTAATTAGCTTGGCTACAATACAGACATTCCATGATTACAAACCAAAGTCAATAAAAGCCTAATGTGAATGGTACTTTTTGGTACCATTGGAAATTAAAAATCAGTTGCACTATGATTAAATTGATTCCGGGTGGTTTCTTCTGAGTAATTATGTTCAAAAACTGTCTGCCAGTCCAATTTGCTATCAAATCTCACTTTATCACTAGCATTCCACATGCAGGTGCATAGACAATATAAACCAAACGTCCTACAAAATTATCATCCTTTTGTAGGAATGAAATGCTGATTGTTTATTATCTGATTTAATTTCTGGTGGTTAAATCTGAGCAGTCTGATTTAGCAACATTTTCAGTCAACCTTACAAATATTTGAACGCATTTATGTAACAATTAATTGTGCAAAATAGCGCAGAGCAAAGTCACCTCTCCCGCTGCTTAAATCAGGAGGCCCGATCCCTGTCCCCTAGGGAATGGGACGTCCCCATGGCAGCCTGGCGCGGGACCGCACGTGAAAGGAGCTGTGGTCCACGTGATGTCTGGACGGAGTCAGGCAGCCTGGTCTGCCGGCCCAGCGCTCCCAGCGGTGCTGTCCTTCGGAGAAGGGCACCATCGACACATGTCAGCCCCTTGCAGCCTCTCCTCTCTGCGGGGCCACCAGCGAGAGGGGCTGGAAGCAGGGCACCCCTGGGATGAATTTGGGCCCACGACCCAGTCCCGGATTTGTGCTAGTGCACCTGAAAGCAGGATTAGACCCTCGGACTGTGCTGACACCTGAGAGTGAAGCCTGAGGCTGGCTGCATGGGACACCATACTGCTGCCCTGGGGTTTCAGGGTACCGCTCCCTTCTCGGGCATGCTGAAACAAGGTCGTCAAAGAGAGCTCATTTATTCACTGCGGGGGTGAATTCAGCCGGGCGCTAACATAGCACTGTTTGCCTTTATTTATCAGAGACGTTGAATGGAGTCATTATTGCCCATAAGCTTTCAGTCGCCTGTTCTCCATGAGGCTCCATCCCTGTTTGCAGACAGGTGGAGGCAGCTCCCGTGGCAGCGGATGGGAGCTGCGCCGGCTGACGGAGCCGGGATGGGGACGCCCACCCAGCACAGCTCTCCAGCCTGGACATTTCTGAGCTTTGCTTGTGGCACTTCTCGCTGTTAAAGAGTACTGAGTGCAGCCTGGGACGACTCTGGTGTTATTTTCGTACAGCCACTCTTGTCCTGGATGTCTTGCTTCCCCTCTACACAGCACACTGTAGCTGGTAGCGATGCTGTTGACAAAGAGGTGACTCATTTCCACCACCAAACCTCTCTCGCACAATGCATCTATATCCTGTTTAATTTCACACCTATCCTGTTTGCTTAGTTACATAGCATTACTGTGCTATTTGGTGAATTTTAGATTGTATTATAGGGAGAGAATTTTATATTATATTATACTATATGCTAATTGCGCTTTTAATTTTAACTTGGTAATATGCTTATACTGCGAACAGTTAGGAAAATGACTTATAAGAGTGTTTTAAATAGATGTGTAATTTGAGGATACAAATTTAATAAGCTATACAAAGTCTTCTGGGGCAAAATTGCTGTGGCCTTACTCTGTTAGGTAAATGGGAGTTTACTTGAGTGAAGAAGCATTCGTAACCCAGGGAGTATTTCGGGACCACTGTTTAATTACAATAATTACTACTCATAAGTCACAAACTCGGATGTTGTGCATCACCAGATCTGTTCCTGGCTTCGCTGCAGATGGGCAGCGTGATGTTGAGCAAGGAGCACACAACCCGAGCTGTGAATCTCTTACTCACCCCTGCGAGGAGTTACTCACGCGGCTCATTTTGCCACAGGAGTAATGAGAAGATGAACGCCCCCGTTTTCACCAAATACTCAGGAGTTCCTCAGGTGGAAGGGTGCTATAGGAGCGGAAGCCACATTGCTTCATTACGTTGCTTATTTTTTTGGCCTGGGCTAATGTGTTGCACCCAGAGGAGGCTTGATACCAGAGTGCTGGGAGCTTTGTGCATCTCCCTGCCAGCACCCCTCTCAACCT
>NW_008824306.1:2380426-2387933 GCF_000699105.1 Pygoscelis adeliae | reverse complement strand
TCCGTGAGCCAGAATCCTCCTAGATGCACCCTCCTCATCTTCCCAACCCTCTGCTCCTCTTGACCCCACTGAACTAGCTAGCGCCTTTAAATTACTCCTATACTTAGTATAATTTAATGGAGGAGCTGAGGGAATGGACAGGGATGGGGGGAAGATCAGAGGGAGATGCTTAGATGGTACTGCCGATCTTGTCAGCCTACAAGAGGCCCCACAGCAGGCTGGGTGGACAGTTTCCAGCTTTCCCCGCTGTGTCTGCCCTCTGTAGACTAAAAAGTTGCTCTCCTCCTGTCTCTGTTTCCATGGTGGATTTTAGTATTGCAAATACTGATCGGACGAATGACAATGAAAGAGACTGTTCAGAGTACCCAGAGGTTTGGTAGGTAATACAATTTGGCTTGCTGCAAACACTTGTACTTGAAATTTCCAATTTCAGTGTGGAATTAAATTTTGACCCCATCAGCATACCTGACTTAGCACTACTGGCAGGTTCGCTAACCCTTTATTTAATGTTCTGGTCTACTGTTTGTTTCAACTTTAGCAAAACCCTTCTTTTTCTTCAGTAAAGTGTAGCAGCCAAGCTAAACAAACATCAGAAAATCCTTTTAACTGTGTCCACTTCTTCTTTTGTTTGAATGCCCGGAGCTTCCAACCCCGTCACGGCACCGCTCCTGCGCTGCAGCCTTGCAGCAAAGGCACCTCATTTCTGCTGATCCTGGTGCTCACGAGCACCAAGAGCCCCGTTGTCCCCAGGTGAGGAGGAGTTTGACTTTCCTGTTTCCATTTACTCCCATGTAGGTAGAAGAGGAGCATTTTAGCAGCTTAAAAACACACTTGACTCTGGACTGACAGCTTCCCTGCTTTCCCCCCAGGAGCCGCACAGCAGAGGGTCCTGCCTTTCAAGATGCCGGGCTGCTGGGAGAACCAAGCCCCTGGACGCAACAATGCTTCGCCCACCCCACAGGGGCACAGAGCCTGGCTCAGCTGCCCCCGAGCTGGGCAGCCTGCTGATGGGCTGGCAGCTGGGCATGAAGAGCCAGGCAGGGAGCCACCCCCCGAGTGGGGCTGTAGAGCAGTGGAAGCAGGTTTTTAGGGTAGTGCCAGCTCTGCCTCCCTTTTTCCCATCAGTACCTTGGCAGGGTAGGCTTCGGGATGGCTTGGGGACAACCACGCATATGGGGCAGAAGAGGAATCCCTGCTGGGTCACTCGTCTCCTTCACCCAAGGCATCTGCTGGAGCTCACCCCCCTGTGGAGGCTGGAAAGCACTCTGGGAAGCCAGGGCGAGTTAAGGGATGTGGGAGAGGATGTACAGTGCAGTGTCCAAACCAAGGCAAGCTGCCGTGAAAGGGCCCATCAGGACACAGACACCCAGCCACTAGGATGCATTGCTATCCGCATGGCTTGGGTATGAGCAGAAGGCAGGTGTCCTGGAAGTGAGCTTTCCACAGCACTTTGAGGGTGGCCAAAATCTGCCCAAAGAGCCACACCGAAACATCTGTTTCTCCACTCATAAATTGGAGGATAGCCTGGAAATGGTGATGTAACCGTGTACAGAGCCGGCTGTGTTTGCCAGCAGCAACAGCAGCTCCCAACAGTACCCGTAAGCCCACATGCTGCCTGGCAGGCGAGGCGAATACCCGCTGCCCCCGCAGAGGCTGGGTCCTGCCTGCAAACGGACATCGTGCCTTGTCCCCATGGGCTTCAGGCAGCTGCCCATTTCCCTCCTCGTTCCTGCTCTGTTGACCTTCTGGCTCGTGGCCTCGGGATCTGGGGCTGCATCCGCAGTCATCCCTGCAGCACAGGATCACACCCTCCTAAGTCAAGTGCAAAGTCAGGGGCCAAGCAGAGATTAGGGATCAGGTATTTTAGTCAGTGGACATCCTAAGAACTTGATCCGAATATCTTGGCTTAAAATAAATAACCCATTTTGAATCAGGTTTTGCTTGTGAGAAACAGACCTCCACGAACATAGGAGAGGAGAAGTAGGAGAGGGATGAGGCAAGGCTCTGGAGCAAATTCTCCACACAGTCATGCATGGCAGTAATACCATACCGAGCAACACAGACTCACTAATACTCGTGTTTCTCAGTTTAAGCAATGTGTCCTGGTTTTCCACCTACGTAGCGTGCAAGTAGCCATGTTTTGCTGACAGCTTGGGTTCCTGTGGGACTGTTCCCCTAAGGCCAATCTGGGAGGAAAAAACTGAAGGGAGTAAATTGATTTTTTTCCCAGTGGTTTCATTGGCTTTCAAATCGGGCCTAAAATGCTGCTGATGCTAAATGTATATACACTTTTGGCTGCACACAATTAGCCATACCCTTTAATAACTTGATCTGATCCCTTTGCGGAACCAGCAGTAATACTAGGATCAGGGTGATGCCAGGTGACAATGAGCCATCCTAGTTATACTTCAGTGGTTCAAGAATACAAACTTCTACTGCTCCTGCCTAAGAAAAATGTGTCCCTTTTAACTCCAGCAACCAAATCACACTCCCCCTTAAGCTGCCAGGTGCTTTCTCCCATGGGATCCTACCTTCCATGGTCTGTGCCCTGTGGGGTACTGAGAGTGACTGCATCACCTGCACTTGCAGCCCAGCTATTAATTTTGCTTTTTCCCCTGTCATCGCACTGTCTCATGAGCTGCGGGGATCTGAAAGGGCCTGGAAGACACGCTGGTGCTTCAGTTGCCAGTGGCAGGCCATTTGCAGCGCTCTGAAGCCTCCGTTTTTGCCAGGCCTCAGCGTGGCACGCAACGAAGTCGGCCGTCTCGTGTCACTGTGGTGAAGAGGATCCGAGGAAGAGCCTCTCGCACGGGCAGCCTGCGGTGCCGGTGCACAGGGCTGGCGCTGCTGGGGTCCTGCTGCAGGAAGAGCCCGGAGGATGGAGACCGGGAGCAGTCTCTCCTGCATTCGCAATGTGGAAAAGGGGCTTCTGAAGGCACCTTATGCTTGCGATGGTTTTGCAGGTATCTGTTGTAATCCTGCCAAAGCAAAGTCTTCCCACACGTGCAGTTTCTGCACCTTGCCCTTGGTCCTGTCGTCCTCCCGCTCTCCTGGTGCCGATATCCACTCCTTCCTTCCCCGTGCACTCGGGTAGGTGAGAGCTTAGCCTCAGTGTGCTCACCTTTGGCTAGTGATTTTTAAATCAACTAGCCAAAAACAACCTCTTGTTCAACCAGGTGACTGCTGAGGCATTTATTCTTACTAAGTAACCCCCTGTTTTTCCTCCCCCAAACCCCGGGATGCATCTTTTACAACAAGCCGCTTGTTCCCTCTCCACGCAGCATGCCGGTGAGTGGCCGCTGAGTGCGGCCAGCCTGGGCTGTGGGAAACCCCTTGGACTCTTGCTGGAGCCAGCTGCCTGTAGGTGGGTAGTTTGCAGCATGACATCACCAGCACGGCGCAGGCATGAGGGATGACACAGCAGGCGAGTGGGTCATTTGGATGCCAGTGGCGGGGGTGGGGGGAAGAAAAGAGAAAGAAGGAAGAAGGCGGTGCTGGCCTTGCTGGGTTAGAACAGTCCCTGTTTTTGGGACATGGTAAAACACGCAGATTAAAAGGTAAACCATCACACTGCCTTGCTCCCCACCAAATCCTGCTCTCTCGTACCACCTTCATTGCCTCCAGGTAGCGGGAGGCTTGCACTCATTTCTCATCTTAATTCTCCTGCCCTGGCGTGCCGCTGGCTCCTCTCCCCTCTGGAACCAGGAGGGGGTCTCCCCAGGGCTCCCCGCCTCCAGGCACCGCGCCTGGGCTGTTGTGGCATGATACATTAGAGCAGCTCTGACCCTGTTAGCCCAACTAATCCCTCCGGGGCAGGAAAACACTATTTAATGGGAGGAATGCAGTGGCGCGCAGAGACCACGGTGGCAAGAGCAGCAGCAGGGTCAGTAGGGACGTGGCAGGGTTTACCAGAGGCACAGGGGAAGGCAGCCCCAGACCCCTGGTCCCCAGGTGTTACCACCGGCAGTAGGCTTCTGGGGCTCCTGAGGACAGCCCGGGCCCAGCTGAAGTGCATAGATTTGAACCTGAGGTCTCCAGGGTTGCAGCCACAGCTCGGTCCCTGCACGGTGTCCACACCTCATCACAACCATCACGTACAAAGAGGCTCGAGCCGCTGTTTCCACTCGGAGGATTTCTTTCTTCTTCACTGATTTATTGAAAAGAGTAGGGTCTCCTGGCATCCCTTAGGATTTCTAGAAAAGGTATTAAAAGAAAAACCCTCGGATGTGTAAGTTTCCATCAAAATAATGGTGCCTATGATGACAGGCAAAGTATAAACACTTAGGCAGACAAAGATAAGCATTGGTGCTGTGGCTGCCTATTTAAATCAGATCTCCGCAAACGCCGGTCTGGACAGGAGAGACCCAAAGCCTTTCTTGCTTGTTACGTGAGCCTAAGCAGAAGACCTTTATTTGAAGCTTTTTTCTGCTTTCATATGTCACAGCAGCAGTATTCTCCAGCAGTGGAGGGCAGCTTTTCTCTAATTTTAGATCTTTCTCTTGAAAGATGGCAGCTGACAACGGAGACAGGCCCTGAAAAGAATGGATTTGAAGGCATGCCTTTTTACTAAAGACGTACAAGCTGTGCAGTGTGGCAGTTCTTGTGAGATCAAATCGAGTGGATTTCGGATTCAAATCCCACCCTACTTTGAGGTCAGACTCCAGGAAATGTGTCCCAAGCCGCTCGCCAACGGAAAGGCAGGCAACATTTTTTTAGCAAGAAAATACAAATAGTGAAATCTGAGGAAGGGGAGCGGGAGCAGGGATAAATGATTTACACACAGCTAACCCGTTGAGGAAGTCAAACAGACGCTTGATTGTCTCTGAGGGCTCCTGGCTGGATATATCTGTTTCTAAACAAAGCTTGTTGTACCTTGGTGAATCGTTTCAGGCAACAAATTGTCCTGCAAGGTTCAAGGCAAAGCTTCTCTGTTTCCCTCCTGAACAGCTCATTGCACCTGAGAAAAGGCAGAGCCAACCCACCACATGGGCAGAGGTAGGAAAAAAGCCCCACCAGGTCATCTGCAATCCCCCATTTTTGTGTCCTTGATGTGTCTGATGGGCTTTCAATAGGAAGCTTAGGAGATACCTCAACAAGCTGCTTTACAGCATCTGTTATTGAGTTACTAAGACAGTTCAGTGCAAACCTTAATGTATAAATGGAGCATTTTGACTGGGGAGCCTCGTGGCTTGTAATATTTTGCTATTTAGAGCAAAGTTTCCGCAAGTGCAGAGTCAAAGTGGGCAAGCAGAAGCTACCAGCTGAGTTACTCATGGGGGGTGAGTTCATGTGTCACCCTTCATGTCCTCCCTTGGGGCAAGTGGCACGTTCTCTCCAGGGCCCTTTTTGTGTCATTAGAAGGCAATGTAAAGCATCCGTCTATGTATCTGCCTAATCTCACTCTAGCCGTTGCTGTGATGCCCAGATAACAGCTATGAAAATTAGGGGTTGTCTAGCAAGGCACAGCTTTCCTTCTGAATGACTTCTGATAGGGAGCGATCAATCTGTATGGCACAGAGGGCTGCCCTGACAGACAGGCAGCAGCCTGGAGGCCGGGCTTCCAACTCCCGTATACGTTTGCATTCACTTCTACACAATTTTTAAAAGGAATTGTGTATCGGACTTTGTTCAGGTGTGCATTTATTGTAGATCAACACGTTGTGGAGTTAGGAACTTTAAAGGGATGTTGTTAGGCTAAAAATAATCTTGGCCAGTTTCCGCTTTGCTAATCAGTTGCTGACGGACGCACAAGCTGAGTGGGAAATGCCCGTCTCTGGTTTGCACTCCTTTTGCACAGGAGATGGAGATAGGGCAGAGCCCAACACAGAGCTTCCTCAGGGAGGCCTGATGCAGGGAAACATCCCACGGTGTGGTTCAGAACTGTGGACCTTAAGCATATTCTTTCTGGAGTGTTGAGCAATTCCTTTCCTAACTTAACAGAGTGAATTTTAAATATCTAATTTAGCTTTCAGCTGCATGTTATTAGCCTTTTTTCCCCCTTTCAGTTTGAACTGTAAAAAAAAAAAAAAGAAAGATAAAAACCTAGCATTCCCTCTGTAGCCTGGTCCCCAGTTAGTTTTCCTTTGCAGTCTGATGCACAAGGCCCTACTGCAGATTTGCAAATGCTGCCGTGTTCATTTACATCACAACGTGCTGTTTGCAACTGATTTTTTAAGTCCCCTCTCCTTCTCTATTAATTTTACGCTGTGAAATAAAATTGTGCAAAAATTATACATACAATGATTTGACAGCAAACTAAATAAGGGGCTCTGTAGGAGATGCCATCACTGATTTAGCCCGTTTTGTTTAGCGGAGGAGGAGAGGGGGAACACTTGCTTTAAGAGAAATAATTCTCCAAAGAATAGCGGATGGGGAGGTAGAGGCTGGTAGGCAGTTGCTGACTGAAGAGTACCTAAGTTTGGGGGCACTTACTTACAGGCAGTTGGTTTCCCTCTGCAGGGTATGGAGCTACGTGTGCTACTCTACCACCCAAAGAGGAAGAGGAAGAATCTCTTTTATCTTATGAAGGGGAACTTTTCCAGTGGCCTATTCTCCCCTGCCAGAAAAAAGCAAGTATCTGTCTTTATCTTCTTCCTCTCCTTAGACCCAGAGAGCCCTGCAGTACCAGCCCATCTTTAAAATAACTTGGGGAGTGTGCCTACAAGCACATCTTGGAGGGAAAGGGAAGAGTGCAGTGCAGCCAGTCATGGCAAAGACTGTTTTTTTCTACAGGGAGCAAAATGAAGCAAAGACCTTCAGGGGGAATAAAATGCAAATGCAAAAAAAAAAACCTGCACAGCCCACGCATCATACAAATCTTACACTTGTCTGTGTGCTTGGGTCTCCTGTGATGAGACCACACGTGGAGGAGAGGCTGTTAATATTGTTCAGATAATCATGGCAGATAATTCTTCTGCTTCTGCCAAGAAAAACACCCTGCGGTGGTGGAGAATGTGGCTTTTCCAAGAGCCAGAGCACAACCCTTTCCAGCGCCGGTGAGGAAACGCCTGGGTGACCTGAACACCCGTTTCCTCTCTCCCTGGTCTGATTTCACCCATCGCGAGGTGCTCTTAGCAGTCCCATGTCCCACCCCACCCCATGGTCCCCAGGGGAGCTGTATCCTGCTCAGCGCCCCTGGGATGGCTCCGGAGCGAGGGGCGCTGCCTGCTGCAGGAGCTGCTTTCTGTGATGTTTGCATCTCTGGCAGTCACCAGTGCTGCCGGCTGGGGACTGGCACTGCGCTGCAGCCTCCTTAGCACCAAGCACCTTACCGGTGCTCACAAATCATCCTCACAATAATTAGCAGCAATTAGTGACTTAATAGAGAGTCTTTGGGGATTCCTACGCGTGCCTCCTGAGCGTGGTTGTTTTAGGGTGGTGGAAGTTGAGAAACCCCTCATGAATGCTGGTGGCACCTGCCGAGGCGGCTGTCCCTTATCTCTGCGCCTGCTGGGACGGGTTTGTTTGTGCGCACCCTTCCCAGCCATCGCCCAGCTGGGGGAATGCC
>NW_008824306.1:2368309-2380357 GCF_000699105.1 Pygoscelis adeliae | reverse complement strand
AGCTATGGTAGACCTCCTGACACAGCCCCCGCCTCACCCCCGGCCCTCCTCCCGGCCATGAAACCTATGCACGAGCCCGTGCAGGGGCACAGGGGTAAACTCCAGAAGGTGGGGGGCGAGCACAGCTGCTCAGTTTGCATGAGACAAGGGGGAAGACGCAGCGGGAACCAGTTTAAAATCAGATTAATTTCCTTTGCCCTGGTTGGTCCTCGGCTCTGCCAAGGCTCGGGCTCCTGGGTGGTGCTGGGCAGTCACACAGGGCTTGCTCGTCGAGGGCGCAAGGCATGAACTCCTCCGCCAAAAATACTCGCCTAATTAAATTTCTCATTCTGAAAAGAAATAAGGGCTCTCAGAGGAGACAACGGAGTCTCCCTGAGGTTGTTACTGTTGGGCAGATTTTTGCAAGTCATTAGCAACCTCAGGAAACTGTTGATCAAATGGCTGAAAATGCAGCTTTCCAGTTTTCCAGTAAACCGAGCGTAGTAAGCCGCTGTGGCGCAAGCATCTTCATAATGATGTTTCTGAGTTAACAGGAGGGTCCTGGGGTGTTTTAATTGCCTTAGTTTCTAAATAAATATACAGAGATTTGTACACATCCTGGATGCAAATGGCCCCTTCCAGCAAGGCTGCCTGGCCTTCCTTGTGGCTTTTTGCCTCTGAAAGAAGGAAAAAATTCCCATTAACGCTGGGCTGTGAGCGTGGTACTAGCACGTGCCCAAGACTGTAATTAACGCGGACACCTACCACTTCTCATTTTGAGCAGCACCTTTATATCTGTGAACCTCTGTCAGATGTTTGGTTACTCACCCGCTAATGCAGGTTGGTAAGCACTCTTTGGTCTAGTTGAAATTTTTCAAGATTTTTGTGCTGTTTCACTGGCATGATGACACGTCAATAGAAACAGCAAACTGCACAATTACAACAGCTCAATAGATAGATGGTTCTTAGGTCAGTACGTAAATTGCTGGGTTTAGAAATTACACATTTTTCCCTTTCATGTGGGATCTCGTCTTCTTTTTCTGTAACTACAGGGATTCTGCTACATAATAGGGTCTACTACTGTATGACAAGTTATTTCGTAACATGTCGGCAGCAGTTTCAATTGCACAAATCGATCCAGGCATCAGAAATTTAAAATAGAATTTTTGCCTTTATTGCTTAGTTTAGTTTCTACCTGTTCTCTGCAGGTACACAGGGAACATTAGTCTCAGCTATGTCATTTAAGTCCAAATTCCAGATCACTATTTGCTTGGGGTAATTTTAATTGAGCTGGCTGAAGGTGAAACTCACTCCAATGAATAATAATACCTGCTTTTTTAGAAGAATGACAGAGATGAAAATAGAATTAATTCAGAGATCTAGTCCTGTGGTCTAGCCACTGGGCACACATTCTCCAAATTAGATAGGACAGAATGGGAACTCCTTTGAAATTACCAGGCAGCCGATTTGAAATAAATGCAAAGGAATGCTTTTCCATACCATACGTAGTTGAACTGGGGAACTCACGGCCACCAGAGCCGTGAGTATAAACAGGTTTCAACAGGACTTGGAGTTGGCAAGATGGACTAACTGGTGCTGCAAGGCACAAAGGTTCAGCTACAAGCTCCAGCCCGGACAGTCCTTTAAGTTTCACACCTGCCAGAAGCTGAGAAGGTGGCAATGAGATGGGTCATCTTCTGCTTGCCATGTTTCTCTTACTCCTTCCCTCCTCATCCACCCCTGGCTGCTTTCGGGGATACACTACCAGGCTGATCCAGAAACCTTGGTCTGACCCTGTACACCACTGTCATCTTCTGCGCTGCAATACGGTGCACGTCAAGCCCTGTGGTCCCCGGGCACAGCAGATCGTGTGCACAAACGTGTCCATCCAGAGATGCTGTTTGCACCCCTGCTCCGGAGACAAGACTGTTATAAACATCTCTCCTTTTCTGAGTACCGAGGTTTGCAGGGAGAAAACCATATTTTCCCGGAGGGCCTATAGGCAAGCCAGCACATTCAACCCAGAGCTGGCTTTGCGGTGCCTTAGTGACCCTCCGGAGGAATTCAAGGCAGGCTGCATTTTTTGTGTGTACGCTTGTTATCTTATCTTTGAAGTCCCTTGGGAGGCCGTGATCTGCCTTCAACTGACATGAACACAGTCTGACTGCAGATCTGTTTGAGGAAGCGATTGCGTGACTTTTTAGCTCCCATATAACAGGTAGATGTAAAGATCCTGCCCAGTTCTGTCTCATATTCAACACATGGCTCCTCGGTGCATAATGCGCATTTCATTAGCATTACTACTAAAGATGGCAGGTCAAAGCTCAGCCCTCCATCTTCGGTGGGCCCAGCGCAGCCAGTGCTCTCGGATGTCTGCTCCTTTGCCTGATCCATCTACCCCAGGGCTCAGGAAACAGCTGTTTTCCAGCTCTTCCAGAGAAAGTTAGGGATGTGGGTTTCCCCCAGTTCTCCTTTCAGGGCACTATTTTCCCACATGTAATCACTCCCCCTGTTCATTTTAAGGCAGTGAGCACGCTGCCGGGGACTGGAAATGACCCTGTGGTTCACCAAGGGGGAAAACCATAGATGAACACTTGTGGCGGCAGAGATGATAAGACTACTAACAAAATACTATTATCATGATACAGAAGGCTGACTGTCTGGGTCCCACAGGGTGACTGCCTGCACAGCAATATGTCATTCATTTTCCCCCGTTCATGCAATTCCGTAAATGCTAATAGGTATCAGTTTTCCGTAAATACTGCAGACAGGCTCTGCTAAGTAATTGAGGCATCCATTTTCTGTATAGGTGCCTACATCCCAAGGGTGTCAGTGGGAGTGTGCTAACTTTGCCTCTGCAGTGGCACCCAGGAGGATGATTTTCATTTCTGCTCAGACCCCTTCACACACTCTGGCTGCGTGAAGGAGGCATGAATTGCAGGCTACGTGTAGTGGCTCTCCACAACCTACAAGCGGTGGGTAAAATTCACCCTGCCAGGCCTTTCTCCAGAAGTTATGGCCCAATTTAGACAGGAGGACGGTGGGAGCAGCAGATCTATAGAGAGGGCTGTCATACGGCTGTGCCATGAGAAGTTTTTCCATGCTAGCCTGGTAGTCAAAATGGAAAACAACGGTCTAGATCAGAAGGGCACACAGGCCTGAGGTGGGTAAAGAGAGAGAGCCCAGAGGAATGTAAAATTAGCGGGCTCTCATCATCTTCATTATCTGTCTTGGTAGCAGGGCTTTTGGATGAGATTTTTTTGAGATTTCCATGAGAGATCTTGGCACTGACTGACATAATGCTAATTCCCATCCTCTGGGTTCCTTTTGTGCCTGTGGAAGGTGAGGAAAATTTCCTGATGCATGAATGGGGTCTGGATCAGACTCTGCACTGCCAGCTGATCAACTCCCCCATGGCTCAGCCCTGCTATTTACCTGGGCTGGTGCAAATTCTCACCTCGCAAACAGGAAAGACTTCCAACTTACTATGAGGTGATCTTGTTTAACTCGGTTTTTCTAATATAATGGTGTCCCTTGTGACATAACTATACCCATTCACCTGGCTTCAGGCTTGTTAATAATTGAGAAATACTTAGTGGCACCTGTTGTGGAAGTACCAATGACTAATGCCAGCAGAACCATGTCCTATAATGGGCTGGTGTTTATTTACAGATCCTTTCCTTTCAGATTAATAATTATCTGATTAACATTAAGCTATGTGTGTCTTAAACATGAAAGGGAGATGGACTTAGCTCTCCCCTTCTCTTCTAGGAACTGTGATATTTGGAGAATCCTCAAAATAGGAGGTGGGGTTGTAAATGAGCCCGTTACGTGGCAGCCTGGTGTTTGTACTCACAGGTTCGTTGTTGGTTTTTTTTTGTAGCAAGGACTTCCTTCTAAGCTGAGCTTTTTTTATCCTGGTTTACAGGCACTTTAAGGTTGAGCTGTAAGTGGAAATCTCATAGTGGTGCTCTGATGATAAAATTCAGGAAGGCTTTCGTTCAAAAGCCACCAAAATGCAATGGAGAGACTCACCAAGCTTTGGATAATACCCAGACAGCTGGCAACTGGGAAAGGCTCTGCAACCCAATTTGCTCTAGGACTGTTGCCTATGAGTAAGCTGGATACCACTGGCAGAGGTTCACGTGGGACTCCAGTGCTCACATGGTATCTATAAAGTGTGGCTCTGCCCTAAGCATCACAGAAAAGGACTGAGGAAGGTCAGAGAGGCATGAACCCTCCCGTTACTCTCAGCCAGCAGCTATATCCCTCTGACCAGTGGTCGTACCCATCACTGGAGATGAAGCATTGGAAAAGTGATCTCAGAGATGTCACAGGGTTTTTTTGCAGGTGAAGGGAAAATCCTTCTCCATGGACCTGCTCCCTTGGCTGCAGCACAATTACTCCAGCAGCTGGGATGTGCTTGAAAGGACATACAACTAAATGCTAAATTCATTTATTTCTCCACTTGGACTATGCCTATCTATTTACCAAGCATAAATGTATGTCTCTCTAGCCTCACATGGGCACTCACTTGTTTTCTTCTCCCATTGCCAAGAAATAATCGAGTGTTTTGCAACAGCTGGCTGGGAGCGCCCACAGCCCAGGGTAGCTGGAAGACAGAGGATAAAAACTTTCCTAGTAAAAGGTGGGAGGAGTGGATCATGTTCCCTTGGGCAGAGTGGGAGTTTAGCCCTAATCTCCCACATCCTGCATAGATGTCTCACCCACCTCCTGCTCTGCTCATCGGTATGTAAAAAAAAAATTATGCTTATAAAAATGCAAGCCACATTTTCATAGAGTGTCATATAAATTATCCTTGCACAAAATGTGGATTCCTGCTTTGAGTAGGAGGGGCATAGGTTAATGATTTTTACGGTACTGGCACCTTTCATTCCCAAATGCTTCACTTCTTAAAAAGAAGGGGGGGAGGGAGGGTTGGTTGTGGGTATTTTGTTTTACCCTATAAAGTATATCCAAGGAAACAGGTATGTTTTAAGAGCAAATGTAATCACAATGACTTAGGAGAAATAGAAAAGTAGCACGTGTCTCATTGGAAATGCAAAGGGAATTTAAGTAAGTAAAATGGATAACTTGTGCTGGAGTCCGGACACGGCAAAGACCTGGTGTCAGTCTGGTACTTGGAGGCAACTTGCTGAACTGATGCTGGGACAATTTACACCACTATTTGTTTTATTAGTGTCATAAACTGCCCTACCTGAACTAGTGGTCAGGATTTAGGAGTGGGTCGATATTGAAAAAAATCCATTAATTGATTATGGTGTTTTTCAAACTTTCTCAACTGCCAGCACTGTTTTGTTCGGTCAGCATATCTACGGAAGGAGGCTATTTGCGGCATGGGTGGCTTTTTTAAACCTTCTTCCTCGTTAACACATTTTTCATCCGACAAAGGCTGTAAAAATGCCATGTGAGTTCAGCCACCAACTGCACCCCGCGAGTGGAAAATTAGACACAACTGTTCCAAAGAGGAGCCCTAGTAAATAATTTGCAAGGCCTGCCTGCGCTAAACCGTGTTCAAAGGAAGCAATACCAAAACATGAAAAAAAAAGCCACCCAACGTTGTGGCCAAAGAACGAGGCTGAATCCAGCTAACGATTTGCCCACCCTTTTTCTGCCTGGGGACTTGCCTGTCTTGGGTGTCGAACGATGTCTTCCAGAAACACAGTGCTTTACCTCCAGCAGCACGGGGCTCTCACTGCTGCAGAGTCACCCTGGCTCAGGGCCACCCCACAGGGGAGAAACCCCCCGAGTCACCAGCACCAACCACTTCCCCCTGCAGCCGGGTCTTTCGTAAAACACCCTCTGTAAGTGTCAGTTTGGCCTCGTTCTTCGCCTGAACTTCATCCAAGAACAGCATGAGGCAGTACGGCTGGAGGTGCTGTTTGGAAAACCTCGTTCATGAAATGTAAATACTTGTAGGTGATTGCATAGATAATATGGTCTCATGAAGGAACCGCTTGATATGTCAGTGTTAATACCTGCATCCCTTCATTGCCCCGGTGTTTGTATGCGCAGTACATATTTTGCTTATAGAATACAGAGCAGGGTTGTAATAGAGATGTCTTCAAGCTACATTTACTTGATGTATTTGTTTTTACATTATTTTTATGCTACTAGTGAATGGGCTGTTTGGGAATCAAAACGCCAAAGCTGAGGTATGAATGGGATCACTCATCTCCATCCCCCATCATCCATGATAAAGAAATCAGAGTGGTATTGATTGTGGCAGAGAGGGGAACAGAGTACGCTGTACTAAGTATGCAAGTCCACGCTAGTCATTTAACACCTTGGAAAAGGTGGTATTTTTGCCTTAACTTTCTGCGCAGTTCAGAGCTGCGCTGTGTATTGTGGGGCAGCATCATGTCTTTCGGGAAGACACAGGGGGAAATACCTTTCAGTAAGCATAATTAACAAGCAGCTTCATCAAATAGTGGTGATTATGTGTCCTTCGAGGTTGAAAAATGGCAGGGAAAAGACATATTTCGTTAACCAGCGCACTGCAGGCGTCCAGACCTCTGGGAAGAGGGATCCCAGAGCAGGCCTAGTCCCAGGGCTGTCAATCCTGAACTGTCAGCGTCTCACTGTGTCCCAAGGGCATTTGTCCCCAGCCCCGGTGACTTCAGCATGTTTGCTGGCTGTGGCTTTAGCAATTGCAGCGCCGGGAGCTGGTTGGGGCAGCTCCTCCTCTCTGCTCTCCGATGAGAGGCTGCCGCTACGGCTGGATTCGCCTGCATGCAGTTTAACACGCTAGGGCTGCTGTGAGGCATGCCCTGGGGTTTACTTCTGTTTTGGAGATGCCCACACCAGGGTGAGTGCTGACACTTGGTTAGCTTCAGCTGAACCCAAAAAAATGCCTGATTTCAACCAAGATAAATGCACGCTCTGCCACTTGCATGCTTTTGGCCGAATTGCTGCCAGGCAGTGGCTTGTCCCTCCTGTGGAGACTGTGGCCAGGGCAGCCCCACACCTCTGAGATCTCAAACCCCCAAATGCCTCTCCCTCTCTCTGTCACAGCTGCTGCTTCCTACAGGTTTTCGTATTTTTGTCTTTTGTCCTCCTGCACGAGGTCAGCCAGACTGTGCCTTCTTCCTGCCAAGGAGAAGCTGCTGAAGACCCATTACCCGTGTTGTGCAGAGCAGGAGGGATTTGCATTTATCACTGCCCCGTGTGTTTAGACTCTGCTGAAAGTGCTCCTTATCTCTCTCACCCATTGAGCGAGGGATGTAATACCTTGCAAGCCCTTACCAATACCCAGGATACCAACACCGCTGTCTCCAAACAGCCTGTGACATCGCATCCATCACCCTGGCCTCAGCCCTGTGGGAGATCTGCTCAGACCAGCTCTGGGCAGGTGCACATGGATTATGTATCTCTGCTTTGAAGCAGAAGATTTTATTACTTTCTTGATGGTTAGAAAATACACTCTTAGGTCTGTGTGTGCTTTATCCTTCTCTCTTGCTGGGAAGTGTGAAAAACAAGGTCTGAGAGTTTAAGAGCAAAGAACTTTTGTGTGTGTTTAGGTTTGAGGTCAATGTGTGAAAAAGCTGCCTCCAGCTTCTAAAATAAGCTGTGGAGGAGTCACTGGTCTGTGATACACGACTGCCTGAGGAACAAGCATATTTGCACAGGAAAAAGCATGTGCGAATTGATTTGTGCACGTACAAATGGGCATGCTCATGTGTGGACAGACCAGTAGATACCAAACAGACAAAAAATGGAAAACCGCAATACAAATGGACAACAGCATTTTAAAAAATGCAAGCGTTTGTTTTTATGGTGCATTTATAAGAGGCTATTCGTACGTCTGTATCCCTGGTGGGCTAGTGCAAAAGCAAAGTGAGATCTGCAAGGAGAAGTAACACGTTTTATCAGACCAGCTGATAACAACCTGAAAAAACAGGTATATTGGGACACACAAACCCTTCCTCAGGCCGGAGCAGAGGTTTCTGTTCAGATCCGACAAAAAATCCATGTATCCATTAAACTTGTCTGGTTTCCGTGACTTTCAGTGGTTACAGTTGCTGTCAGGATGCAGGATGTGGCCGTCAGGAACAGCTGGGAGCTGGCAAGGGACCCCGCACCCCCGAGGATGCCCGCATGCCATGCCCTGCGCTCCCCTGCCGCAAAGCTCACTCCCGCAGCCAGCAGCTCCCTGCCAAGGGCCTCTCTGATGCCCAGTCTGAAACCAGGGCTGCCTGGAACAACTTTTCCATGGAAAATGTGGATTTGTGGGGTCAGACACGCTCTGTGGGGATATAGCCGGGATATCAATGGTCTCCAGTGGATTTCTTGGTCCCCAGTTTCCTCCTGGTGCTCGGACCCATGCTCTGGAGCTGCCCAGTTTCCCCAGTTTGCCCAGTTTACCAGGATGGAAGTGGTCCAGAAGGGTTGGGAGCTTGAGGGTCTCACAAAGTTGGTGGCACTTCCCTTCCTTGGACATTAGCCAGCCTGCTAAGTAGGGTGCATTTGGAGGATCCTGAATTGGAGGATGCTTATATTAGAGTGGGTGCTTAACTCAGGGGTGTTCAGCCCTTTGGGTTTTCCCACTTATCAACTGGTGCACCTCCAGTGACCTCCACAGTCTCAAAATAAGTTTGAAAAGGTTGAAATAAATTGTTTGGACTTCTAGGAGGAAAAAAAATTGTAACTTCTGTTTTGTACCACATTTTTGTTCCACACTGGAATGAGATTTTTTGGGGTGGTTGCTGAAATTTGGGAACGTCCTGTAAACTCACCGTTCCTCAACTCGTTCCTTCCAGAGCCCTTCCTCAGGAGCAACTCTGCAGCCTCCTCTGGGCACACTGCCAAACGGAGGGGATGCTTTCACAGGAGCGCAGAAGAAAGGTGCAGAGGGGCTGTTCAATTCTCTCCTATCTCTATATTTGTACCAAGAGAAGTTAAAAAAAGAAATGCTTCCATACCTACAGTTGCACTAAATATAACCATCTAGCTGGTTCTATATATACATTTTTAAAAGCATGACATGCAATACTCACAAAGAGATGAGACTGGAGAATAAATTAAGATGCCAGAGAGTCAGAGCTGTCAGTCACTCCATGCATGGTAAACCACTGATTGATTTGGTCCTAGAGAATGGTTGACTTTTCTCTTTGTCTTCCTCTGACATAACAAACTTACTGTATTTTCTGGTTTACAAAAAACCACTCTAAAAATAAAAATAACTTGTATCATCTGAAATCCCAGGGATTACTAAGAATATGGTATAGAGGAGATTTTGGTTCATCTAGGGTTAAAACCTCCAGCCAGCAGCGCCAGTGATATCAGTCACTAATAGTAACCTTGCGTAGCTGCATGCATTAAGGTGGTATTGGATGATAAGGCTGAAGAGCGAAGCAATCTGTTGGGCTACAGCTGAAAATAGTCACTGCTGCAGAGGGAAAAACTTCATTCCCTCCCTGGCTCTTTCTTCGGAAATGAAAATGCAGGGAGTCGTGCTGATGGAGGGAAAATCTGATTTCCCACTGCTAAGAGACAGGGTGGCACTCGTGAGAAGGATTTCAAGGTCATGGTGGCGATGCTATCAGTGGTGAGGGGGGAGCCAAGCAGACAACAGGTGAAGGCGTTACAGAGGCGGCGGTGCGCTGCCAAGGGAGATCATCCGATAGCTGTGGCAAGCTGCCTGCTGGGGGGCACCTTCAGCCCTTGTTTCCCACGTGGATGCATGGGAACCTGGCCATCAAGGTGACAATCGGGAGGGGTGAGAACTAAAGGAGCCTCGGCTAATGTGCCTGTAGATAACTGGGGTGTTCGTGGTCATGCCGTACGAAAGGACTCCTCCGATCACTTCTTTAGGTCTTTCCCCTTTGTCTCTGGGTACCTCCCCGCCTGTATTTGCACGCTGACATATAGGAACAACACAAGCTAGTGTAATCTAGATAGTATATGCAACAGTATGGCTCTGAAGTATGGGCCATCATCACACCCGGGTAGTTGCACCCCGCGATGGGCACAGTCCCCGCCTGCACGGCGCAGGGGCTGAGCGATGGTGGCTGCAGCCATCCACCATCACATCCACTAGGCGGTCCTCAGGCATCTTCTTCCCCCTGCCGCACACTGTCCCAGTAAACCTCCTCCTGCTGCGGGCGGGTCCTGAGACATCAGCAGTGCAGAGTCAGTCTGGGAACAAATTCATGTTTCCTTTAATCACACGGATTCAAAAGCAAATAAATGAAATGCCTGGGAATCGGAAGGCTCGACGAACACCAAATGAACTCTGGTGGTGTCTTAAAGACCGTGCAGTCTCAAAACTGCAGCTCTGTCAGTAAAAGGCAGGGATTTGAAGGCAGGACCCTGTATTTCCATTGATACCTTATTCCTCCAGTTGTGTTCCAACAACAACTCCTATCTTGGGCAAAGCACTTACCAGCTTGGCACCTCTGTTTACTCCTCTTCATGTGACAAAGAGAAATCCTAAACCACTTCACAGGCTTGCATAACTAATATTTACATGGGCCTTGGAGATCCCTGGCTGGGAGGTACTACATCAAAAGGGACATCTACATCAAAGGTGCAGCTATACACAGAGCTGGTTCAGGGAGTACAATAACTGGCTTTTGCAAAGAAGCTACTTGAACTGAGGGCAGCTGCGTGAGCAAAGGTTGTATAACCCGGTCAGGGTATGTTCCAAGGTGATACTCAGACCTTACTTAACTAAGGCCTTTCTAGGGGGCAATGGAAATTTCAGCTTGTTAAAATCTGGTACAAGGCATTCAGGAACTCATGAGTTGGATCTGGACCACCTTCCCTAAGTTATCTGATTCGTGCAGAGAATCAAAAAACGCCTCTTAGCATGGCAACAAGCACTCTGACCTACTGCTTGTTTTTTCGCCAGTCTTTTTTCTCCTCGTATGCTTTTGCTCTCCAAACTCCAGAGCTGATCTGGACACTTGAAAGCCTGCAGTCAAGGGTTTCTCTGATTATGCCAACACTCAGCAATCCCACTGACAGAAATACTTACAGATCCTTGGTGCTCTTTTGCAATTAGGGAACAAGTATATTCTCGCAGTTTAAGCACTGGGGAGGTATGTGGGAGATCTGGATTAAACACTAGCTTTGACAAAACCTGCTTGCAGAAACTTCCATAATGCTGAATCTTTCTGTAAGTACTTGTACTCCTGAATACCACATGGCTCCTATTCCCTACTCACAGTGAATTTGCCTGTGATACCTATATAAACCTTTTTTGGTGGTACTGGCTACCTGACCAGCTCTGTGCCCTGTATTCTTAGCTATGTCTCTTACAGCTATCATGACGCACCTCTTAAATGCGGATTGTGCTTTCTCTCTCACAGAGCATACAGTGCAGTCCTGAGTATCACCTGGAAATTCTGTGCATGATTTTTGGACCGATAATAAGACTGCCATACTTTTTGTCATACCCATGGGACTAAGAAGCTACGGGAACCTAAGTAATCTTACAATGCAAGTGAGAAGGGAGCTAGGACTCACCTTATATGACATTTTGTTTTGTTGGGATTTTTTCCCTAGTGTTTTTCTCTGTTTCTCAGTTTTCCATTGCCCCTCACTGTGAAACTGAGGACTGCCAAGGGCTGACACCAAGATGTTTGCCTGGCTGCTGATTTGTAGCTTTAAATAAGAAAGAAAGTGAAGCCAACTTTTAAGGCCATGCAGGGCTGGCGCTGTTCCAGCAGGGATCAGCGGGAATGCAAAAGCGCTGCTTACCCCACGCTGGCCTCAAGCACTGGGGAGCTGAGCAAATAGCTGCCATCGCTGCGTGCCATAGCTGCACCCTACAGACCTGAAACAGCCTGTCTAGCGAGGTGGGTAACAAGTCCTCTGAGCCGGAGAGTGAAACTGAACTGAAAAAATGCAACCAAACCAAAGACGGCTGCAAAAAACCTGCTGTCCTGCCTTCTTTTGCCCGTTTTCTGGGGTAAGTTCCTGAAGGCCATAACCTGAGTGGGGGGACCCCAGTGCAACTTCACTGGGACAATAGCAGTGCACTGGCTGCTGCCACTGCTTGTGTGCACGAGGGTCTGGGGGGAAGAAAAGGCTATGCTCGTGTAG
>NW_008824306.1:2366562-2368296 GCF_000699105.1 Pygoscelis adeliae | reverse complement strand
GTGTAGGGGCAAGCAGGATCAGAGGAATCATTTAAGAATCATACTTAATTTTGACCAAGAGCCCTACATGTAGTGGACAGGACAAATACAGTAAAATAGTCCCCTGTTGGGCACTGAACTATGTGCATACCTGGCAAAACAGAGTTATTATGGCTGTACTACATTCACCGTTGCCTTCTTCAACCAAAACTTCCCTTGTAGCATGGGCCAAAGCCTTTTGCCTTTGTAGGGCTTTCCAGCCAACACTATTATGTCATTAAACAGAAAGCATCACATTTAAACATTGAAATTAGGTTTTGCTAGCTTCCAAGCTTGGTCAGAGAAAGAAAAACACCACACCATTACTTTATTGCAACACAATGTTTCAAATAGAACTTTAAAACCTTTCCTAAAGTCCCTGTTTTAAGAAACACCACATCATGACTTTCCATGCCGGCAAAGCATGCAAGCTATTCTTTGTGAAAGAAATCTGGAAGTAAATCATTTCCCAAGCAGACTCGCTGCTCAGTGTCTAGCAGCATGTTGTTGGCCATGCCAGGCTGTGGCTTGCAGATCATTAGTGACCTGTGACGCCAGGACACATGATCTCCAGCTGGGCTTCGTACCGCGTCAGAACACTTACCCAAAGCAGCCCTTGTAGGTGGCACATATGGTAGCCCCAGTGCAGGGACTTGGCTTCTCCCTGGCTACAGTGACCTGACGTGACAGGTATGCCCCAGCACGTGGCAGCCTCACAGTCACACAGAAGGAAAACTCTTCCCTAACATGGACCAGGGCTGTAGGAAGCACCTGTGCAAAATCAGATCCTCCCCAGAGATCCTGCCATTCTCACTGCTGTGCTGCCTCTTTCTGCCTTCCAGAAGGGATGTAGTGCTGTAGTATAAAAGCATGTCCAGCATTTAATCCAGCTGCACACACAGAGGCAGTGAGAAAGCTTGTGGCACCCACTGTTCCCCGTACCCCAGCATTTCCACTTCTAAGGGTATCCAGACTTTGTGTTTATCTTTCTCAGATCCTCTCTGTGCATGCCGAGATTTTAATGCCTGGAAGATGTATTGAGGAATGAGCCTCTTAAGTACAGCCACACCTCCTCAGGTATCTCCTGGGTCTCCTGTGGGATCAAGCTCTTTCCTACTTTTGCCACTGGCATAAGGCTGTGCCAGTGGGATGACTGCTGCAAGGATTAAACTAGGGCTAGAATTAGCTCAAGATTTTGATTACTGAGGCCAGGCCTTAAGGAAAGTGGCAGAAATCTAGAAAGGAGGCTGTACCCAAGCAGCACAGTGGGTATCCTGGGCTAGCATGGGCACTGAAGGCATGCTGCACGCCACTGCCCAGCACCCCACTGAGTGGCATAGATGCACCCAAAGCTGAAACCCCAGGAAAGCTGTGCTAGCTTGGTTTTTCCAATGGCCTTTCCAATGGTCTTCCTCTGCAAAAAACCCACACAGATTTCACTTTTTAATTCCTATACAAGGTTTGGAAGGAACGGGGGAGAAGTGATGTTAACAGTAACCCAGAGCCTCAGGCTGGTGTTGTCAAATCCCAGAGGAAAGGAGCCAGGAAAGGGAAAAAGGGAAGTGGGAGGAGAACTGGGGTTCCTGGAATTGTTAGCTACACATACAGGAAAGATAAAATTGCCCTCCCTTGCGCAGTAGCAGAACAACCAGCAATGGAGATGCTTTGCTGTAAACACTGAAAACATGTGTCTTGTTTTAACCCCAGCCGGCAACT
>NW_008824306.1:2356669-2366382 GCF_000699105.1 Pygoscelis adeliae | reverse complement strand
CTACTTCCCATGGGCAGGCAGGTGTTCAGCCATCTCCAGGAAAGCAGGGCTCCATCACGCGTAACGGTGACTTGGGAAGAAGAAACACCGTAACTTCGAACGTCCCCCCCTTCCTTCTTCTTCCTACAGCCTTATATGCTGAGCATGATGTCATATGGTGTGGAGTACCCCTGTGGTCAGTTGGGGTCAGCTGTGCCCCCTCCCAGCTTCTTGTGCACCCCCAGCCTACGGGCTGGTGGGGTGGGGTGAGAAGCAGAAAAGGCCTTGACTCTATGTCAGCACTGCTCAGCAGTAACGAAAACATCCCTGTGTTACCAATACTGTTTTCATCACAAATCCAACACACAGCCCCATACTAGCTACTATGAAGAAAATTAACTCTATCCCAGCCAAAACCAGCACACATCTATGTCTTCAGTCATGTGCCTACAAGTGTCCATGCTTGCAACAGTGGCCAAGGAAAAGGCTGAATTCTCTTAGTTCTGAATTATTTGCCAAGCTGTACATCAGATAGAGAGCGAAATGTTGATAACCACCTCCCTCCGCCATCCTCTCCTCTGCAGCCAAAATATTAACTGTTGTGGAGCGCCACGGTCTCAGCAGTTTTCAGACAGTTCCACTGCCTTTATGTCTCACGGAGAGCCTGAAGCTCCCAGGCCAGCATACAGTGAACATCCAGCAGCGCTCCACCTACACTGCTGCCTGCTTCCTAAAGATGGAGAAGTTTAGGAGTAACAGGAGCGATTCCGGATGATTTACTAATGAACAGAGGTATGACAGGAATGTTGCCTACATTTTATGAAAAGGAATTTCTATCTAAGAAATTAAGGAAAGGAGAGTCCTTTCTTCCCAAATTACATTTTGCAGGACAGAAAATGCAAATGAGCAAAGCAGGTCTTTTGGTTAACAAACTGATTTAAAATTTCTCATTCCTGATTCGTTTGCAGTCTCCCTTTCTGTGCAAATCTTAATGTTACTGCACCTTGAGGTTCAATTTTGTTCAGTTTCAAAGAGAAAATGAGTTTCTATCTTGCAACACTTTATGAGGATGCCAAAGACAATACTTGTATGTATTTCATCAGTCTTAATCTTATCTTCTCCAGAATTTCTAGTAATGTCTGCGAAAACTTTGTAGAATTGCCCCCTTCATCTGCTGAAGAAACGCAAGACCAAGAGTAGAAGCAATCGTTCCAGATCCCTCAAAGACATCTTGATTATCAAATATCCTATTAGATATACTGGGTCAAATTTAGTCCCGCTGTAAACTAATGCAAGGGTGTTTAGAGAAGTCTGGCTTACATCTACTGAGTATCTATCCGGCTCTGTTTGCTTAGATAAGTGATCTCACACAAAATATTATTCATTTAAGGGATTTCTTTAAGAAATCAGCCAATTGTCTTTCACATGGGGTTCATAGGTTTAACTCCAAATCTACTGAACTTAAAACACCTTCTCCTGTTTCTGTGGGCTATACAAGAGGATCCTTATGGACACTGTGACTGTCGTTTGTCACAGTTTTCATCTGCTTGTTTCTTGCAGGTTTTTAACTTGGACAAACCTAAATTTCCACGAGGAACTCATCTACCACCTTGCTGAGGCAAGAGTCAAAACAACAAAACAATTTGATTAAAATGGCATAGTTTAGGATCTAGAGAAACATGGGTTTAAATTTTGATCTGCCACAGGCTCCCAGTATGACACTGGATAAGTCACTCAGGGTTTATTGCACCGAATTCTTGCTATCTCACTGGAAGTCCCTATGATAGGAGCACAGCCTAAATCAGGAAGCTGTGTTGCCTTGAGGGCCAGTGAAGGCAACTGGGAGCCTGAATAAATTACCCTTCTGTGTTGCTCATATTTCTCCATGGACTATGCAGAAAGTTTAGTCTGCTAGCTTAGGCACTTCTGCTAGGTGCCTCAAGGGACCTATGAAAAGTCCAGGCTTTGACCTTTACGTGGGGTTGTTCCAAATGTGAAAAGAGATACTTAGCATTTGGTCCACACAGTAGCACTGTGAAGATAAGTATTAAATATAGTGAAGTAATGAGATCCATTCTTCTATTCCAGATAGAGAAGTGGATGGCTACTGGTAGACTTGAGAAGAAAATCTGAAGGTTGGTTTGAATGCTGACACAGAAGTTGGCCTGCGTCTTTTAAACTCGCACAGGATCGCCTCATGTTTCAGAATATTTATGAGCCTCTAGAATAATGGCATAACAGTATTTTGTAGCCAAGATGATTGAAGGTCAGAAGAGAGAATATTACCTCTTCCTACAAGCCTGAGACTGAAGCCTGAGATTAAATCAAAAAGTCTAGATTTGGGATGATTTTTGGAATTCAGTGTGAGCATTTGCAAAATGTTCATGTTTACATTTCTCCTTGCCTCTTGTCGTTATCTTCCATCATGAAATGCAGGTTTTAGAGCGCAACTACAACCTTGCTGCACTCTCTGTGCCGTTATGAGCCTTTGATCACTTTAATCACTGTACTTAAGAGTAGCTTGATCTATTTTTTCAACTAATTTGACATTCTACAAGGTAAGAAAGTAATTAGTGATGTCTGCTCTACTGAAATAATGTGGTATTTCACTTGTTCCTCCATGAGCTTTACAGTTTGGCTGCAGCCATTGTTAGATAGGAAAAAATGCTTCCTTCTTCTTAAAGAATGAGGAGCAAAAGACAACTTTGGGTGACCTGATTATGCAGCTTGCTCACGTTTTGGCTTAGCTCTGTCTCGAATGCGATGCAAGCAATGAGTTTTAGCTTTCCTTTGCCCTGGTAGGTCTGGTTGCTGGAGTAGCCAGTGCTGGTTACCTACCCGTGTCTCTCTCTCGTGTATGTTTGCTGACTCTGTGCTCTTCATTTGGCAATAGGATCAGGTACACAGCTAAAAACTAGGTTTTCTTGTTTGGGTCATGGTTTTGTGCCCCTAGGATGTTTCAAGCAGGGGGTTCTGCTGCTTTTACTGCCTGATCTTATCTGAGTCACTTAGGAGGTACCAGCTATCTGAGTATTATCTAATTGCTCAACTTGTGTGTGTTTGTGCATGCTTTCATAAAAGATAGGAATTGCATCGGAGGGGTAATGCTTTCACCTTCCCAAGGAGACTCTCTAGCTGTGTGACCTGACAGTGTTACACTGCTTGTTGCAGAATGACACTGGTCTGCTGCCTCTTGAGCAGTGAGTCTGACCTTTGCTTAGCCAACCACCTGCTTTCTCTGGTCTCTCTCTCTGACCTACAGACACAAAGGAAAAGGAGTGGCTGGCAAAACTTCAAAAACCTAGAAACATTTAAGCCTGCATTTGCTGAGGTGCCTGGGATCCCGGCCTCCCCTAGGAGGTGGTGGTTAAATCAGAGCTATCCAGTGCGTTCACCAGGAGGAGATGCTTTTGCAGGCAGCTGGGCAGCCTATTTCCTCTGCAAGCCAGGCACGACGCACTGCCAGAGGAGGGCTGGATGGCCTGCCCTCCGCAGCGATGGAGGCTGCTTCAGAAGCTCCTTTCCAGGTTTTGATGATCAGCACACTTTCCAGTGCCAGTGCACTGAAGCCTGGTGCAGGACTGCAGTGTTGGTGAAGCATTTATGATCCCTCCCGCAAGTGCCCTCTCACCCTTATCTTTTGCAAAGGTCCAGGTAGTCCATCCCTGCCCCTCAGCCCGCAGTTGCACTACTGTGAAATGAGATGCCATTAGGTCAGTGCTGTACCACAGAGCAGTCCCCTGCGTTGCTTCGTGCTTCTAAGTGTAATGGTGGGAAGGATTTGAATGTCTTGCAGTTTCCCTTTCCCTGGGTTGCTCAGCAGGGTGTGAGCTGCCGTGTGTCACTGTCCCTTAGAAACTGGCGAGTGGCCAGGTTTCACTGGGTAGATTTGGCTGGGCTCAGAGCAGCAAAGCAGGAGGCGGGGGATCCTTAGCTCATCAGGATAGCCTGGCCACTGTTCCTCTGCTCTCCCCGGTTTCCTTCCCTCCAAGGAGGTGGGCTGGTACAGCTGAGAAAGCAAAGAGGCGAGAGGATTCAGGTCCATCTCAAGACACCTCAGGTCTGTCTGAGGGTAGGGCAAATGTATGCCACTTCCCTAAACATCAAAACTTTAGATTCTTTTTGGAAGTGGAATAGCTGCTCCTGCTCATATAAATCCTGCATCCCTCCTAGCAGGTGAAAAGAGTCTCATGTGTAGCACACACAGCTTTTAGGAGGATCACAGGGCTTTTTTAAAGCACTGCATCTATATTACAGTAGCATGCAGAGCTCCCAATGAGTTTCCCAGGTCTCGCTGTGCAGACGCCAGCCTGCAGCCAAACCCAGCCCCAGAGCGGTCAGTGAAGGCGCCAAGTCTTCCAGCTGCTCTCACCAGCCAGGGAGTGACACCTCCGATGCTCCTGCAATCAGCTGATGCCAGTAGGGATTGAGTGGGTGCCCAGAGCTGCTCACACCACTACGACCTGCACTCCCTCACTACTTAGCTTGTATAGTAAGGAACAAAACGAGGGTTACCTGTTGTTGCTGCACGGGGTATATCAAAGTCCTGGACTCTAGCAGTCATGGGATGATCTGCTGATTATACCACAAATTTTGTTGTAAATGAATGGCTCAACAAGCCCCTGATCCCCAAGTAATAGGATTTCTTCCACCAGCATATCTTAAGCAAAACTATTAGCCTGTCCATTAGAAGGACTGGAGACAGACACAGGCTGCGTGTGGCTGGACAGTTGTTAGAACAGCAGTGTGGGATTCTTCTAATTCAAGAGCTGCTAAGATACTTGATCCTGTACTACAGAAACCACATACTTCAAAGGCAACAGGATCTAGGCCATAAGTAAGTGAAGATGGGGAAAAATCAATCCACCTTATCAAATAAATGCGTGGCTGGAAGCATGTGTCTAAGACAGTGACGTATTTTTTTAATGCATAAAAATTAACAGTCTGGCAAGAGTCTGCATTTCTTTGTTATAATGAAATCCTGGGGAGCCTCTGTGCTTTACATTATCAGAGAGTCCAGGCCCTGAGCTGGTGCCTGCGGTGCCCTCAGGAGCCCTCGCTGCAGCCGTGTGCTGGGCTCTTTGTTACGGCCTCCTCGCAGCCCTCTGCTCTGCCTCCCTTTACTCTTACGAATAGAGAGCCAGGCTTCAGCGAGGGCCACATCCACAGCACCCCCATGCCCAATCCCCAAATATCTTAAATGTTACACAAAGAGTACAGTGGGTTTTTTTACAGAGAGAAGACTTTGCCTTTGCTGGCTTCTTGCTGCAATAAATTGGCAGATGATGCTCTAATGAGAACAATAACGCACCCACTCTACCGCCTTCGATCACTTATGTGCTCTTTTGCAGCTTGTGAAAGGCTCTAAAAGCTTTCACCAGACAGGTTGTCTGATTTTTAGGGAGTGTCACTGGTGCTGTTTACCCTAGACAGGCAGAAGCCTGTTTTTACAGTGTGCGGTTGCTGGGACAATTAATGTCAGGCTAAGTGACCAATATCTAGTTTGACCCAAGAAGTGCCTGATTCCAGCCATTTGCCAGCAATTTCAGCAGTGGAGGCTGCCACAAACCAGCATATCCAAACCGAGTGCTTCAATAAACTGCTTAATGGGTGGCATGCTGGGGTGCAATCAATTGGCATCAAATGTGCTGTGCCATTTCGCACCAGCTGATGGTCAGCAATAGCGATTGTGTTTATATTGGTACCAGCTGTATTCTCGTGACAAAGTGATCTGTGTTCTCGAGCCTTTTCCTCTATTCAGAGATATGCATGCAAGAGACAGAGTTGCGTTTCAATTCACACAATTGTTTCCACTTGTTCAGTTCTCTAGCTACAATCTCATGACCACCTTTACTCTTTGTTAAAAAAGTTATTTGGCAGCTCAGATGAACTCCCGTGGGGGGTTATCACCAGGTTGTGATTAAAATTACCCACCAAACAGCTGTTTCTTTGGAAGAAATGTATCGTTTCATTAATCTGTAAACCCACAGCAATTAAAATTGGGTTTTGAAACAACAAAAAAAAGCTGTGTGCATCCCATCTCACCGTTTGCCTTGCCATTTCCCATGTGTGCTGCTTGTCTCAGTCACCTCTTCCTGCAGCATCTCAGTCTGAGTGACTGCATTGACAGGTGATCTTTTATGACTTTCAGCGTACCTTTGCCTACTTTAGGACCCAAATCTGGTCTCTACTTCTTTATGCATCTTTATCTGAAAGGGAAACGGCTCTATTTTAATTGCATATGAACGGGATGATAATAAAATGTTAATTGCTTTTTCTGCCCATGCACTGATCTATATCTAGCAGAATTTGCCCTTGATAATCCCGTAACAGTGGCATAACTGCAAACAAATAAACACAGACATGCTGCTCACATTAGAAGAATCCAGGTATCTCTCCCGTTGTTCCCAGGCTGCTCGATGCTTTTTCATTTCAGCAGCTGCATGCAGCATCACTGATGTGGAACTGCTCAGCACATACGTTAATATCACATATCCACTATACTGGTCATCCCTACATGGAAGGTAATGTGGGATTTCTTTTGGAAGAAGGTGGTATCTTTATTTTGCAGGACTGAAATCTTCATTCTCATTGATTAAACCACCTAGAAATGGCCCACTCATCTACCTCAGAGGAATCCTAGGTTCACAATACCCTGTTAAAATGTAGAGCTCCTCAAACATGTATCTGTCATCCATAGCTTTCTATGTCCCGTAACATACCTACTGCTGTGATAACTGAGCACCTGTCAAGATACTATATTGCTAGCCATGGAAATGGAAGTCCTCTCAAATTTATCAACAGAGAAGCTTACATTGCTGCCTGGCAAGTTTCTCAGCTTTTGTGACTCAACCTTGACCTCTAAGGATCTACTTCTCGGGGCGAGAAAGCAGCAAATTCTCCTTGCAGATTTAATCACTGTTTCCTCTGCTGCAGGCTCTGACTGACAAGATGGTAGAGATATCTTTAGCTCAGACGAAATCATCTGAAAGCAGCCACTGCTACAAGACACAGACCACACACTTGTGCCGTAAGTTGCTTTGGCATCCTGGGTTCCCAAACAACACCCGCAGTGAAGTGGAAAACTGCCCACCACCTGAGGCCACCGGCTGGTCATCAAAGTCAGCAGGCCACCTTTCTGACACTAAGACTCTGGGCCATATTTGAACTGCTGGCCCAAGTGCAAGACACTCTTTATACCCTCGCTGTCCTTTGAGCTTCAGAAGGATGCTTACAGCCTTGCAAGAAAGTCATGTTACAGAGGCATCAAGTGATATTAGACTGCAACTAGAAACCACCAGAGTTGAGTGCTGAAAGATTCCCATCTCTTAACACTAAATCGTTCCATTATAACTTCCTGTAAAAGTAAGTGTGATTTGTCTCGTGCATTGATGTCTTTCTCAAGTAATGCTTTTCACAGAAGTTCAGGTTTAAGGCATCTCCCGTTCTTTTTCCAGGCATTCCCCATCTCCCAGAATGTGTCCCAGAGCTGGAGCCAATTCCGTTGCTGAGATGCTGCATTTCTCACCTTCTGATTGCAATTAGCCATTGCCAGCTGGGGCCTGGTGAGCTGCTGAAGAGCTAACAAGAAGCGGAGACCAGCATGAGGCCTCGGCAGCGCGTATGCTGGGAATGAACAAGAAATGCGGCGCTGTGTTCCTGAGGCGGCTCCACCACAAAACAAGGTTCCCATGTCCCCGCGTGTGTGTCAAAGTCTGCTTTTGGAGGCTCAGCTTGCTCCTCACGCTCTTACACATTGCCATCACGTTTGCCAGAAAGGAAATGTGGGGAAATAAAGGTTACTGTAGGTAAAAACAAACCCAACCGTGGTCTTGTTAAGAAATCCTCCCAGTCACCCCTATCCTCAGGCAGCATCAATCATCACAACGGAGAAGTTACCTCTGATTATGGTGGTTGCCACACTGGGGACACACCAGGTGAGCTCTGGAGGTGGGCAGAGCCAGCCTGTCCCCTGCCGGCTGCTGGGGTCCTGCTAAGCCTGCTGTGGGCTCAGAGGCATCCACATAGGCTCTGAAGCGTGGTTGCCAGTAGTCTTTACCTCGTTCTTCACCTATTTGTAAAGAAGCCTATAGTGATGCTGACTTATCTGCTAGGGCCAGGTAGGTTCTCATCTCAGATCTCCAAGGGAAACTCCCCAGAGGCTGTGAAGATAAGTCAGCCTCCCTCCACGTGCCCCAGGAAACCATCTCGGAATTCTCTCAGGTGTTCGTTAACTGCCACAGTTCAGAAGATGATGCAAGGCAGGCATGCACCAGGCCATTCCTGAAAATATCAGTGCATGCCTGTTTCAGAGGAAATTTTGTGAACAGTAATTATGACCCATAGTCTGTACTCACATAGCAATGGGAGGCAGTAGTTGCATCTACTTAGAAATTCATAACAACTCCCAAGCCAAGGCGTTAAGAATGCACACGCTATTAAGGTCTTTCCCAGGACATATGTCTCCTCCTTCTTATTCAATAAAAAAAAAGCAGTGAGAAGGTTTGTCCTTAAAACTAGAGAATAGAGCAAGGGTGAACCTCAGACTGAAAAGAACCCCCACCGCCCCAGGGACCTCGGTGGCCCGCCAATAGACCCCTCGCATCGCGCCAGCGCTGCGGCCCAAAAGATGCCAGGCCCTCTCCTCGCCTCTCCCTCGGGGCTCCATGCAGAGGAGATGGCACCTCTCTATGCTCCAGGGGCAGGGACAGGGGATGGGGAAGAGGGGCCCATGCAACACTTGGCAATCGGCAATTCTTTTATGGAGTGCAGGGAGACCTTGTGCAGGCCAGCTGGGTCTCCCTTTCCCGCTGGCTGGATGTCTGGATGCTTTGCCCCCTCGCAGCTGCTGTCAAGTGCAGGGGGCTGTGCCACTTGCAAGGAGCTGGGTTGGTGGGGGGTCACCAAGGACTTCTGACCCCCCCATTGTTGCCACCATCTCATCCAGGGGACCCCAGGCACAGGATGAGGAGGGGGCTGGAGCCCAGGACACATGAGAGGAATTGGAGGGCAGTCCCTGTGCCCAAGGGGCAGCAGAATGGCACAGGGGAGCGATCCCCAGTAAAGGGGCCCTCAGCCTCCCCAACCCTCCTCCTCCTCCCACTGAAAGAACCAGGGGATCTTTCAGGCCACAGGCCCCGCAACTTCCAGAATAGCCATCTTTGGCCACATGCATCACCATCACAGTGGCTTCCTGATGTCATGAGCCATCTCACTGCCATTTGTAGAGATGCCCTATAAATACAGTGACCCTGGCAGCTGGCCCACAATTCACTGAGCTTTGAGGCCCTCTCATGCCAAGAATGCTTGGAAGCAAGAGGTCCCAGATCAGCAAGGTGGGTGGCTGCCCACCTTTGAGTGGCAGAGAAGAGAGATGGTTGCAGGAGCTGCAGAGGAAGAGGAGGCAGTGTCAGAGGGGGGGCACCATCAGCCGCATGGGAGCGGAGGCCATCGTTCATGTGGCTGATGGTGTGGAGCCCATGGAGGTGGATCCACCCGAAGATCAAGAAGAACCAATGGAAGTGGATCCACCTCCAGAATGACGCCCCTGGCACCACTCCACTGTGCCAGGGCTCACCTCCATGACGCCACGGCAAGCGTTGCAGGAGCACCCAGCCAGCACCCCACCATCGGCCCAGCCTCCACGCCCTGGGAGTCCTAGCCTCCGCGCCTGGCCGTCCTGCAGGCTCACCCATTACATCTCCCAGCAATCAGCAATTATTTTGTTGATTGTC
>NW_008824306.1:2351236-2355949 GCF_000699105.1 Pygoscelis adeliae | reverse complement strand
CCTCCAACACAAGCCAGTCTATGATTCTATGATCTCCTGCTTGCCAGGCACCTGCCCTTGGTCCGTGCCAGTCTGCTTTGGCCTGGTGTCTTAGGTCATGTCTTATGTTCCTCTGGCACCTCTGAGAGGTCATGCTGGGGTCTCGTCTCTTCCTCCTGATGTCCCTGTAAATCTCAGAGTGGTTCAACAGCTGCTTTACTGCTGTGTATGTGTTCCTGTGCCTAATTAACCTCTGAGCTTTCCCGCTTTATGTCCCGTCTCCCAGCTCAGCAAATCTGATACTTGTTTCCCATGCTCAGGATGGCTCTGAATTTGCACTATTTCAAAAGGATATCAACTCTTTGTGGATTTGGGAGGCTATATTTCTGAGTAGTGACAATGACATTACTGCCAATGCAGCCTTTCTAGATTGTATAGCCATGATAAGCCTTCCCAGCTTAACCTCTCCATGTGAGATACCTTTACATAAAGCATGCCAGAGTATTGGAGACCATTTTTCTCTACAATTTGCCCTGTTTTGTGGTTCCTTCTTGATATTTAAGTGACTTCTGTTTGCAGATATTTAACTGAACTTTGGGTGCTGTCATCAGCTGTCTCAGTACTTGTGCTGAAGTGAGCTGCTTTGGGCAGGGGACACACTTGTCAGGCTGTTCCCACTAGGGACTCTCTGCAGGCTTTCTTTCAGGGGACCCTCCTCCACTGTATCTGGACACGTCGGTACAGAAATAGGGTGTCATCCCTATGAATCCCTGGGGAGTGACCCGCCAACACCACCTCAGCCTTGCCAGGCTCCCTGCTCGTAATCCTTGGCAGAAAAAACTGCTCTGGGAGGAGGATTTTGTTCTCATCCGTTGTCTGCCTTGTGGGGCCCAGCAATGACTCATTACTTTCTCCAACTCGGTGCCATGCTCTGTTACAGTGTATGCCACATACGCTCATTGACATGAGTTGCTAAACTGAGTCCTTCATTAACTGGGATTAGCTCACCATTATTTTAGTAACAAGAGGTACCACTATCATGGGAAGCATCCAGCCAGAACCACAGACTTCTTTTATATTGAAGGAAGGTCCTTGTTGGTCCTTCTTATTTGGTTGTGTTTTCACTGAGGGATGTAACGAAAAGGATAATTCCACTTTCTGACTCTGAATGCAGAGCATTCGGGATGGTTTTAACCTCTTTGAGATGATGTGCTCCGCTTAAGAACACATCCTGTTGGCATCCACCTCCTCATCCACAGAGTGTTTGCATCCAGTCCTTTCAGAATGACACAAGGGCAACCCAAAATTATTTCGTGGAAAAACTGGTTACAAGTTAGACAGTTTACAACCTCTGTAATGATCTAAAGGACACTGCTGTGGAAAGAAATGATCACAACAGGTTGACTACCAAGCATATGGCATGTATGGAAAAAGTCAAACTATAACTTCCTGTAGATCTGTAGAAGACTGTCAAAGCTCGCTAGGCTAAAGGAATTCCTTGAAGGATTAAGCTATACTGCTGTCCACCATTAGGTTTATACATGGAGTCCAGAAGTTTTCATAATATAGCCTCTGCCTGCTTGTAAAAACATGATGAACTCACACATTTTTAGTTCTGTGGCACAGCTCTTTTTGCCATTTGGTTTAATCTGGGAAGATTGCTGCAGCATCCTCATTTTGGTGGATATAGAGGATCCAGCTGAGAAAAATGTAACAATTTATTCAGCAAGTCAGATTTTTTACTGGTGAGTTCCACCTTTTTCTGGATTGGTTCCCAGGGGAATCACAAAGGGGTTTGGCCTCTCTCCGGGCCATTCAGCACCTTGGAATGTGCCGTAAAATTATTTGCCCTGAACAGCATTACAGGAGAGGCATCCATCAGTTAACTTCATCATCAGCCTTCTCTTCTGAGGGATGTGTTGCTGATGATGAGTCATAAAGACATTGATTTTAAAACTTGCTCTGAATCATAATTGCATTCATAAGACTACATAGCAGCTCCCAGGGATCTACTGAGTTTTTAAATCTATAGTTGATGCCTATTCTTCTCAGTTAAGTACTATATAATGCATAAGATAACCTAGCAATTTTTTATTTTTATACTCATTGCTTTTGGAAAATGGTGTCTTACGTCT
This sequence comes from Pygoscelis adeliae, assembly GCF_000699105.1. Classification (NCBI taxonomy): domain Eukaryota; kingdom Metazoa; phylum Chordata; class Aves; order Sphenisciformes; family Spheniscidae; genus Pygoscelis; species Pygoscelis adeliae. The sequence goes on along the minus strand of NW_008824306.1, from coordinate 2,353,835 downwards.
GGAAAATTGAGTTAATATGGAAAAAAAGCTTTTTTTTTCAATGCTAGTCTTTGTTTTAAAAAATCCAGTGTAATGGTTCAGTTCGGTGAAACAGTGCGTTGTAATTGAAGGTTAATATCCATATTGAGTTAATATCTGAGGGGTTTCCATCATGATTTGAGATCCCAGTGTTCTAAGTTGCTAGAAATCTGAAACAATGGTTAAAAGTATACAATTAAAAAGACATACCTAGGAGTGAAAATGAGGTGCAAGGTCTAGTCACCAGGACTGTGGAATGACAGACATATCTTACAGTCCATATTGCCATGGACTCATTTGTTTAGAAAAATGCTTCCTGGCTATGCTAGAAGGCTTATTATTATTATTATTATTATTATTATTATTATTATTATTATTACTATTATTATCTCCCACTTTGTCTTCCCAGAGTGAACTCTCCTTAAAATACACTTCCCTTTGACTTCATTCCCCTCTGCTGGTCTTTACCTACAGAGTGCTTGGGCAGCAGGCAACACCCCATGGAGCTTCCTGAAGCCCTCTCAATAGACAGTGGGCTCTCCAAGTTTGTAGGCAGTGTTCTTTTCATGCACCAGGTAGCCTGCTGCCATCACGCTCTGCCATTCAGGGAGAGAAGGTGAGCTGTTTCTTTAATATGGGTCTGATGGAGAAGGAGGTGAGAGCTTCAGGAACACGCCAATGTCCACATTTTACCCTATTTGATGAGAATGTTGTGTTCTGGGTGAGCATGAGAACACTGGATGGACATTGACTGACCCTCTGGTAAACGAAATGCAGTCTTCACTTGTATGGTTTGCCTTTAGTGATCATGAAGCCAGTAACGAGCTTTCTGCCTTGGTGCTGTGGTCAAGGAAATAAAGCACTGTCACTTTACAGAACTGACATTAAAAAATCTCTCTTGCTAGCCTTACATTCAGCCACTTTCCCATTAATTCGCTGAGTCAAAATAATAAAATAAAAATCCCAAGGCATTAGTGAGGACGCAAGAGACAGGGAAGAAGTTGATCCATGTTAGAACCTGACAGGGTCTGGTCTCTCCAGCTTGTTCACTTACGGGTCCCTGCCTCTCCTTTCCATGTTTTTTTTCCAAGTACTTTGCATAATAAGCTGGTGAGAGGTGGGAACCAAGATCTTCCTAAGGTTTAAAAGCAGACAACAGGATTACAAAACGTGATTGTCACATCTCAAAAAAACCTAACAAATGAAAATCCTGCCTCTCCGCTCAGCAGCCCTTAACAGTACTTTGAAAATGATCAAACTCGAAGTTGTTCATTGCAACCTACATGAAACAGGCTGGTTTTTGTTCGACTGGCCTGTGTCTCTCAGTAGCCTGCTGGACTCTTGCTGACAATTTCTGATGCTGGCAGGCAAGAGCCCCACAGGGCAGGCTCTCTGTTCAGGCAGACAAGGAAAGGGGTATAATACAGGGGATGGTAAAGGTGCCTGAACCTGCTACTCTGTTTGGGCTGAGACGATTCTCGGTTCGTGGTTCTACAGCTATTAAGATTTCAAGTGCTACATAAATGCCAAGTATTGTATTCCTTGGGCTAAAAAGAAGGCAATCTTTCCTTATCCTACAACTGTAAGGTCAAGGTAAATGTGACTGTTTAGAAACACTGCAGTCCTGAAGCCCCTGGGGAATTTTAATGTGTTTCATAAACTTGTTTCCAAACCAAGCTATTAGGAAAACAAGATATTTCTCCATAAAGCCTTTCTTTTTCTCTCTTTAGGGACAACACTGCCTGCCTTACAGTGCTTTAACTCAGTCAGAATCATCATTTTTATAAACAGACCATTTTTCATGACTTGCTTGATCAACGTGGGAAGGCAGCTTTTAAGAAGTTATAGTCATACACAGGAAAAAAACCCATCTTACTCCATCTGTTGCAGCCAGAGATGTAATAGAAACCATGTCCTTTCTCTGAAGGTAATGCGTAAGGGAAAATACAGACTTATGCACTTGTTCTCCCTTCACACTCAGCTGCAGTTATGCAATATTACAGAGGGACAGCTATAAGCTCTTTCACAATTAGATTGCAGAGCTAAACCTTTTCTTTTTGTACAGAAGTTTATGGTGGGAGATGCCAGTAATTACCCAAGGCTTCACCTGTATCAGGAGGAGATTTCAAGCTGGTGGCTTTTGAATACTTAAGTTGGGACAAAGGGGGCCTCAGGGACAGACAACCCAAATAACCACGGAGAGCTATGGCAGCGGTGGGAGCCAACGGGGGGCTTGCTGTGAAATGAAGAGCAACTGGTTGCTCACCGTGGAACAGCTCTGGGGAAGACTAAAAATTTTATTTATATTGGCGATCTTAATTGCCCACCTTTGTCTTTATATCCAGGAGGTGGACTATGGATTGGGCTTACTTTTTGTCTCAGCACAGGAGTGTCAAAAGGTTGACACCTGGGGCACACACATAAAGGACCTGCTCTAAATGAACAGAAGAGGACCCCATCTGCTGACTCTGTCAAGGGGCTGAGAGTCAGCCAGAAACCTCAGGAAACTTCTGAGTGTTACGGGACTGCAAAGTGATTTCAAGCACTCTCGCTGGCCTCAGCAAAGCCACACTTTTTCACA
>NW_008824306.1:2333344-2351120 GCF_000699105.1 Pygoscelis adeliae | reverse complement strand
ACACTTGTACTTTTAACATATGAAATATTCAGTGAAATAAAGATTTACTGCAGAATCTGAAAAGAAAACTTATTCTGAGTCCAAGTGGTCACTAAGCAGTGCTGTCAAACTGGGAGTTCAGAGAGCGATCCAAAGAAGAGGGAGTTTTGAGACTGCTGTTTTAGAGAAAATGTGGTGCCACGCGCCCCACAGAAAGCGAATATGTATAAGAAGAAATATCTGCTTATCTGAGAATTAGTACTGCTCAAACATGCCTTTTGCGGGCAGGAAAGAGAGGCAAGGTTTGCAGATTTAGCTGCTAACAGAATACCTCAGACAGGTATGTTATGCTCCGTAGGAATGGACTTTGCATCACAGCATGGATCTAATTCCACCCCAGCTCACGGGAACGGAAGTTTTTGGTTCTCTCTGAAACAGATCTTACCAGCTCTGTACAGACCTTTCAGGTGGCAAACTCAGCTTCCTAATGACGGTTGAAACTTTTATGAATTTTGATTGAGAAAAAGGACAGGTGTAGTTTCTTCCCCTTTTTTAGTCTCTGCAGCTCAGACAGTTGGGAAGGTAGTTAGATTATTCCAAGTTTGAAAACTACGAATAAAATGCTAAAATGCAAACATAGTTTTAAAAGGTTACTGGTTTTGGCTAAGCTCTCACTGTGTGTCAACAGTGAATTCTCCTTTGCAGGTGCTGGTGCAAGTAAAATTTTTTAATAAAGAAATCTTTTTTTTTCAGTGCAGTGCTATCATTGTTAACAAACAACTCTGATAAATATTCTGCATTACTTTTTGAGAAAAAGCATCAACGTGGGGGGGGTGAAGCAGAAAGGAGCAATAACGAGTAAAGCATCCCTTTATTTCTATACACTGTGAGACAAAATGTGTAAAGAGAGAGGAGGGGGCACTAGCAAAGGAGGAATAGGAAAGAAAGGGATTAAACTAGCTACATTGGGTATGGTTGTTGGAAGAGACCGTATGTTGTTCTCAAAGTATAAGTCAGCTATCTCAAAAGCAGAGCACATAGCTCAAATTCCACAGACAGTACTGGAGACTTCTCTGCGAAGTTACTCATGACACGGTGAACAAAGGGAAAATATTATTAGATCCTTATTACAGACTGCGAACAAGTAGTAGTGAACGTCGAGTCAGAAGATTACCACGGGATGTGTCTTTGACGTAATGGGGATGTAAATTAACAAGTCCATTAGGAAGAAACTTGTGAGGCAGACAGTGGTCTGTGTTTCCCAGTATTGCTCAGGGTGCAGGGTGCAACAGCCACCCGACCTCAGCTTGTTCAGGCTGGCATGTTTTACGCCTCTCCTAGGCTCAGTTTACCCCAGCAGAGCTAAATGACCCGTTCAAGGTTGCTCAAGAAGCATATGAATATCTAGTTCTGAATAACTGAAAGCCTCCCTATCTCTTAGGCAATTTCCTTAACTAAAAAACTGTCCTTCCTGTTTGATGCCTTGTTTTAAAGCTAATCCTTGACCACAGTTGTACTCTCCTCTGCCATGTCATCAGCCAAGCATGCCGTTTCCCTGTTGCCAGTAAACACTTGATTGCATTTATCACATTATGATATTTTTGCCTCCTTGGCCAAACTCTTCAAATTGCTCAGCCTGCAATAAAGCCACAACGGAACAACCTCTGCTGCCATTGCTGGTCCTGTTTCTTGCTTTCTGAGGTGCAGATGGAAATCTGACCTTCACCTTGGAGTGATTTCCCATTCATCATCAAGATGAATAGCTGTCGATCCACCCTGCGCTGCTTAAAGAGGTGCCTCACAAGTGACTCGGTGCATGCTTCCCAGCTGCACCAGCAGGACTACTTCTCTGCAGTGTTTGCACTGGGTGAATAGTGCTCATAATCTGAGACTTAACGTCAAATATTTTCTGCAAGGGAAATAAAAATGTCAACAGGAAGTGAAATGTGACCTGATTAACACTTAGACCTCTGACTCTGCTTCACTTTTGACTGATGTGGTGTTTTACAAGGATAATAATACCACCGATTCCTCTTAATTGATAGACCCTGATGGAAATATAAATTAAGCAATTAATACAATTCTCCGAGACTCATAAAAATAAACTGTGCGGAGAGATAGTCATATTTATTTTTTGAATTACTTTAAAAACAAGTGTCATACAAAGCATTACAACATTTTTTCTAGGGAAAGCCAAGGCGAATTTGACCTCCTTAAGAGCCAGAATGTGCCAGAGGAGGCAATGCAAATGATCTGCCACAGACAGGGCAGTTTATGATAACCCAAGCTGCCTTTTGTCTGGGGAGTTCTGCAAGCCCTGATTTTCATGCGTTTTGTTTAAAACAAAACCAACCAAAAATAATTACTGTTTAACATTTATAGTCGTGCCCGGAGGCCCCATTCAGGATTGGGAGCCCTTTGTGCTAGCTAAGAGCATGGCAAACACAGTGGGAGAAACAGACTCTGCAGTAAATGGCTCGCGATCTGATTCCTGATGCTTTTAATGTTTTTTTCTGTGGGAGGTGGATTTAATAGTGAATAATAGACTAGTGTGACCTTGAGAGGTGCCAGCTTGAAACCAATGGGAGTTTTCAGGAGAGAGCAGGAACTCCGGGAAAGCAAAAATTTAGAGGATTTGCAATACCCAAGTGATATGAAACAGTATTTACAAACATTTACAAACAGGCTGCTGTTGGATTCAATCACGTTTGCATCCCTCCATGCTTGCACTAATGGGCTTCCTGTGACTGATACGTTCTCCGTGTTTCTCATTTGACTTCTGCTTTCTGAGCAGTCAGAGTTCATACTCAAAAGCTTTCCTCTGCCACCATGAAAGCTCGGCAGTTGTGTTAACAGAGGCTGGGGTTCTCTTGTAATGTCTTCAGGTGTAAAGAAAACAACTTGTTCACCCAGAGGCGCTCAGTGCTTGCTGTTCTTCAATTCTCTTTGAAAAGTTACTCCCTGACACCGGGAGCAGAAGCCACACTGCAAATTACAGGGAGTGAATAAAGCAGGATTGTTGCACACACGGTCTCCTCCCTGCCTTTGAAATTTGAGAGCTGAATAATTCGGAAAAGAGACTTGACGTCTTTTAAAATCAAAGCGAAACAGATGCCTGTTTTCTGACTGTGACTTGAAATGTCTGCAATAAATGTTCCTGCGAGCCGGGCAACTGGCTGCTGGTGCCAGAGGGGGAGTTACCACAGGGGCAGCCCTGCCCCACCATCCCGACCCTCCAAAGGTGCATGAAAATGGGTGAAAATGGGCGAGGGTGGGGGGCGCACACAAGCACATCCGGCCATGCTGTATCTGCACCTCTGGTCAAATGAGAGTGTGCCAGGGAAGTCCTATGAGAGACACCCCCAGGTGTCAGCCGTGTGATGGGAACACATCCCGTCCCAGAAGAAGGGAAGTGCCAGGGTGCATGGTTTTGCATGCCTCCATGACAGCCCTGTGGCCTACCCTCATAGCCACATGGGCTACGCCAGCAGAAAGGCTTAGTAGCATTGACAGGTATGAGGCAGGAGGAGCGGGTAGCACACCCAGCGCAGCCCCTGTGCGTGACCGCAGAAGTACCCAGGCTGAGGGGAGCCAGCTCTGGGCAGGGGAGGCTAGTCTGTCACAAGGAAAGGAGATGCCTTAATGGACTCAGTGATTTCTCTGTCTCCAGGGAAAAGACCAGGAGCAAGAACGGGAGCTACCTAGCTGGGCTGGGGTTTATGCATTGTGTGGCTGCTTCGCAAAAGCTGAGTCAGGAAAACAGCTCTGAAGAAGCAGTGGCAGTATCTTTCTCCTTCTGCCACCCTGCACCGGGGCTGTGGGGATCCTGGACTGGCCCTAGCAATAACATTTAAATAGCTCTCGATTATTTGTCAAAGATAGCACAATATAACTTGTTTTGATTATGCAGTATAACCTGCAACTGCCACCATTTTTATAGTCTACATTGACATTTCCCCTTCTCTTTCTATCCTCCATCTCCCTCCTTTTTATATGGACAGAATGGAAAGCCTGACATCATGTAAACCAAGCAGGATAACTACCTCCCTCACCTCACCATTATTCCCAACTAGCTGCTGTAACTAGTCAGCCAGCCTTTGCAAACAGCCACTGGGGCAGAGGAGGAGTTCAATTGAGTAGGGGTGTGTGGGTGCCACCGCCAAGCTGCACTGCACTGCAGGAGCTGCTGAAAACCAATGCCCTCCATCTCTTTCCTGGGAATTGTCCTGGTTAGGTGAACAGGGCATCAGTTTTGTGTTTCTGACACTTCTGAGGAAACAGAAATCAACACAATTTATCAGAGGGAAACAACCGGGTATTAGGGGTGTTTGGTGATCGCAGTTCATTTCCTTCAGCCACCTGGGACTTCCTGCAGGCTCTGCATTATGGGTTAGCGATGGCTGAGAGCATGGCTTTGCCACTACCACGTTGCCTGCACCTCTGAGCATGTGCCCAGACATCCAGGCCCAGAAGGATGAGGGCTGTGATTACTTAGCAATCTTCAGGGCTTTTGATGGTGGGTACAGCATCACATCAGCAGGGCTGTACCGATCACTTTCCGTTTCCAGCCCTAGCTTGGGGCCCCAGCACAGCTCCTACATTAAGGTGTATTCACATGACTCCAGCCCATGTGTCTGCCTTCCTAACGCACAAATGGCATTAGTTTCTCCTGACAAGGTTTGTTTAATTTCTTCAGAAGTTAGTTCCATTACAAGGACATTCCCTTGTCATCAGTCCAGTTTCAATGGTGTATTGCTAAACATACAGGTAAACATACCCACACTAACTGGGCTTTCACAATTCTTTTGTATCTTGAATATTGCTCATTCATATGCAAAGTTAACAGAGTGGTGAGAGATTCTGACATGCAGACTTTATGCTTGGGGCTAGACAGGAAGGACTGGGAGACGACCAGAGAAACAAATGCTGTATCACATACACAAGAAGCCCATTCTTCATTTTACAAAAAGTAGAAATGAAGACTGAGAAGTCAAATACTTACAAATTAGGTACATAGACTATCATTGCACATGCATCCTTAAATCGGCCTTTTTGTGCGTGTACATTTCTTACACACACACGTTTTAATTATAACTTACAACTTTACTAAAGCAAAACAAGACGTCTTTCGTAAGTCCTCACTCTGCCTCTGTAATTTTCCAATACAACTGAAAGTGAACCTGCCCAAAAAGATGCGACCCAAATATGTCTCCTTTGGCAAAGTTCCAGACAAGCCGAAATGGGAGGCACAGCATCAGACCACCCTAGTGTGAGTTCTGTCTTTGCCCGCACACAGGCATTGCCAAGGAGGTGGCTGGGTCTAACTCATACACAGAAATAAAACACAGAAGAAAAAAATGTGCTTTTCAGGGGCGTGTGTGAATGATGTTATGGGAGTGACTGAATTCACATACATTTCTGCTCTGTGAAACTTTCCCTGCTCCATCTTGATGACAAATGATAATTCCAAAATCCTCAGATTAATTCCAGCTCCTAGCACAAGGATAAAAGATCTCAGTAAGACCTCTGTTGCCAGACCGCCTGGGCATGGCAGAGACTACTTCCTCAGCTTTCTGACCGATGCCTCCATCTTGCAGGGGAGACAGTGCTGGCAGTACTGCTGCCTTGTTGTGCGCACATAGAAGGCTGCAGTTGGCACATCCTTCATCCAAAAGGCAAGGAGACCATTGCTATCAGCTTATTACTGTGTGTGGGGCAGGGCACCTTTGCTGGTCACTGTGACCTGTGGAGAGAAGAGATAGTGGGAGAGGCTGGTTTTGCTATCTTTCTCCCCCAGCTCCCTGCTGGCTCTGGAGCTGGAGAGGTGTTAAATGGCTCTGCAGAGCACAGTCAGTCACTGTCCTTGGGATCCAACGGGAAACGCAGGTTTATGCTGCTGCTCCCTGAAGTGCTCTGGGCCGTCAAGGACACTGTGTAAACGTTGATTAGACAGAGTGGCGTTGACCCAGAGATCATTAAGCGTCACAGCTATTACTGCAGGTATATTGGATTGCTACTACTTGGAGGCTGAGACCATGCCTCCTACTAGGCTGCGCTCTGTGGCAGCATTTTTCAGAGCAAAGCTCCTCTGCTCACCACTACTGGTGCTGCAGTGTTAAAAATGCTGTTTATAAAGTAATGCAGATGTCCTAGATCCGAGTCCCTTAACCTCTGGGCTACAGCCTGCAGCAGGGGATTGAACACTCCCCCTCTGCCTCCTTTTTTTCTGGGACATATGGGAGGAAAGGTCAAAAAACTTCTTTTGTGTTCAAACAAGGGGTCATGGCATGGAAAAGGCTGAGAAGCCCGGAGGTAGTCTTTTTGCAGGGCAATTAACAGCTAATGAAAGCTGGGCCAAGGTATGGATGGACTGTCTGCCTGCAAAGCCCTTCCTGCGCTGGTGATGTGCTGCAAGGAGGCCCGGGGAGACATCCTCGCTCCTCATAGACACTGTCCCCTCTCTGAATACTGCTAAATCAGCTTGTCTGCAGTGACAGCCCCGGGGCATCATGTATGCTTCCCAAAGAATGCCACTTGGGTGGAGCAGACAGGGGGAAATGCCTGCAAGATGAAACAGAGGAGCCAAAAACCTCAGGGCAGGAGATTCCTTTGCTCCCCAGGGCAGAAAAGTGACAGCATTCAGGCTGCACCCTACCAGTGCTTTACTTCGATGCCTTGGCTCCCTCTGTCCTGACGGGCAGGTCTGAAGAGCAGGGGACTGAATGCCCCATGGTCTTGAACTACACATCAGAACAGCTGTCGCAGTTGTGTAGGAAGTCTGAACACAGCTTAGTCATTCCCAGCTGTACTGGTTTTGGCTGGGATAGAGTTAATTTTCTTCATAGTAGCTAGTACAGCGCTATGTTTTGGGTTTGTGCTGAAAACAGTGTTGATAACACAGGGATGTTTTTGTTACTGCTGAGCAGTGCTGACACAGAGTCAAGGCCTTTTCTGCTTCTCACCCCACCCCACCAGTTGGCTGGGGGTGCACAAGAAGTCAGGAGGGGACACAGCTGGGACAGCTGACCCCAACTGACCAAAGGGATATCCCATACCATATGACGTCATGCTCAGCATACAAAGCTGGGGGAAGAAGAAGGAAGGGGAGGACGTTCGGAGTGATGGCATTTGTCTTCCCAAGTCACCGTTACCCGTGATGGAGCCCTGCTGTCCTGGAGATGGCTGAACACCTGCCTGCCCATGGGAAGTAGTGCATGAATTCCTCGTCTTGCTTTGCTTGCATGCGCGGCTTGTGCTTTACCTATTAAACTGTCTTTATCTCAACCCATGAGTTTTCTCACTTTTACCCTTTTGATTCTCTCTGCCATCCCACTTGGGGGTGAGGGTGAGCAAGCAGCTGTGTGGGGCCGACCTGCCCACTGGGGTTAAACCACGACACCAGCATTTTTATTTTAGGCCCCGTCCAAGTTTACTTGAAGCCATCGATCTGTTGATTTGGGTCACCTCTGGATTAGGCCCTTTCATTCTCCTTAGGTGTCTACAATTTCAGCAGTGAGGACAGCCAGTGGTACGTGCCACCCTCACCAGTAGCCTCTCGTTAGCTGTGGAGAAGCCACAGAGATTTACAGGAAGACAAAGGAGCAGGTTTCCCAATTCCTGTGTCCTTCTGTCTCAGAATTCACAGTGCATAAAGCAGCTTGAAGGGAGAAATTTTGTGGAGACCCTTCTATTGAGACTTTGGACTAACCTTGTTACCCTGAATTACAGTTCCTTTGGAAGGTGGGACTGAATGTTAGCTCTCCAGCACAGAAGAGGGTTTTTTTCTATGGAATTAATGTTTCCTAATTGTTCCAGCACTGCCCAGAGGACAACTCCTTTTGCATAAATATGCCTCACTTTTCCTGGCCATGCTAGGAAATATTCCTGACCTGGGAATATTCCTCTTCTTCAGAAAGTCTGCATTTGCTTGATCATGACTTTTTTTGCATTTGGCTAGGGCAAAAGCCAATGGAAAAAAAACACCTCTAGAAAAATCACTGGTGTAGTTTTGTAATGGGGTACATGGGAAGTCTAATTATGATCCATTGGTAGTGGTGAGTATGTACGTAACTGTATTCTAGAGGGTTAACATAAACAGCGTGTAGTGTGTCTTTCTTGAGCAGAAAGTGGCAAATCCCAGTGGCCTTACTTGCCCTCCTAAATATTAAATCATTTTTATGAATGATTTCAGGAGAAGCTACCTGCCCTGCTGAAGTTATTCAGGTGCTGTTGTCGAGAACAGCTTTGGTGTCAGGGGCTGAGGACGTGATGGCTGGAACATCGCTACTTGTGATATTTAGTCAGGCAGGTCACAAGCAAGTCAGGACTAATTCCTGGTTTTTTTCTTTGTTATGATTTTTTTCTTTATTAGGAGTGAGGGAACACAATAACAACTTTGGGGCATTTTTAAATTAAACAACAAGGGTGAAAAAGAAAACTAAACTGAATGTAAGTGATTGATGCTGCTTATTTGCTCGTATGTTGCCAAGGAGCTCCAACAAGAGCAGGGAACAACCAATAGCAGGCAACGGGGGTGTAGGAGGCCTTTTTAATTATATCACATCATTTTTCAAAATAATATTATTTTATCTCTCATGGGATCTTAAACAAACATCTCGGAAACTCATCATGTTATATTTTTGCATGTGGATTGCCTGCTCAGCTATGGTTAACCACTGACTTCGTGTTTAGGTTCCTGTTTAGATAGGCTGCATTGTCACCCTTACACTGTTGGAAAGATAACAGTCTAGAAGAGATAGGAAATTGAAGAAGACCTGCAAGAATAAGTTCAGCATCCAAAGGATCCCGCACTTAAAGCTGTCAGAAAACCCCTCCATCTCAGCATGTATGCAGCAGGATGAGCAGAGTAGTGGCCAGCACAAAGGGCTGCACCACAGACAGGACAAGTCAGTTCAGTCACCGCAGAGATGTTCCCTCCCTGGGAAACTGGAAGGGCCGCACTGCGTGGGGGCAGACCAGGCAGAGGTGGAGAATGGCCGGGTGATATCTGTGGGTGGTGCACAAAATCTACGCTGGTTGTGCTGAAAACTGTTTTTTCCCATCTGTTCCTGAGAAGGTGGAGCAGTTGTTAAACACAAAAAACAGAGAGATCCTCTCATTCATCAGTGAAGCAACAGAGTGCCGAGTTAGCTTGGGTGTTTGGTGTCCCTCATGGTGCTTCACTGCAGCTGCAGTGGTCTCAAGAAAGATGCAAGAAGGGAAATCCTTTCTCACGGCCCTACCTGGGCTGGAACTTGCCTGCTGTGTTACATGATGCATTCTCCAGATTGTGCACCACGATACGGTCCTCGCTGTGACAGGCACTGTTCGGTCCAGTATACGTTAAGCCCTCCTGCTGCTTAGGCATCTTTTCACATTAATATGTGCACCTGGGCAAAAGTTTCAGTACCTCCAGGGGATCTTCTCCCTCAGGCACAGGAGGCATATGTTTAGGTAGTAGTTGCCCTGGCAGGATGAAGACCTAACTCAGGATACCGCTTTATGAAAGCAGGCTATGTGCAATGAAAGGTTGTGGGAAACAAAGTAATAGTTCTTAAGGAAGATATTGAGAGCTGAATTATGCAATTAAGATTCTGTTGTGGAGCGATGTGATTAATCCATGGAGACCGTATCCACATGAGCATGCTAGGGTATGCCACAGAACATCCCAAGTTCCTGCCTTTCCAGTGGTCCAAACTGTGTGCCTGCCCAGACCATGTCATTGCTCACCATCAGCCAGCACGCCCAGGTTTCCCTTGTGTTCAGAAACTGGGACTGTGGAGAGGAGGTGGCGGGGAGGTGTGAGGTCAGAATGTGGTGGAGAAAATCTGGAGCTAGCAACTGGAACTGCCGACCAATTTGGTAATACAGACACAGTTTAGAAACTGGGGCTTTCTGCGATTACATCAGTATCGGCTTGTACTTAAACGATCAAGCCAGCACGGATCCGCAGAAAGCCTTACAGAAAAGACTGAACACAACTCATTCCATGACAACCGTCTGTGCCTACAGAAGACCCCACACATCTCAGAGATTTATTGAATTCTTGTATTCAGTGCAAGATCTGTGCCTGCAAAGGAACCACAGTGACGCTAACTCACAAACGAACTTTAGTGGCTGGGCAGGAAGAAGGCAGTGGGCATAGTTTTATTGCCCTCTCCTGTCCAGCCAAGTATCTGCTGGGGGAGGCTCGGTTACTGCTACCTCCACCAAGTGACCTGCAGGTTGCTTACCACTCTGTGTGGCTTATGGGCTACCACCACAAGGTAAAGAGGAGGAAGCACACCTCATGGATCTGCCTAAGGAATGCTCTGTTTCGGGACCCAAATGATTTTCACCCAGCCCTAGATCCAAAGCCTGAAGAAGGTATCTGTGACAAGAAGAGAGCAGTTGGGGTCTGAGCTCTTTTTCATCCCTTTCCTGTACTTGTTTGTGAAAGAGAGATGCACCTTTCTTCTCACAGTCAAAGCCAGGTGCCTTCTTTCCCCTCGATTCTCTGGGATATGCCATTTTCCTTCAGCGCATTCCCAAAAGAATTAGAGGAGGGAAAACATCTTTTCCTGCACAGCATGTTGACACAATGCCAAGATACTGCTAGGGCCAGAAATAAGTGCAGAAATAAGCTTGATATGTAAGACCTGAGACCCTGCCTTCATGGCTCCACATTTCCACGAGTGTCTCCAAGTCAGAAGGCTTGACATCCTATCCAACTCTACTAACAGATGATTTAAAAAGCAAAAAGCCATACAGGACCGATGAGAAAGATGTACATTTCGCCCAAGACCACTGGAGAAAAGAAAAACAAAGGGGTGGAGTGAAAAAGATTAAAATGGAGACTGAGTGGCAAAGTTGGGGTGAGAAGAAGTCCCCACATTTCCTGTGTGGTTTTATGTCTGTAGAGTCTGCTTTTGCAATGATTAATATAACAAACAAGGGACTCACAAAAAAGCTCCTAATGCTCACTGATCAGAAGTATAATGACGTGTAAGCTGCAGCTGTTCCAGTGGATTTCTGAACAGCAGGCTCTTGTTGAATGAGCCCCATGATTATTTATCTCCATCATGGGCTCTTTATTCCAAGGTATTTGTTGTCTTCACTGCATTTTGACCGTCTGTCCTTACGCATAGAAAGCTCCAATAATGGATTTTTTTTATTAGCCTCCTCTTCCTCCTGCTTCTACAAACACAATGCATCCCTGAATCACTGTGTTATGAAAGGGAAGGCGCTGCCACTGTTTTAACAAGGGCCTCCCACAGCATTCTCCCCCATTAGCCTCATAAACACAGGGCAGTGCTGGAGCATGTGCTGCAGAGAGAAGGGTCAGGAGACTATTTATTCTCCCCGTTTAAACAAAAATGCTTTCTCGTGAGGAAGGAGAGAAGCAAACAAATAAATTAAGCTGTGCCTTGATGGAAGCATTTATACTGTGTCCTTGGGAAATGTACCGAGTGTGGGGATAGTGCAGGCCAGTGTTTAACTTGGCTGATTTGAAATGGTTTGTGTGTAAGTGGAGACCTTGCAGGGGCACTGAGTGCATTCTGCCGCTTGATTTTTTTTTTTTCTTTTTTAATATCTTGTGTCTGGTGCAATCTGCTCTGTTTCAAGGTAAAGTGCTCGTTCTTTGGAGTCACTTTGTGACAGCACTGTGAAATGGAGTCACAGGCCGGGGGCTTGGAAAGAGAAGACCAGAGGTCTAACCGTGGTTGCCGCGGACCTGCTACCTGATGCTGAGGGAATGCAGTTTTCGAATTTGCCAGGTAAGGATAATGTTTGTGGTGCACCCTCCTCACAACTAATGTATTTCTGCTTGAAATGGCAAATATTTTTACTATTTTCTTGAGACCCCCTGTAGGCAGGCATGACTGATCACAGTCTTCTCAAACAGCGGGAACAACTAAGCCAGTGGCTCCTGGCCGTGTCCCCAGCCCTTCAGTTTATTGCTGCTGTGAACCTGCCCACTTGGTCCAGCTGGAGGCTGGAAGTTATACTCGGGAATTCATTGGCTCAAAGCAGAACAGAGTTAAAGGAAAAGCTCTTTGGATAGTGTGAACTGGCATAGCACTCCTGACGTCAGCAGGGTTATGCTGACTTACATCCAGCAGTGATACGGCTCTAAATGTCCATATTTATCTACATTTTGATATGAAAAGACACGTTTCTATTATTGTATTTCATTTTCAGCCGGTTCTTTTTCTCCCTTTTTTCCCCTGGGATGACATCATTGGAAGCCTGTTAGTAACACTTCTCTCCCTGTCACTCACCGGACCAACATGGATTTTCTCTCCACATGATTCTATTGGAGCTGTAAACTAAAAAGGCTCTTTGATTATCATTTTTATGCAAGGTCAGCAGAAAGAGCATGCCTGCTATTTTTAAGAGAGCTTTAAACATTATTTTACATTTTTTTCTGAATTTGCAAACACAGAAATGAAAAGGCTGACACTTTGGCGCGTTCCTGCCCTCCTTCCCCACCGTACCTTCTTCGTGGAAACCAGTGTTACACAGGCTGTACAGCAGAAGACACCGAGCCTGTGCATTCCTTGAATGGTTTGGCTGCACTTTGAAGTGGGTGATGAGTGGCAATAAAACAAAACCCAATGTACAAATGAAGTCTCCAAACCAGTATCAGTGTGGGCATGGACTCCTCCAGTCAGGCAACTTTGGATGAATGAAACACGCTATTAAAAAAGGAGGGCAGCCTGAAATTGAAGGCTTGCTGCGGCTTGCTGTAACAGAAGTCACAGCAGCATGCCGTAACCCCCGGTCTCACAGTGCTGGAGGCATAGCCACAAGGTTGTGTTCTTTCACAGGCTGTCTGGGATGCGAAGCAGAGGCAGGAGGGCAGGCAGGTTTGGGGGTTTTTGACATTTCCAGGCAACCGCTTACTCAGAGAGCCATGTGGCTGGGGCTGTTACAAGATGCAACAGCTGAAAGGACCCAACAAACGGAGGCGGCAGCAGGCCTAAAGGGCAGTAGACAAGCCCAAATTCGCAGAATGGGGGGCAGCTTTGGCTCACCAGCTGCCCCTACCCTGAGGGGGGAAGGTCGTATCACATCCAAGGAGGGGTCAATAGAGGTTGTGGTGTGGTATGGGGACCTTGGAAAGGTCCTCATGCACAAGACATGACTTGTGCAATGCAGCAGGAGACTTCTGCCGTTCATTCTTCACCTCAAGTATTTCAGTGGATTCAGCAATGACCGTGCAGCTCTTGCGCTCCACAGACGCTGAGGTCTCCTTTAGCCCTAGGTCTTGTTCTGGATCTCCTACAAGAATCTCTTCTTAAGAGGCACTGAGCACTTGCTCATCTTCCACGGCTGCACTGGCCCCGGGGAGCTGGAGAGTGCTTCTCAGTTCCTGCATGAGGGTGCACATCCTGGCCATGCCCTTGTGACATACCAGGCTGAGCCTGAGAAGATGACAAGGCTTGCAGGGAGTCAGGGATAAAGTATGCACTGCAGCGGGTGCCTCGGCTCTTCATCTGGGGGATGAGCCTGCCGGGGCTCTGGGGAGGTATTTCAGAGCTGGCTGAGCTGTAACCAGTGAAACAGAAGGGCATGTAGGGACCTGCAGGATGAAGGCAGCAGGGAAGTCAGACTTGTGCAACTGTATTGATTGCATCAGGGCTAAATTTGCCCCTTTAAGTGCTGAGAATGCATCGCGATTATTATTAGACGCTGCTTCTTTTCTTGTTGCAAATGGTTGCATATATTAATACTCATAGGAACTGGGGAAAATTACTTGCCCACAGCTTTTTATAATATCTAGAGTTCAAAAAAAGCATGGGGTGCTTTTTAGCCAGATTGTAACATTTTTGTCTCACACAGCTAATGGGGTGTCTGCTCTACATCCATCCATTTTCTGCTTAAAAGGTCATGTTTAATTTTCTAAATGAGCCCACCCCCCCCCCCGAGCACTCAACTCTTGACAATGTCTTTTTGTCTCTCCATGGCAAGACAACACTGCATTTTTCCTTAGCTACTATGCTGAAAGGGTGCTTGTGCTTACAAGGCTTGTGTGCAGTGAGGGAGAAAAAACATCTGCCACCAGTGACTTCCTAGACATGGTATATTTACAAACCTTGTTAGTTGCCATGAATACGTCATGCCTGGTTGATGCCCTTATGGGCAAAGTAAAATTGTGTGAAGGGTATTCTCCTTTCTGCGCCCCTAAGGAAAAAGGCCTCATTTTGTAAAGGTAGCACATAGGTGTGAGAGCCCCAGGGGATGGGGAAGAACATCCTGTAATTCACTTAAAACCAAAACAAACTGGCCATCTTTAAAAGTTATGTCACAGGTAGGTAACTGCAGTCTGTCTGCCGAGTCCCACAGCAGCGTGGAACCTGACACATGCCAGGTTTGGTCTATGTTCCCACCTAACAAAATGTGGTGCCAGAGGAATGGTATTAAATATTTTCTGTGGCAGAGCTGTGCACCAGTTAGTCTTCACGCATAGAAGTAAGTGATTATCTGATGTCACCATTGCTGTTAGCCTCCCGTACCCAAGAGGAGGTCCTCTCCAGTGTTATCTTCCAAGGCTCTGTCGCTGTGAAAGGCTCTGAGGGGTGCATCTGTACTGCTTTAAAACCCCAAATACCAGCTAATGATAGATATGGAAGGTGCGTGGCTCTCAGAAGTATTCTTACGACTTCTGAAAAGGTATGTTCTTCTTCAAACAGCTTCCTTTCAATGGGATCCATTTTAATGAGATCCTCTTTCTCTGCTGTTTCCAGGAACAACTTTCTTAATTTCCTTAATAGCCTACTAATACCTCCCAACAACATCTTTCTGTTATAATTTGTGTTACACATTGCAGTCCAAAACTCTGCTCCTCTTGTAGCTTGGTTCTGAGGACATCACAGAGAAGTAGCTGAGCCTGAGGGCCTCTGCAAGGCTGGTTATTTTGTAACGAGGCAGCAGATTACCATTAGAAGTTCATGTAAGCAATAGTTAAACCTTATGTAATAATTCTGACTCAGTCTAAGCGAAACAGACACTCTGAACATGATGAACATGCATATGTCAGTAGTCAGAGGGCTGGAATCCCTTTTCCATGCCAGCACCTATTTCTGTAACAAGACCTTTTACTAGTTCTGATTCAATTTTCTCAGCGTTTAGCTGAAGAATTTGGAAATGCTCACAATTGCTTGCATTGGCCAAATAATCTTCCCAACAAGACCCAAATAGTGAAATTTGGGATTCACCCAGTTACAAAGCTAATTAAAGAAATCACTCCATTGCTTTTTGTTGAGCTTTAAAATCTGAAAATCACGCTATGCTAGTTTTTTTCAGGTACATCTGACTGTTCCTCTAGCATCTTTTCATAAACAATTGCCTCCCACTTTAAAAAAAACTTACTGCTGCCTCCCTGCTTTTATAATATAACAGTAACAGAGAGCCATTTGTAGAGAATACTGTCATGGTCCTAAAAAGGTTTCAAAATCTTCTACCGCATGGAACAGATAGCAGAGACAGGCAGAGTAGAAGACCATTGCCTTCGGCTTTCCTACAGGAGCACTTTACTGATATTGGCTCGTATTTTTTCCCCTTGAACTGTGAAGCCAATCTTTGTGTGCCCTCTTGGATGTGTAAGTTGCTCTTTGTTTGGCACACCACCTGAATGTCAATGGGCACAATTACGGTGCTTTACAATTCATCGGTACTTTCTGGTGCATCTGCACACAGATACGTGGGTTATGCTCTCAGCTATATTGTGGTTTGTCTCTAAACTTGCATTCCTTTCTCCTCTCATGCTTGAACTCTCAGGTTTGCAAATACTGCCACTTACCAGCTACAGAGGGCTCAGTCAGAGACTGCTGCCTGTGGGCTCCGACCCTACCTACAGTGTGCAGCACTGTGCAACAGACACAGCAAGCTGAAGAAATACACTTTCCTATCCCATTTGCCTTTTAAAGGCATGCTAGGGAGCTGGCAGCTACAGCTCAAAGAAAAGCAAATGTAGGAAAATAGGAGTACGTTATGGGCCCAGTCCCGCAAAGTAATGAGCACACTCAGTAATTCCATGTTCCCCAGATCCAGCTCCCAAGTCCTTGCACAATTTAGCATGAGAGCTGAAATGTCTCACGTAAATAAAATGCCCTTTTCAGGGTTTGTAAGCGAGGAGAGGACCAGGTTTGGGAAACACGGAAGTGCAAACTGCTAAAGGTCTACAGGATGGCAAACAAAAGGCACAGAGCCAGAACGGAGATAAAGGATGTGATTAAAGCAGCAGTACCAGCAGGTGAAAGGCCACGGTATAAGCAGGGACAGAGTGCCCCTCAGTGCAGTTCAACAGGAAAGGACACTACCAGACAGAGACTGGAAGACCGGGAAGAGGCTGTTGGTGGCCAGAAGAGAAGATAAATCTGGAAGCGGCATGAACCAGTCTGTTATCTGGCTGAAGCAGTCAGGCAGCACTCCCTGATAGACAAATTCAGGAAGCAATGACATTAAATAGATGTAAACAAGCTGTCTCAGCACTAAAATTTTGTTACTAACCAATTAAATTTCATCTGCAACTCTTAGCTGGCGGCCCTGGCTCACAGCCCCTTCGCTCTTATTGTTTCACGAAGATAAAACATGTTGTATACTATTTCCATCAAAATCGGGAGATGGATGGAAAGCCCTTCCCTTCTCTAATGAGGCTGAAAGACTTCTTACCCTACGTATCAGAGAAGCCTGTCACATTTACATTAATTGATGCTGAGAGTTTTAGGGTTGTTCAGAAAGCGTTCAGGACCAAAGGAGGAATGGGAGGCCCATGAAAACGTGTGCTTAAAGTGGATCAGACTGTGCATTAGTGAAGCCTGTAATTTCCAAATCCAGTGTTCCTTCCTAAGGTTTAGCATTCATGCCACACCAAACAGTGCCGTGTGGGGAGCCAGAGGCCCTTTGGCAAGCAGCTGTTTCATCCTCCAAGTAGACTATTTTTACTAATGCCGGGAAAAAGTCCACAGAGCAGAAACGTGCTGCTGCTGCTACAGCCATCACCTGCCTCATTCTGCCGATGATTTTGTCCATGCAAGAGTTTTTGTAACTGTAAATGACAATGCTGCTTATGATTCTTACGTTTCAGCTTATACCCCTTCAGTCTTTTCAATGTTCTCAGAGCTAATGATTTCAGCACAACTTTCATTTTGCATCACCCTCACCATTTACTGAAACGGATTTGTCCTGGGGACAGTTCCTTCTTTTTATAGCAGCTTTTACTTCTGGATGGAGCTCTTCATTTCCAGGCATGGTCTGTTGCATAACGACCAACAGTAAAGTTGAGAGAGAGAGAAAAAAAAAGTCATTATATAGAGAAAGCAGAAACTTCTGAAACAGTCCAAAGCTTAAGCTGTTAGTCTCGGCGGGCCAAATGCTGATGGCCTTTATGAACAAACATCTGTAAACACGGGGTGATTCCTGGCCAGGACTGAGCCCAGTGTGACCTACATCTCTCCAGATACCTGCTGCATCCTGCAAAATGTTGCCTTTGAAACGCAGCCATGAGCACTGCGACATACCGGAGAGCTTCTCCTTCTTGACAGCAAATGCGTTTAAAGCCAGACCTTAAAAAGACCATTCCCTGGTCATTAGGACGCACGGTGCTCTCCCACTGCCCTACCTCTGAAACGGCATTTACTGCGTAGCAGGCAAAGAAAGATGAGGAGGGGGGAAGATTCATCATACTAAAATTAATCACAGTAATAAAGCCGCCCAGAGACGCTCCAGGCTGGAGCTCATTATGAAGGCAAGGAGGGCTGCATGCCCGCTGCACCGCGACCCTCGGCCCCTCGCCGGCGTCTCCCGGCAGGCG
>NW_008824306.1:2324770-2332986 GCF_000699105.1 Pygoscelis adeliae | reverse complement strand
CTTTTCTGTACTGGGGGGCTGTTCGTGACACCCTCCGGCTGCCTGTGGAGAGCACCTCTGCCCGTGGGTGCCCTGCGCCCCCCGAGCGGGGCAGTTGCTTTCCCTGCCGTGGTGGCGGGGTGTCTGAAGTGGCGACCGCAGGTAGCCCTGCCTTTTGGACATGGGTTGTCGCTGCGCGCTTCCCCAGAAATGAATTCACCTTGGCCATTCATCATCACCACAGGCAATCTAATTACAGCCCTGTCTGAAAAGGAGAGGCTCATTTATAATAGAGACTTTGTTATGAAAGTGTAATACCTCGAACTACATTTTTGCAACATTTTTTAAAGGAAAATTAATTAATTGTCTGGTGCATTTTAAAATAACCAGCCTCCTGAGGTTGGCGCAGCGGCACCTCTCAGCGTATTCCTTCCCCACCCAGATCGCCTGCTGTGTGACAGTGAAATGCTAAAATTATTTTGGCAGGGAAATAGTCTCCGGGGCTGTTGTTTATTTTCTACAGCAGAGGAGTATCTCAGAATGCAGCCTGCACCTCTGCCCTGTGGGACTGTCTCTTAATGGCACACGGTGCACTGTAGAAGCATTCAAAATGCACAGTTCAGAAAGCAGAATTAAACATGGGGGGGGACACCCACATCCAGCATGCGCCCAGCTCGGTCTTTAAAAGAGGCGAATGTGAGAACATGCTTCTCTGAGAAGCATAAAAATGGATAGTGGAATAAGGCAGGTAATCTCCTACTGACATGCATGCAGCACAATCACCAGTGAATCAGCGTAAGAGCTGAGAATCTGGGCCGGCACGCTTGGCTCCCGCCAGCCTTTCTCAACACCTGTTTTTGTTCCTTTCTTTAAGCGGTCTCGGTGATGGGACATTTCAGGCGGGCGCTGCTCAGGAGTGGTTTCAGACAGACGTGGGGCCAACTGCAAAATGGCACAAGGCAGAGAAAAGGCGTGTGTCCCTGTCACTGCCGAGGCTGCATTAGAAAATGCATGGCATGCACCCCACCAGCTGAAAAGCCTCGAGCAGACTGCAGCACCTCTTAATGTGAGGCAGGTTCTGTTCTGAGCTGCTGTTCTTGCTCAGGACAGACCATCTCAGGTCACTCCCAAAAAAATGCGAAAGCAGTGGATGGATGGCCTTAACCCATCTCCTTTTTTGTTATCTCCAGGGCTTGCTAGATAGTCGTTTCTCTTCTAACCACACTTTCATGTGAAGAGGCCAAGTATTAGATGAGGCTGTGACGCAAAGGAGCAATCGCAAAAATGATGAGTCAGATCCCCAGGCAGTATGAGAGAGGAAAAAACTGCAGTGGCGTCTGGGATGAGGGATACTCCAGAAGCTCGGGAAGGGATCAGCTGAGTTTGGAAGTGAACAGTAGAAAGTAGGATGTGGAAGAAAGAGAAAGTCTTTGCAAGAAAGAAGGGAACTGTATTGCAGGAAGATACTGGCGGAATGGTTTGCCATTTTCCCTGTGCAGGAGAGGAGAAATGGACACCCGGGGTTCTTAAAACACAACAGGTAGGAAGGGAAGAAGATTTGCTGAGGAAAAGGTTAAGGATGGGGCAGGGATGATAGGACCACTTCCGAAATCTTGCTCACTGGCTTTTATCTGTTAGTGGAGTGCTAAAAAAGAGATGGAGCCAGAATAGGGACCATTAGGAACAGAACCTCCCAGAGGCAGAAGATTTTGGATGCTTTTGCCAGCTGAAGTCTTCCTATAAGTAGGGTGCTGTACAAAGTATGTGCAGTATTAAGGCTGTACACATCTTCTTACACAGTGGCACTCTTCACTACACCGTGAGTTCTCTGTTGCCCTCATGCTCTCTCAAGTAATGTTTTTAAGGCTAGTCTGATGTTTGGACTTGGACAGAGGCCCTTGTTCTCATTGCTTGGAAGAACATCACAAGACACGTAAGGTACTACCCCATGGTCAGTGAGAACAATAGGTTTTGTGCGTGTTTTGCCACGTGCTGCTCTAGATTCTGTCCGAAACCAAACATAAACAGACAGTCTCTGCGCAGAGCAGCCTGTCCTCCTAGGTGTATGGACGGGTGCTGGCACTCAGGGGTTTTCTCTGCCCAAGCTTCACACTAGCTAGCACAAGCCAGCTGGGGCTGGAAGCAGCGTAACCGCATTAGTGTGAGGTCTGAGCTAACAAACCAGGTCAGCATTTATCCCGAGAGGTCTGCCTTGAGTACACCTTACGCCCACACGCTCAGTTCAATTAAAAGACAGACAGATGTCTTTTCAGGTTGGAGGCCTACATCCCTACGAGGACAGGGAATAAATGCACGACTGAGAATGGGTGGAGAACAAGAAGGACTGCAATGAAGAGATTAGACTGGCTGCCCAGCTAAGGCATGCCTTCATCTCTGCAGGATTTTTTTACTTGACTGCTTAATGGTTCTTACTTCACAGGATTTTCATTACACATTCTTGTCTGTATCTTTGCAGTACTAACCGTGGAATGCTGCATGCTTTAACCCATAGTCTTGCTATTTTGATGTTGAGCTACACGTCTGGTTAATTAGGTATTCATACAGTGATAAACACTCATTTCTTATACACATTATGCAGAACTTTGCTTGTTTTCCTGTATTTTCTTTTATTTCTTTTGTAGTGTTTAAAGCAGGACATGATTTGTTTGAAAGAGGAAAAAGAAAGATTTTTATAACAGGGCCCCGCACAAGCAGAAAAAATGTGAAGTGTAGTCCTCATAAAATTGGAGGCCAGCCCAGAGCTCGGGACCTCTAGACCTTTTGCTAAGGTCTGGTGAAAAATGTCATGGAGGTCTACTAGCTTTCACCAGGCTTATGGGGTAATTTTATGCAGGTCACTTCAGAAAGAATCTGTGCACTTGCTCCACTGCAGCTCCAGATCTGCTAAACCAGCCAGGTGCTGTGTTACTGTCTGTTTGTATGGCAATGGTGGCAGCTGCTCTCCAACAGACCCCAAGAAATGCAGGATCTCCTTCAGCAATATGGGGAACGTCATATATTTGGGGTCTTACCAAAACTTGGACAAAATTTATTGACTCATTTAATTTATTCATCTGGATTGTAGTCTGCTGTTTGTGTATCCGTGGGCGGATCTGAACAGTTAAGTTACGCCACTCATGGTGTCCTCCTCCTGCTTGCCATTCATTCAGAGTTAACACTGCAGGAATGTTAGCACTACAGCACTTGGTTTCTCATTTGTCTGGTGGAAATCTAAAGGGCAGCTAGTATGACTTTATAAATCCTGCTGCATATCCCAAATTTTGGCCACCTTCATGTGCATGTTTTCACTCCTGCCATGTGGGTTATGTCAGTATTTTAATGGCACGGCCTTTGGACTTGATTTCAATCTCATGTTTCCTGGTATCCATTGACAGTGTCTTCAATGAAGTAATAAACCTGCAATAATATAAACGTGGTATGAACAAGAGGAAAGTCAATCCTACAGTTCTGAAAGTGAAAAAAGTGTGACAGAACTTGACAAAAGCTTGAATCTCAATGCAGAAACTTACTGCTGTCAGGCTTTATTTGATCAATTTGGTTCCTTTTGAGGGAAATCCACAGACATACGCACGCGCATGCACAAAACAGTTATGTTAACGGGCTTGTGTAATAAAAAATGGATTAGTTTGAAAAAAATGTAATGTTACTAACTGTTACTATATAACATGTAATACAGCCTAAAGCTATATGCTATGCAAAATGAAAGAGCATGCCAGAAATAGTTTGAAAAAGTATATGCTGTGCATTGCATTGTTTGTTGTTGGGGTTTTCTGAGCTAGACAAAGGATACTATGTCAAAATGCAATGTTCTGTACAAAGATAATTTTACAACCATTTACATAAAAATGATAGATTTTACAAATCTATCTGCCGGTCAAATCCTGCACTTGTTTACACTGTATATTCAAGTAAGCAATTTCACACAATAAACATTAATGCAAAATTTAGTGCTGCATGTATTGTACACCTGGAAAGAAAGGAAAATGAAGATGAGAAGAGGGGCACACAGCTCTTTCAATTTAGGTTTTTAGATTGTGTGGTACATGCATTTCTTTCTAAAAGCACCATGAGAAAGTAGGGAAACTACTATTAAAGCAACCCTGATCTCCAGACCTGTTTCAGCTTGCAATCCTTCCCTGCCCAGTAGGCCCCCCTCACCCTGTATGCCAAGCAGCCCAAAGATTAACTAGCACCTGGAAGGTTGCTAGTGTTGTCAGGTGCATTTTTTATGACGAGCTTTGCAATATGTGTGGTGCTTCTTAAAGCTCCAACTTCTGGATTCATGTGCCTCCTTCAGCTTTAATGTAAAAGGCTTGCAGGCAAAAGCTCGGATATGTAGCTTCAGGGATCCTAATGAGCTCAAAAAGTCGAGGGAACTCCTTGTCGCCTCCCCAGTGCGGGAAGTTTGATGGCACATCCCAGAAACTGTGGGAGCTCTGCCTGGGCTATCATTCTCTCACATCACTGGGCAGAAGATCAGTGAGTTGCATCCACCAGCTTCTTAGATGCCATCAAGGCATGATGGGTGCTGTTGGGGGTGCTCTGCTTGACGTCCCCTCCATCCAGTTCTCTCTCAATGCATGTCTGATCTTGTGATCCTAACATCCCTTCTCTTTATTTCATTGTTGTCCCCCACAGTCAGTTCTTTTTCTCCTTTTCTTTCTTTTTCCTCTAGCCCTTCCCCATCCTGGGGAACTTTGAGGTTTTGTAAGGGCCAGCCTAGTCCTAAAAGCAGAATTGCAAAAAGGAGTAGCTGGCTTTCAAGGACAGAAGCCACATAAGTGCCAGCAATCAGTGAAGCTGCGCAACTGTAGTGCCTGCTTAGTGCTCCTACTGTCTTGTGCTTCGTAGGACAACCAGGCAGTTGGATGGAGAAGGTAGGGAAAAATTTCTTCTTCGCAGGCAGTTCTTATGGTGCTGAGTTGTCCCTGAACACTTTCCTTGGGCTTCCCCCCATGACTGATTTGGGGTTCTATCTATCTCTTGCCATTGCAGCTGGAATTTTCCTTCCAGGTTATGTAAAACTGCCCCATGGCACTTTGTATTGCGGACTGACAGGTGCCAGGGCAATAAAAGGCCGCTGTAGGCCAGCACAGCCTGAACGTTTCAAACCAGAGGAACTTTAGAATGTTTGGCGGAAGAAGCAGAAATGTGGTTTTGAGTCACCCAGAGAAGTCAAGCTCCACTTGCTTTTTAACATGGTTCTGCTTCAGAATGCATTCATTTTTACATGAATTTCCAGGAAATTAGACTATGCTTTAAAATTTCAGAGTTAGACAGGCTTTAGCTCTAGAGCCTCCAAGAGGCTGCATAATCTGTATGAACCCTTTCATCCATCACAGAGATGACGTGTCAGGTGTTTGGAAGCACAGAATGACGCTACACAGCCGTTGGGGAGAGGCAGTGAAGAATGTCGTGTTCTGTGGAAGCTGTAAGAAGGAATTAGGTAGGCTGAAAGCATTTGCTCACTGGGGCCTTGGCTGGGGCATGTGCACCCTTTGTGAAAAATCCTGTAGTATCTTCCAGCAGCAGCAGCAGCAGCTAGAGCCCTAGAAATGTATCTCCTTCAGACGGTAGGGAGACTAGCACTCCTTTCCGATACCCTGAAGGGAGAACACTGCCTGCTGTATACTTCTCACAGTCCCTGACCATTTAGTATTAGTCTCCAAGCTAGCCAAAGCTAGCTTGGAAGACAAAGCCCAAAACTTCTCAGGTGGTCCTGAGAAGTGGCGGGGTGTGGGCTTACAGTGAGCTGTACCAGCTCTGCCTGTGGCCTGAAGCATCGTGCGTCTTCCGTTGTTTATTTGCAGATGATCTCCTTTGATTTTTCATCTTTATCGACGTGGATAGTCAAGTAGTGGAAATCACGTCATAGGAGTCCTTACAGCTATTCACTGGAGGAAAGAAGCAGGAAACAGCGCATCTCCTTTAACGACAGAAGGGACAGAAGATGGAGGCATTCAGGGGAACTGAGTGTGGCACCAGTGTTTCACTGAGAGACCTGACAGGAATGCAGGAATAAAAAATAATCACCTGTTTTAGTTTTAACTGCCACAGTTGAATTTTTAGATTAGAAAATATGAGAGCTATCATAATCCATGGGTAGGCTGATGACTTCGATTGTATGAGGTCCTTCCCTGACCTGAAACAGATGATCAAGGAAGAGTCAGTGCAATTTGTGCTACAGAAGCGGGCTAGAAATTCAAGGGAAGGAACAGTTCCTGGGAAGCGCACAGGTGCAGGAAAAGAAGACAAAGATTTGCCTCATGCATCATTGTTGTGGGAAGCTTTTTAGTAAAACAGATTGAAAAAAAAGAATCAGTGGAGTGGTCTTCTCTTGGTAAAAGTGTTTTTGTCAAAATGTAATTATTTTGTGGAAATGTGTCAAAATTTAAAATGGGAAAATGAGAAACAATTATCTTTTGACTTTCTTATTTCACTGTGATAATGTCAAATTGTTTCATTTGTGCAAGTGAAAATGTTTCCTTCTGATTTCCTCGTTTAGATCTGGACTTTTCTATTGCAACATTTACTACGTATTTACATATTTCTACCTATGTATTCCATATTTATATTGCCTCAGTGTTGCAGAAGTACAGAATTTCTGGTTCTGCAGAAACATTTCTATCTTATTTTTTTGTTCTGATTTGAAAAGTTAGTTTGTTTTTAAAATGGTGATCTCCCCCCCTGGAACAGACGTGCAGATTTTTGTGGCACCTCTGCTTCTAAATTAGAAGAATTCATTTTGCCCTCAATTTTGTGTGCACAGCAAAACTTTCTGAGGCCATGGGGGCGGTTGTGTTTTGGATCAGTCCCTGTTCTGAGCTCAGGTTTTGGTTCTATGGACTTACAGTGATTGAGTAGTAGTAACCAATCCCTGAATAATATATGTCTTCCTAATGCTTTCTAGAGCGATTTGGATTACTTTCATCTACTTTCCATACTTTTTGAGGAGTCCTTCCTCTCATGCCCCGGTGGTGCCACTCTCACTTCCATCATGCAATCAAGTCACAATCCCTGTGGAAATGTATACCACAGAAAGAGCAGCTGTCCAGAAAGTCTCCAATTACTTTTCTTGCCGTTTCAGCACTGTTTCCTTCTTCTGAGGTAGGCCAGTGTGCTGTGCACATGCCTACTTTCATAGAATCATAGAATCATAGAAGCATTAAGGTTGGAAGAGACCTCCAAGATCATCGAGTCCAACCATCAACCCAACACCACCATGCCCACTAAACCATGTCCCTAAGCGCCTCATCTACCCGTCTTTTAAATACCTCCAGGGATGGTGACTCAACCGCTTTCCTGGGCAGCCTGTTCCAATGTTTAACTACTCTTTCAGTAAAGAAATTTTTCTAAGCTTGCAATGCTTTTCTTTGGATTCTCTGCACCACTGACTTGTATTTTGGGTTGGCATATAAAATGTGATTCTTAACAGCGATATTGGGAGGAATTAAACAGCGATCAGAAATCAACAGGTTTTAGGAAATAACTGGTTGCGAATAGCAGTTCTTGTGCCTCGCATCAAAATCCTTCAGCATCGGTCCGCAACTGGGGAAAGACCAAAAGAGATTCCAGAGAAGGAGATGTTTTTCCCAAGAGGGTATGTGTGTGCAGAGGGGGTGAGTGTTAATTGTCCCCCCTCTGCTCCTTGTGTCCAAGCCAACCTGGCAAAGAAATCAAGTGGGATTTGGTGCAGATGTAAACCAGAAAGGCAAGAGGAGCAGTGCCTTTCCCAGCTACCGCCTTATGTTTTCCCTCCTCCACTGGGAACCTTGGGAGGTTGGTGCTGCACTGCTGGAGGATGACTGAAACGTGCATTCATAGCAGCAAAAGTCAGTTTTAAAAATTTCCCAGGTGAGTGTCAGTGTGCCGCTAATCAAATTGAGGGCTGATTGCAAAACTAAAAATGAAGTAAAACGCTTTGCATAATTTGGTAGACTGCTGCTGCGTGTGTGCGTGTATGTGTTTATAGACTCTTCCTTAAGCATTGTGAATTGAATTAATCACGGAAAGAGAGGCACTCTGTGTTCATATTCTTGATGCAGTTCCAGAGCTGTTTTGTATGTTCCGGACTGGAGTAAGGACTGGGCTAGGAGATATGGGAGAGACGGGGCCTTGTTCTCCAACTGCTATATTTGTGGGGAAGATTTAAAGGCAGTCCAATGTATTTTCCATGACTTTAGAAATTTTAGACTGCATTCTCTATTTATTGTGTA
>NW_008824306.1:2324354-2324728 GCF_000699105.1 Pygoscelis adeliae | reverse complement strand
TATGCCTACTTGGGTAACCACAGCTATTGAAATAAAGCACATGAAACCCCAGATCCAGTTGCAACACCCCAGAAATGCATCCTTAATGCTTCTGAGAAGGCCCCACAAATTGCCAGTTCTCATCAAGCATCAATCAGTGCCCCTGAAGCCAGGCTTATTTACATCAGCCCAGAGTCTGGTCTATGAAATAAATACATGTTCTTTCATTCTCCAGCCCTACCTAAGCCTACAGCAGCTTTCTGTCTCATTTACGTTGGTTTGAGTTGGATGAGTTACGATTAAGCAGAAGGATTGGCACAGTAAGAGAGTCAGCCAGCCCTCTGATGCCTTTCAGCTGGCTGCACGTAGACTGAACTAACCCCCTTTTTCCCTAC
>NW_008824306.1:2304169-2324330 GCF_000699105.1 Pygoscelis adeliae | reverse complement strand
TTTACAACATAAACAGCTTCCTGGCAGTCAGATGGACTGCTCTGTTCAAGCCAGAACTATTTTGTTCTCTGAGATGAAACAAAATGACCACAGCTTATTTGACTAGCTCTAGATGCATTGCTTTGACGTGTTTTCTCAGTAAAGCCAAACCCGACCTGTGCCAGTTACCTGGAGCATTGAGCTGGACCAATCGCTTTTAATTCTTTTCTTTCTTTGAAGAAGGAGGGAGCTTTACAAGGTTCCTTAAGGCCTCCTCATTTTCCCTCCCATACTAATCCTGTCCTTCGGGATATCACCGCTAGTCCTTAGGTGCTGTCAGACTGCTGTGCAGAGCTCACTGGCATACCAGGTCCTTATCCCCGCATTTGTGTTGTCTCACAAAGCAGCATGTAGGGATGCTTTGGCAATAGGAAAGGAAGGTTTTCCTAGCTGTCATGGTGAAAGGAGAAGGCACTGGAAAACACAGCTTAAATCTCGGTGCAGTGCTCCCCCAGTGACTGTTAAGTTAACCTTCAAGTGCCTCCATTTTCCTACTGGTAGGGAGGGGTAAAGAGGGAAAAAAAACCAGGAAAATGGAATGAACCTATAATTAATTAATGTAAACCCTCTAACTGATCAGTGCAAATCCTTGCGTGAGACAATCAAACACTGTGCTGAAGGGTCCGCTAATTCGTAGTCCCTTGCAAGTGTAGGTACAGGAATAGCACTCTCCTCCCGCAGGCAGGGCTGCCTGCAGTTGGTTGAGGGGCTGAGGGAGGCCAGGCAGAAGCAGCAAGGCGCCTTGGGAAACAGCCAGCAATTACAAGGAGCAGGGAGAGGTCTCAAAATCCTACCCAGCCTACAGATTCCCTGCTGAGCTGGTACTGCAAGAGGGAGGAAAACATGGTATTGTCCCTCAAAAGCTGCTGCCTTGCTTTCTGTGCCTGCCCTCATTAGCTGCCGGGGGTGTCTGGAACAGCAAGAGCCAGAAAAGCAGAACAGTGTAGGGGCTTCCTCCCCAGTGCCATAAGCCT
Organism: Pygoscelis adeliae; assembly: GCF_000699105.1. NCBI lineage: Eukaryota > Metazoa > Chordata > Aves > Sphenisciformes > Spheniscidae > Pygoscelis > Pygoscelis adeliae. Next base: position 2,323,317 of record NW_008824306.1, on the reverse strand, counting down.
GCGGGGGACTCATACCGGCAAGGCCAGAGCCTCCAATGAGTATGGGACAGCGCATGGTCACAGTGAAGTGGGCTGAGGAGACAGAGAGGACGCTGTCAGCAGGTGTTTTGGATGATCAGAGGCGCATCGCTATCGAGGCTGCGAGGCATACATTTGCAACACGGCCATAGGCTGGCAGTATCAAGCTGTGAAGGCAGAAGAGGCTGAGGAGAGTGCTGGTGCCTTTCTGCTGAGGTGGTCCATGGCAGGAACACTGTGCTGTTGGGTGAGAGAGAAAGGGGAGGCCTCAGGTCTGCCTGAGCATGTTGAAGAGGGCACGCTGAGCTGGTGCTTTCCATCTAGCTGTCATTCCCTCCTTGCTCAACCACCTCTGTTGTTCCCTGACCCAGTCCTCCGCTCCAGGCAGTACTTTGTGTTGTTTCTTTTTTGCCCCTCTCAGCCTCTCATCAAGGTGTGAATAACCCTTCCCACTCCATGTGGACCTGCAGGGCTCTGCTATTCTCCTGCAGGGCTAAAAATTGTCTGCAGCAAAGCAGCTACTCTGTAGAATTTATCTGACTAAAAGATTAGACTCCCCGAAATGCATCGAAGGGCTAGATCCTCACGGCTGGTATAAATCCTCATTTACAACATAGATCACAGCTATAACCAACATGTAAATCACAATGCTCCCTTCTGACTTGAAAATCTATGAATCTATGAAAATTGGCATAATTGCATTGATTTCAGGAGGACTGCTGTGATTTACGCCGGCTGGGGACGTGGCCCAGCGTACGCCCATCCTGTTAGAACAAATTAGAATTCTCTCTGTGGCGCGGCAGTTCAACATCCAGGCAGGCTGGGTCAGCAGCAGCGTGCTGCGCCTGCCATCAGCTCCTCCGGTTCTCCTGGCGCCCAGAGAAGAGCGGGGCTCTCGGCTCCCCCCCGGAACGCTAAGCCTGTGCCTTTGCCTCCCTGTTAGGCTGCGTTTGAAAAATACAATTGCCCAGCAAAGTGGTACAGTGTAGAAACGTAGGAGCGGCAGTGCTTTGACCAAGAGAAGCCTGTGGGGGTTTTCACAAGCTAACTTGTCCTGTCAGATGTGGTTCAGGAAATGCTTTTGCAGAATGCATCCTGCACTTTTGCCCATAGACCTCTCTGAAGCCCTCAGTGCCGGTTCCTCGGCCTAGCAAAGGATGCATGCACAGTAACCATCAAATCAGATTAACAGCCATTGAGTCTTTACTGTGTGCAATGAAGGGATCTTGCTTTCTGGCTGCTGCATAAGCAGAGGCTGCTGCAAAATTAGAAGAGGGCGAACAAATAGCAAAGGGGAAATATGGAGAAGAATCCCAAACAAGGCATTTTGTTCTGCATGCAGCCCATAAGAAAGCTCAAGATTGTTTACTATTAACTGGGTTTACATGGGGTTGTTTTCAGGTAGAATAGCAATTTACCTTAAAGTCTCTGGAATAAGAATCAAAGTCGTTAGTCTCACATAGCATTTACTAAAGCCTTTGTTGACAGTGAAAGCTCTATTTAAGGCTACACTTGCACTTGTCTTACAATGGCTTGTTTTCTGGTGCTTACAATTTCCTGAAAAAATTATTCCTCTGGATTAAATTTTCAATGCCTGGCCTTTGCTCAGGAGCAAAATTTTGTTGCTTTGGAGGTAAACACATTGATCAAGTTTCTAAGAAAAAGTAGAAAACAAACTTTTATATTATCAAATTACATTTGGATTCTTTTGCATACGATTTAATCCTGTTGAAATCTGCAAGTTAAAAACATGTAGTTTGCCTAATTCTCACCCAGGACTGGAGTCAAGGTCAGTTGATTTTAGACATGTTCAATGAACAGTTTCCCCATGCTTAGAGTCATGAGAGTGCAAGTCACAACAAATAAATATTGACGGGACTGTGAAAGCACAGAATGTGGCCAAATTCTTCTTTTGACTACACAGTTGTATCTCTCTGGGGATATTGATGTTGCTTTTGCATATTTTCATAATCCAGGCTTTGGAGGACTTTCAGGTTTGGATTTTGTTTTCAATTGTCTGGCTATGGTGCTATGATGGATGTTTAATTTCTCTAAAGATATGTGTAAATAATAGATGTCATTTTGGTGGCCAGCCTGAAACTTGCAGCTTCTAGTGAATAAACAATAGAACCATGGTGTTTCACCCAGCTCTGTTGCAACAGCCACTTCCAGTCTAAAGCAGAGTCCCGAGATTATATCAGGGGTATGAGTGTGCCACTAGTTTCTGTCATTAGCAAGTAAAAGAGACCGAGGCACTAAACGCAGGGTGTGCACCCTCCCCCTCACCCCTGCTTCCAAACACTGCTCTTTGGTGGGGAGGGCATGTTTGGTCGTCCAACCTCCTTGGTCCCCTGGGCTGCACCATGGGAGTTCCTCCCTGTGCTGGACTGCCTAGCATCTCAGCCACCGCAACAAAAGACAGGCCCATGCTCTAAAGTGTCCTGTAAAAAATCAACCTGCTTACATACTTTGCAGTTTCATCCTCTATTATGTTGAAAGGAAAGTCAGCCTAGACGCATTTAGTATGAAAACTGCCACTGATTGCAGGTTTTATTGGCACTTGCCACAGCTGGCTCCAACACAAGTTTCTGTGAGCTAGGTGTGGCCCCAAAAACCTCCATCCCACTCATGCCAGACCTGTCCTGGCTCGCTTGCGTGAGGAAAAGAGCTCATACTTGGTGCACAAAAACCCTTTATGGGAAGGATATCTTGACCTAGCTACAAATAGGAAGAGGATGCCTTCTCAGGCAACGTGCTTTTCTGTCCTCCTTTTATCTTGTGTTGCTGTGCTTTCTCCCCATCTCATTGCCAGGGAAACCCTTTTCCTCTGGCAAATGCTGCTCTGATGATGAAACTGTTTGTGTGGAACATCCCTGCCTTGTCAGAAAATCTGGGTTTGGTGGCTTTTTTCTGGCTGGCTTGCCTGGGAGGGTGGTGACTCAAATCATCTCCGCGTGTGTGAGTGAAAGGAGTGCCTGGCATCTGCAGCTGGCTATTCATCTGCACCTGATGAATGGCCATGCTTCTCGACTTTACCTTCTATCCTCCCAGGGAGCTGGGGACCTATCTAACACGCAAGCGGGACAGGTCCCTGGCTGCCTCATGAGTTTCCCGGCCGGCTGGCGGGAGGGTGGGCTGGTGCCTGCCACTGAAGCAGGTTGTTCCGTTCCTGCTTAGGGGCTGTTTTTATTACAGTGTGAGATGAAGCAAAATATCGAAGCTGGCTGAGGCTGTGTTGTGAGGAAATCCTCTGATCTTGCTAGCTCTCTCTGCTCAGTGTTTAGCCTTTTATCAGGACATGAGCTCATTGCTGTTTCAGGCTAAAGACAGAGCTTTGTATGGATGCTTTGCTTTCACTCTTGAAATTCTCAGTTTGACTTGCAGCTTGTGTCAGAAAGGGCCTGATCACAAAAAATGTTAGTGCTTTTACCAGGAAAGTTAGCAAGCACCTATGCATCACTCCTCCAAGGGATACAGGTGTGTAAGCAGAGAATAGTCACACATCTCTCTTTGAATCAGGTTCTCAGAGCATCCATCTAGATACTAATTATCTTCTGCAGAAGATCCCCAATTTCTTTTATGTCACCGAGAGCTCTAGTTGCCTGGCAATACTCAGTAACATTCAAATGCCTCAGAGGACTGGATGTAAACTGCAACATCGGCACATTGTAAATGGAGGCAGACGTATTTCAAGATTTTTACAGAGGAAAAGGTGCGCAGAAAAGTTTAAACAGACAGCTGAAATTACTTCTTTTTAGTCACATGATATTTTATTCCTTGTGATAACCAACTTCTGCTTTTATTAAATAAACTCCCACAAAACCTCCCCCCAGCCTTTGTCTGATGTTTTATTTTTCTGTTGCTGATCTGTGTGTCATACTCATGATTCGGTTGCTGCCAAACTTTAGACAAGGGGATGTCTGACTAAGATATCCAGAGCCTTGTCAGAATATGCAGGGCAGGACTGAGGGACGTGGCCTGAGGTATCAGCCTGCCTTGGTGCCGGCTGGGCCATCGTGAGGGGTGTCACAAGGCTCCTGACGTGAGCATGGGCTCACATGCTCTGTGACGGTGAGCGTGGGTTGTGTGAGCTGATGGGCAGCTTACGAGTAGGGCCAAACAGCTTTTTTAATAGCTCATTTAAAACAATCCAGAAGACTTGGTGATAGATTTAGCCTCAGCTTCCAGAGCTGGCACACTGTGGCAACTCCAGCGTAATGTCTGGTCTACTGCAGAAGAGGCACTCGCCCTGCTCTGTGCCTTTTCCCTCAATATAGCCCCCACCTAAGTGGCATGATTGCCTTCACCTGGCTTCCTAGGTCCTGTTTCCAGGCTGCACCGCACAGCAAGATCAGGTACTCAGAAAACCTCTGTTCTGTTACGGAAAGACTCAGCCTCCACCAGTCACAGGACTACTCAGAGCATTTAAGCTACAATTTATGGCTTAAATCCAGGCTCAGCAGCAGGCGGTTGCACGCATTAGTGCCTGCCTCAGTGTGGTAGCCCTCTATTGCAGAAGCAAGAGAAAACTTCAGAAAAAGTTGGCAGAGTGTTGGCTTTGTTTTGTTTTCTATTCTGTTTGGTATTTCATCTAACTGGCAGGAGAGTATTTTTTTTTTCATAGTGGACTTTGTCTTCATAGTGCCTCTGAACACAGGGGAGCAGGTGAATGCTGTGTTTGCCACGTGGCTGGGGAAATGCATGTTTCAGTCAGCTCAGTTTCCTTCCTTTAGCATTGACAGAAATGAGTTTTAATTGAGCACTGCTGTGGAAGTTACCCCTGCTTAACTCTAAGGTGAAGCCTGTTTGCATTGTAAACTCTAATTCAGCAATGACTAGTTCAAATTGTGCTTTTGAATTCAAAGGTACATGAAATGGTTGTGTCATGGACAGCTGACCCACTATTTAAGTGGTTTTCTTGCTCAGATTGCAGTTCCTCATAGTCTGGAGTAACAGCTTTCCAGAAGATATCTGATAAAATTATCTCAAGCTGTTTCCTAGGGGAACTGGGTTTCTTAACTGGATTTTTCCTTTTTCTTTTTACAGACTTGAAGTGGTGCCTGTGGTAGGAAGAGGACCTGCCATATCCCAGCCCATTCCAAGTGGAAAGAGGAGCCTGATGCTGCCTCTAGCTGCCCACCAAAAAGCTCACCGCCGTGTGCATATTCCATGACTGGGTGAAGAACACTTTGGCAGCCGTTCACACTTCCCATCATCACAAAGGTGATGCTGGGGAAGGACGAACTACTGTATTCTGAATCAAGAAAAGCGTAACATAAAGAAGGATGTGCTCTCTCTCTGTCTTCTCTCTGAACACCACAGTCAGCGCTAGTTTCCCTGCATTCCCCTTCTTTTCCTTAATATCAGAGAGTGGCCCTCAAGAAGACATTGTGCTCCATGCCTCTGGGTGGTGCTTGGTACAAGTCGAAGAAAATTGAATTTTCATGGCGGTATAATTCAACGTTCTCTCATTGCACAGCTGTGTGGATACCAGGCTTCAACCATTCCCTTCCGTGTGAGCACTATGTCATTCTTGCCATTTCCTCTTGCAGTAACCTAAAGCCTGAATGCTGTTGGTCAACAAGCAGGTAATTTAAATATTAAGAGAAATGTAGGAGAGGCATGCCAGGGGGGTGGGGACTTCAGGATGAAGTACCTGCCACAGATTAAAGATCGTAAGATTATTGTACTTTCCTAGTTTTAATTAATTACTTTCCTTGTTTATTTTCTACCTTCTCATTTAGCTCCTTTTTTATTTTAGGTATATGTGATGTAAGTGCTAACGCAATTTACCGCAATATATTTGTCACATTGAGTGAGTGTTACCTTCATCGATTACAAGCAAAAAAGTTCCTAGAAGTAAGAAGGAAAAAAACCTAAATTTGTATTTCAGTGGATTCTTGAAGGCTTATCTCCATGGAAATGCTATATGTAAATCTGCGGTGTTTCATCTGGATTGTGTTTAGGCCTACATTTGGGCTTCAACTTTATGGTAAGTGCAAAGTATCTCTCCACAATAAAGGAGAGCAAGCTGCCTTGGAGTTAGCAAAGGTGTGCAAGATCAGCCACAAACTAGCTAATGTCCTGTATGTCCTGCTCCATCTTGTCTTGCAGCAGCTTGTGTATAACTTCAGTTAATATTTTCGCTTGTAATCAGACTGTTGGATAAATTAGGATAGTTACAGTGTTAAAACACAGGTGGTGTAGTGGAGAAAGCAGCATTGTGCTGCTTTATGTGAAGTGTACCTGCTGCCTGTTGCAAACCTTCTCAGTGCTTATCCTTTCCCCTTCCTGACAAGTTAGCTGTCCTGTCTAATCAGAGTAAACACTGATTGCAAAATTCTCTGGTGTGCAGGCCTACTGAAGTCTCCCTGCCAGATGTACACCTGGCTATGGTGTCTGAGCCAGCTTTTTGATCCTTTGTGCTTTTAAGCACCACTTGGTCTGAAGTGGCCAGTGCACTCTTAACTTCTTTTGCTTCTCCTGGCACACTTTCTAGAAATGAGAACACAGAGCTCTGCTGATCCCAGGAATCATGCTCACCTCCTTTTTCTGTGCCAGAATTTGGCAGTGGTATAAGCTCATGCTTTCTCAGAATCTCCTTTCAAGGTTCTTATCATAAATATTAGAAGCCAAATTAGTCTTTATTTTAGTAGCATAAAAAATACACTAAGGTAGACAAAGCAGTGAGTTACCAGTCCTGTTTCCTGCCATACTTTTTTAGAATTCTCAAGTGCTCTTTGGGTTAAGGTCACTTTACAGAAGCTGAAGATACGGCCTTACACCCAAAACAATAATTGTGGTAAAATGATTTTCCAAAATACCCCTTCTTAATAGCTCTCCATTTTTCCAGAATAACCTTAAGAGCTTTCTTTTTTACACAATGTCACGACTGCAACATAAGAACTTGCAGGGATGTAAATTTTCACAAGGAAGGATGCAATGAAATTTTACTGAACCTGATTCTATGCTGCCTTATGCATTGTACAATCATTTCTACTTTTACCGTGTTGGGCGGGGACACCCTTGGCCTACAATAGTAGTGAGTTAAAGTCACTTAGTGTTGTTCTGAATGACTATGTAAATTGCAAGAGGCAGAGAATCTGATTCTGTGCCTATAAATTTTATCAAACCAGCTGCTTGTCAAATTTCATTTTTGCTTTATTTAATCATTAGATATTACTGGAAGAAAATTGTACATTCTGCTGTTAGTTCTTCTGGTGTAAATCTGGAATAAGAGCCTAATTCTTATCTCCTTCTGTCTGGTATCAGTGGAAATCAATTCCAGTGAAATTTACTTTAGATTTAAGCTACCATATTCATAGTATAACGTGGTCTTTGTGGTTCTTAAAACAGATGCATGGAAATGCCTACAGTTGTAAAAAACGATCCAGGCCAGCTGATTTCATATCATAGAATTTACTTTTGTATGCTGTACTGTATTCTGCTACACACTTTTGAGCATCAGCCATTCAATTGGCTGGCTGTTGAGCTAGCTATAGTTAAAAAAATGGTTACTCGCACATACTGAGTCAGCCATCAGGTTTACAAGAAGAGGCAAAACTGCTAATTGTTGCAATAGTACCTGAAGCAAAGGTGTGGCTAAGGTAGCAATTATCTACCATTCAAACAGTGATCAGCTTCCACCTTAATGTCTTGGAAAAGCTCTTCATGTCTTATATAATCTTCTGCACACTTTTCCTGCGAAGTTATCCTGGGAACAGAGTGGGTAGATGGGGTGATGCGCCCCGGTCAGTTTACCTTCTGTGTGGCTGAGACCATTGCAAAACAGTAGAAGAGGTGCTTGTGATCAAACACGGGAGCCTAAGTCAGCAGTTGCAAGCACTGAGGGCAGGAGTGGCTGTGGGAAACGCAGGAGCCAGGCTGGTTGTGTATAAATTGAACTGAAGCCCTGGTTCTTCACAAGAAAGTACTTTGTGTAACAGGGAAGAGGCGTAAGTTATCATCAGTCTTGCAATGCCAGCATCTTTTAGTTCAAGAGAGGTGATGGTACCGTGGATGAGGGGCAGAGGATCTGCCCAACAGGGAATTTATCCAAACTGGGACCATTTGGCTTCTTCTCAGCAGTTCCCACGTACAAACTGTTCAGAGAAGGACATCTAGCTAAAGGGTGTTAGCTCTCCAATTACCCTTGCCTAGTATAATGGCTCCCAGAGGCCCATTCTTTGCTGCTATAAATTAGAATAACCCTTAAGGTTGACTAATTTGTCCATGCCCTTTACTAGGGATGAGGGTGATATGCAGGAGATGTAGAGCTGCCTTCTCCCCTCATCGCCTCAGGGCTTTCTTATCCACCTCAGCCCAGCCAGCAGTGGGGATCAGTCATAATCCTGACTTCCCACTAATGGTAAGAAAAAGCCACCTAGGCAGGATGTCACACAGGCCAAACTAAATCCCTGCAGAAATGTACTGTCGTTCTCTTCTGCAGAAAGCCTGCGCAGCAAGGCACTACCCTCGACATGCTGCTGCCTCCTTTCCCCTCCCATTTCCATACATGCTCACTCAGGGTGAAGGCTGGAGGGCTGTCTTGAACCGGGCAGTGAAGCATCCTTGGCCTGCCGACAGGTTATTGCGAGCTGGACCCATGTGAGCAGACAGCAGTGATGAGGCAAGCATTTGTTTGTGTAGCGCCGCACTCCTGATGGCTTGTGCAGATGCACCGAAACACCTCTGATCACATTGCATTCACAACCAACACGTGCCGGGCGGCCCTAAAGAAGGCAAAGCAAGCATTTCCAGTCCTCTGGCTACAGCAGCGCCAGGGTGGCATAGCCCAACAGGCGCTTGCATAAGCAGCAAGCATGGGCTGTCCCTTATCTGTGGCTCAAGAAAAAAAGATTTTTTTCTTTTTGGTTACCTATAGACCTTCTTCAGCTTCCCAAAAGTTGCATTTTCAGCATGGAGAGATGCTGCTAGGAGACCAAGGAGCCAATGATGTGCTGACCTGCATGTATCATTTAAAGGAAAGGGAAAAGACCTTGCGTGGAGAAACCTTCAGCTGAAAGGAACTGTTTTGTTCTGCTTTAATCTCTGTTGTTTGATTGACCCTTTCTGGTGACAAACCTGGTGCACTGCTGCTGTACCTTTGAGGCCAGGCAGCAGAGGTCATTTCCATCCTGGAAATGGTAATTGGATAAAGTGCTAGAGGTGAATGTGCAAGGCAGTGATATTACCCCAGCCTAAAAGTTCTTTGAGAGTGGCAGCTTGGATTTAAAAGAGGTTCCAGAGGAGCCTTTGCATCCCCACCAGTGGCTGATGGAAGTTGGCACATCGATTTTGACAGCGCGGAGCTGGGAATGGGGGTGTCTACATCAGGTTTCATGTAAGCACCTCACTCTCCAACATTTGTTAAGCTGTGTTTAGGTATACCTGAAGACCCTTGGGGTTCCCTGTTCCGTCTTTTGCACCCTCCCAGTAGCTTGGGGAGCTGATCCCCTTGAAGAGTAACCTTGGCAGCGTGGAGGGAGGCTGCGTTGTTCTTCAGCCACATCACTTCCCTGATCCACTTCCTATACAGAAGAGCAAACATTTGTCCCGGCACAGCAGATGGGTGGTGTGAGGAGGGAACCGGTGGTGAAGAGAGAAGAGACTAAGTCTACTAAGCCAGCACTGCCACCAAATAAACGTGCCTTGAATTGCAGCTGCTGGAAGCTCATCTGTCAGTGGTGCCTTTTCATAGGGTGACAGGGAACAGGACCTGAGCTTAAGAGCTAAGCTTTGAGAAGCAAATTAATTTCAGTTGAATCTAAAAGAAGCCAGGTATTCTTTTGTTTAAGTTTATCCAGCCAAACCACTGTCAGTTGCCCTGTTTCCCTTTGAATTATCTCCTCTGAGTTCACTGCAGTGCCTTGAGTTTACTCTGGAGAGAATGGGAGCAGAATTGAGCTATGGTGGCTCATTTCCCTGTGGTTTTCTGAAGAAAAAGAATCTGTGACATGAGGAGCCCTGTGTATTACCTGCTGGCTTAGGCAGAAGGTAAGTGAAGGCATCTAACTGCACCCAAATGCTTGCAGAGTGGCTGTCAGTCAGAGACCGAAAGGGCCGACGTGACGCGGGCAGGAAGAGCGTGAGGAGACTGACTCCCCTTGCACTGATGCAAGTGTTTATCAAAAGACTTCTTTAGCGTTATTGTTATTACCCTAGTGTAAACCGAGCAAAGAGTGAGAAGAATCAGGCCAAAGTTTGAATGAGCCTGGTTTTTCGTGCATTCACCTTATATGACTGCTCCCATCGCCTGCGCAGCATGCAATAAACGTTGCTAAGTTCTTTGTTACGGTCATCACTGCAGAATACCAATTCTAACAGTACTGCACCCTGGTCAGAACCCAGCTTCCTCCTCTCCCCTCCCACCCCTCACACATACTTTTTTTAGGTCTTGCAGGTGCTGTAGATAGTCAGCTATTAGGGGGAATTGACTGACCAACACGAGGCTCAATTTTTTGCTCTGAGCTGTACCCCTGAAAACAAACCTTTTTTTTCTTTTCTCTCAGACTCTTTCCTTCTGTTTCTACGTGAAAGCTATAGGGAAGCCCTAGCCCTCACGCTGTTTCACCAAAACTGGTGAGTATTCCAGCTGCACTCAGACCTTGTCCACAACCTCGACAAGGTTTGGTCAGGTTTCACAGTGGGAGAACAGTCTGCTCCTGTCTCTGAATGTGTGGAATTGCACAAGGGAATGTGATGAATGAGAATGTTTTTCTTTCTCAGCATATCTTCTGAAATCCCACTGGACAATCTGTGTGACTGGCAAAACTCTCCCATAATTCTGAGTGTTGTGGCCCATCCCAAATCTTATCTCACATTAAAGGATTAAAGAGCATGCCAGTATTTCTCCACCAAAGGTTTCCAAAAATCCTGTGAATAAAGCCTCTGCTTTTCTCACTCTCACTGGCTGGGAACCAGTGGTGAAGCTGGAACCCCTAACTCGAAGCAGGTTGGGCCAGTTCTCATGACCACTCCTCCCTGGCCTGGAGCTGCCACCACCTTCCCCAGGCATGGCTGACTCCATGCAGCCCTGCCTTGGGCATCTCTGGCCTGGATTTACTGATGCTCCTGATTCCTGGAGAGTGCTGCAGGCACTGGGGCTGATCTGCAGAAGGAGCCAGCAGAGATGGGACAGATCTCATGTACCTGGGCTGCATGCTGTGCAGGGTGTCACTCTAGGAGATTCTTCTTTATTTTCTTTCTTGAAATTTAAAGGGAAAAAGGGAGACTAGCGATCCCCCAAATCCCTACCAGCAGATAGATACACAGCTGGTGCAGATCACCAGGATGTTATTGGACTGAATTCCAGCCAAGACCCTGGCCCCACATGCTTTAAATGGAAGCGATACTCAAAAGCAACATAGAAAATAAATGTTCTCTCTTTAGATGTAACAAATGATTGCCCCTTTGGAGGTGATAATGTTGTTTAATTCTCTTGCTTGGTGTCCTGCCAAGGAGTTCAGTGCTGGATAATACAAATAAAAACCATCCCCACCCTGAAGGGCTGACAACTCAAGAGGCAGACATACTGCAGACTGGTTTTGCCAGGGAATAAATAGGTGAGCATGGTTTCATATTTAGTACTTTTACCAGTCATGAAGAGCAGGACAGATTCAGAAATGAGTAAGCCTGAGAGAGGTTCTTTCCTCAGTTGATCTTGGGGGAAAAAAATGCCATCCAGTGAATTTAGGAGAGTTCAAATGGGGAAGTAGCTAGACAGCAGTGTTTGGCAAGGGAGAGGAAGACAAACTGTTCAGGGCAAAATCTTCCCACAGGAGAAAATTACCTTAGAAATTTCCTCTTAAATAAATCAGGAGTTCTTTTCCAAATAATCCCATTTAATGCACATGTACTGCAAACTGACTGTCTAATTCATTACCCGTGTAACAAAACTCACGTAGTTAAACCACATTTTCTAATTTAACCAGAGTATCTGACAGCAAAGGGCCACTGAACAACTTAAGTACACCTCTTCAAAGGTCAGAGACAATTGACCAAACCTTACCTTGCTTTTCTGGCTACATGAAGCCTATATTTCTAGCCATGCCTTAGCTATAAAGAAAATCTTGGCTGCAAGGATAAGGAAACTAGCAGCATCCTTATTTTGGCTGCATAGCTCTATACACCTGCACAGGCAAACAAGGTGCTTATACCATAGCAGAATTCACACACACTCGTGTAATTCTAGGTTGTGATTCTCTTAGTTATTGATTATTGCTCTGTGAAGTTTTCAAGCTTGTGTCCAGGTTTATAAATGCTTATATAAACCTTGCCTGCTTCCTGCACAGAAGTCAAACAATAGGGATTTACACCTGCCCTTTACATGGTCCTGCAGGTGATGTACGTCTTTAGCTGCATGCTTTTGCCAACTTGTCTGCATGGCTATTTACACAATAGTTACAACATACACTTTCTCAAAAAATGAATTACATTTGGTTATCTATTCAGAGGTTTTCATGTGTCACAAACATGAAGGAAAAGGGTAAAAATTACACAGAAAGCTCTGTATTAAGAGGTTAAACACATCCACAGATACAATCAGCTAACAACGTGATTACCATGGGATTGAAGACTGAGTGTTTTGGTATTTCTAAAAGCCTTCAGGACCATCTGCACTTATAACACACTAATACTTTAATGCACCTTTTTATTTTAGAACTTGAAGTGTGAAATTCTCACATACCAGTTTCCCAGGCTTGTATTCTTTATATGCCCTCATATCACACTGGCATTCACAGGAATTTACTATGAATGCAGAGTCGGGCCCTGCTACAAGTTTCTGTTTTCTAAGTCTGTTAGGGAAACATAAGAAGAAGCAGATATTACATGTGCAAATTTTTACTTTCATCTCTAGGTGGGTATGAATAGTTGGTCATTAGTTAATGATGACATAAGAGCTGGCGCTCCTGATAAGCTCACAGTTCCTTCAGGCTCACTGGAAAGCTGCAATCCTATTAGTCAGATGCTGTAAAAGTTGGTTTTTTAATTACCTTGAAGTCGAGATAACTCTTCCCTTTCTGAGCTACTAGGAATTACTCACAGATACATGTCCAAGGGAAGGATTTGGTCTCCATGTTTTAATTAAGATCACGTTTAAATACAGCGTAAAATACAAACCTTTTTCTATGGTACCCAACAAACATCTTTCTTACTTGTCCTGTCTCCTACCTCTTTGTCATCATGCTTCATGATTCAGGGTTCACATGCCTTCCTTCACATCCCACCCCAGTCTCACACTTGTCACCACTGGCAGTCTGATTACCTGGAGCAGGGGACCTGAGGGCAGTCAGGGGATAGGTCTGTACCGCCGTTTGATTGTGTCCCAGGACAGCATGTTGGCAGACAACCAAGAGGAGTGTGTCAGCTGCTGTGTTTTGTAAACTAGCTGCAATCCTTTTGCCACTGTGGATTGCAAAAGCGGCAGTGCTGCCAATGTTTATATGCCTCTGGCATCCTGATTAAGAATCTTTTAGTTACATCATATGTATGTGCAAGTGTTTGGTTTTTTGCTAGCTAGCAGGGAGATTTTTGGCTAGATGAAAGACACGTGGTCGAGCGTGTACCTGTGCATCAGAATTACAGCTGGGGCTGCACCAGAAACAAAAGGAGATAGCCTTTTTTTTTAGCAATGGTTGATTGGAGTAGTAATGGGGGAAGTGGGACATTGCTCCTCTTAGGTCATAAGCCTAACCAGTAGTACTGCATTGTTTTGTACCAGGTGTTACTCTATTATGTATAATTTTACTTTCTCTACATTGTACTGTGTAACAGAATTTTGTATAGCAACCCTCCTTTGCTATGGTTCAGCTTGTAGCTAATGGGAATTGAAAACATTGTAAGGGAGCAGAAGACTTTAGACCAAAGGTTTGGTTTGGTTTGGTTTTTTCCTGTGGTCCGTATCTGGAGCTGTGAGATTAAATGTGCACTGGGTCTTTTCCTACTGGAGGGTTGCCCTTCTTGGGTAAGGGCTAGTTGTCAATAGGAACTTGAGCGGAAGAGTATCGAGTAAGGTCTTAGTCTAATCTCTTACAGAAGTCCAGCAAACTTTCATCAAAGGAACAGGAAACTCAAAACTAGAAAGGCCACTATTTTCATGTCTGGAGTATATGGACAGAGATCATCATTTAATTCTTCTATTGTTTGTCATTTTCTTGGTTTCACCAGCAATATAAGCAGTTTTGCACCATCCTTCTTTAAGAAGGTAAGTACTACATTCTAAGACGATCAAGACCCCAGTTGAACCTGTTGCTATGAAGGATGCTGGTACAGGTAGAAAAGATGAACACTATTCAATGAAACAGAAATGTGACCTTGAGAGAGACAGCGTGGCATAGCAGTGAGGAAAGTAGCCTTGTAAAATCCAGACACAGTTTCCTTCCCTGCCCTGACTTCTTCGTGACCTGCAGTGAGTCACTGAGAGCATCCATAGCCATTCTCCCCCACCTTGTTGATTCCGCTCCTCTCTGAACGGGGGTTCAGAGAAAGCTCAGCTGTTTGTGTAGCAGCTGCAGAGATACATGGCCTGTGTTGTCCAGGATAGTGAACAGCAGATATTTGGTGGCTGCTGGAAAGGACAAACCTTTCCTGCAGTGGAGAAGTTGCAACCCTGAGAGCAGCTGTAGCAAGTACAGGTAGTGTGCTACTGCTGACCCAGGTAGGCCCATCCTGCTCCTAAGCCAGAACCCTGCACTAGCTCTCAATTCTTTAATCTGTAAAAGGGTGTAAGAGGATTGCTGTGCCTCACAGACATGAAGTTTAGATAATTACAAGTCAGACACTGAAATATTACACTAGTAGAAGTACCTCAGATGCAAAATTTTTGCTCTGTCAAGGCTAATGTGATTTTCTCCAGGTTGTCCTGTTCAGTTGGATTCTAAAGGGCAGTGATATGGTTTTTCTGAACTCTGTGGAATGGTGCTAGAATTCTCTTTGTTGGCTTTTATTTTCTGTGATAGTCTATAGGGCTTTTCCGTAAGGGATCAAAGCATCTCTATAGACCTTGCTCACCACATCCTTCTTCTTCTTCCCTTTCCTTCTCCTTTGAACTTGAATATACACTCCACTGGAGTATTCTGATAAGTAGCAGAAAAATCCATCTGAGCTGGTACCAGTATTATATAATTTAGATTGCAGAGTTGCATTGGATCACTTTCTGTGGGGAAAAAAAAGAGGTGAATCATCCTGAGGTGACCGCAATACCCTCAAGAGTAAGATCTTGGGTCCTAAAATTACAAGTTACTGCAGGCAAACTGAACGGCTTAGCTCCCAAATCCTTCCCAATCATAATTTATAACAAAAGAAGGATCTTTTCTCAGGTTAATGTTTGAGCTTCTTCTCATCTTCTGTGCCACTTTTCGGAAACAGCTGCAATACTAAATTAATCTTTTTGGATATGAGTTGATACTGCGCATCAAGTTTCTCTTTTGCATTCAGTGAAGGCCCACTGGTTCTAGCAAACTTCACAAGGGATTTCATATTCTGTAAAATACTTCACATTTCTCTGTATCAAAGTCTGATATTTTTTTCCAGAGCTGTACAAGCTCACACTACCTACCTAGTCTGTCGGTCCGCATCACTTTCATGGGTTTCTGAATTGCTAATGAAGGCTACATGGGCCTCAAAGCTTGCAAAGGGTTCCCTTTGACTGGGTTTGCACAACCTGAATTAATTCTCCTCTAGAAATCCCAAAGTGTCTTGTCCATTTTTCCCATTGCTTACAAAGAGAATTTCCCTTGGTAGTGAGGGTGGGGTCTTAGAGGCCCAGCAACACCACCAGTGACCAAAGGTTATTGCTTTTGCTTTGCAAATTATTTATAGGGAAACAGAGAGGATGCAGAATCTGGGGAGATGTTTGCAGCTGAAATTCCTACTTTTGCTCTGCTGTAGCTGAGCTTCAAGTCTCGTAAAATATTGAGTGTTCACTTAGGAAGCCTTGAACACCGCTGTTTATAATATATCATCCCAGAACTTCAATAGCTGCCTGGAAAACTGCTGAAATCCCCAAATGTGCAACTTTACTTACAAACCACTACTATTGTTGTGACAATGGTGCGGTTGTACTTTTTCTCACCTTTCCTTTCTACTTATCCAGCTTAGCTATAGATCTAGTAAACACATATTCCTACAAAGGAGGGACAAGAGGTGTCTTCCCTTTTAAAGTAATTTCTGCTCCTGAGATGGGACAGAGGTGATGTCTGTGCTGTTCCTTTATATTGTACATCCATGCTCCATCAGGGCACTTTCAGGCCTTACTGCTTACATGAGACGTACAGCAGCCTGTTCTTAACAGCAACCTGGTATGTGTATACTCAGCCCTTCTGTTCAGGTTAAACTCTGTGTTCACCCCAGCAAAATGTTGTATCTGTTCCTGTGTCTATCCCTGTTGTTCGTGGTGTCTTCCTCCTCGGCATATATGACTATTACATTTTCCGTGCAGAACCAGACCTTCTTCCTTAAGTGCTGGTGACTGAAAGGACTGCCAGAAGGATCAGCTCGCAGTGGTTCAGAGTTGAGCAGAAATGAGTGTTTGACTCTCAGAAATTATTATTTTGTGACCAGGCACCATCTTCTAACAGATAACAGCAGATTTGTTCTTTGTTCATTGCCTCTGCAAAAATATGGCAGTTCCTGGTACTCATCTGGAAATGACCAAATCGCATCAGTTCCCTGGTCTATGGTCTCCTTGTCTAGGGTCACGTGTACATCAGTGACCAGAAGAGACACTATCAAGCAAAGAAAAAGAAAATGCATAGCTGGGAAATAAACTGTTAGTAGAGATTTCTTCCTAGTGATAAGCAGCTAATTGTTGGCTTATATCCTAAAATGAAAGGTTTAAGAACACCTTTTGTATGCTAGTAACTAGTTTTTACTAACCAGTTCAAGGTTGGGGTTTTTTTTACATTCCTGCAATTTCTTTAACCCCAAGAATAGCCTGTGACTATGAATTCTCCATGTTGATAACATGTTGATGGGGGAAAGAAAGATTTGCCTTTATGAATTAAAATCTTTAATGAGGACAGAAGGAAAGAATGAAAGTATTCTCAAAAGGCAATTAGTTCTTTATGCAGGTTGTATCAGAAATGTTCTTCAAACCCTTCGTCCTCTGTGAAAACAGAATGTGAAAGAAACCAAGAAGGTATGGAGGGCTGATCCCAAAAAGGACCTATGCACATAATGTGGCACATGACTGAAATATAAGTGCCTAAGTGCAGAGCTGCATACCTGAAGGTGTCCACCTCACCTTGTATGTCATAAACTTTTTGCTTTAATATTCCTCAACCGGTTGAAGCTGTGCATCTGCTCATGCCCAGAAACACCTCAGTCCTGAGAAAGCTGAGCAGAGTGACACCTATCCCGTCTTTAACCCAGCAACTATGCATTCAGTGCTTATTTTCCCAGAGACATCTATGCTGCTAAGTATTGTCACAACACATCTGGCACGTAAGATCCAAACAGAATGGAGTGGAAACCTTACTTTTCTTTTAAGACTTGGCAGGGGAAGGTGGCAGGGGCAGGTGCCTTCTCATTCAACAGCCTACCCTTCACTCACAAGGTTTTGCCAAAGTGGCTCAAATCCACACCTTCCCCAACAGTACCCAAACCACCAAGTTAAAAGCCAATCTGGGCAGAAAAGGACACCTTAACATAGCTGTCAGCTTCTGAGAGCAAGCTTAGTTGTGCCATGTCCTAAATTGTAGCAGCTGGGACAGGGAGTCCCAGGATCCCCACGCCCACTGGGTTCCCCTTACGGCAGTTTCTGCGGCAACTGGTGCTGTTATTGTCCTTGGTCACCCACCACGTCCCTGCTCTGTGGCAAGTCACGCATCGGTCCAAGGTGGCACAGAGGGCTGTACTGATGTGCTTTCAACAGCCTGAGATGCCAGACCTAGAGCTTGACTCTTTCTTCATACCAACATCGGTTCAGGGTAATGCAGTCAAAACAGTACAAATCAGAGGGAATTCTAGTCCCCCAAATGTCTTAAGGATGCTCCAGTTACCAACCAAACAAGAAAGCAGTGTACCATCAGAATTAAAATCATATATATATATATAAATACGACCCTATATATTTTTCTTTCTTTCTGCAGCCCCTTTCTTATGTTTTCCTGAAAGCAGAGTAATTAATAGCATGGGTGACATGTGATTGTTGCTACATGGTTATAGAAAAGGTGCCAGAGCCCTGTAATAAATTATTTCTCTGAAACATTAAATACCTGGACAACTAACTGTCAAGGATTTTCCATGCACAGATGGGAGCTGCAGAAGAACAGATCTGTGGGGTCTGAATCTCATGCAGCACAAAAGGAGCCCTTTCATGTTACATGAAATCACCCTGCAGTGTTTGAAATGAATTCCTTTAGATCAGGGGGAATCAATTTTGGTCAAATTGCCTTCAATCAAATGACTAATGGTTTTGTTAAAAATCTCACTGTCAGTCTTGAAGAGAGATGTTGATCTGGATAAGCTGTGCTGAGCTTCCCTTCACTCCCTCACCGCTCATGGCTTGAGAAAACTCTTCAGAAAAATATCCCGTGCAGCATATTATGATGTTATCATGTGTTAGCACATCTCATTCAGAGAGCTATCCAGTCTGATTTTAAATGGCGTGTAAATCTTCAACTAAATATAATCCAGACTTCATATTGTTTTACTATTTTCTTCCTCTATACCTGTTCCCAGCATGTGTTCAATAAGACCATATTATTCCTTCCTCTATCATGAATATGCATTATGTACAGGTTTTTGTTTTGGGATCTGGGATGGGCAAAGCTGGTGGGGTTTCTTTCTTGTGAAATCCGGTTGATCAGGGGAGTTGTGGTTTCTTAATTCTCTAAAATTCAATATTGGGCCAATTCCACTTCTCTTTATCTTATCAGATTTTGGTGTGGCATTAGATTTAAAAAATGCCATTGCGGAGTGTAGCATCTGAGATTTAAGGAAAGAATTACTTCTGTTCAATTGTGGTGAACGTTATTTGCCCTTTGTGTGCAGGTCTTCTATTAGATCCAGCGGGTTTTGCCTTGGATAATAAGGAAGGGATTATGTGAGAGATAAGTTGATTATTCAGTAATTCCCCAGGAAAATATTCTGAAGCAAATTCAGGTGATAAACACCATCTGTGTAGG
>NW_008824306.1:2297383-2304155 GCF_000699105.1 Pygoscelis adeliae | reverse complement strand
GATATGGTAAATCTCTTATATGTGTGTGTGCAATATGTTCTCCGTATCCCAAGTTGAGGTAGTCAGGTCCACCGCCTAAGTCAGAAATCTTCCGCCCCCAGCCCACCCCCAGGCAACAGAGGACTTGACCATATCATGGACATCCAGGGCTTTATTTCCAGATCTTTCTTTGAGTTAAGCAGAGAAAAAGTAGTAAGCTTTGAGTGTCTCTGAATAATGTTCTCACTGCTGGTGAGCTCCAGTCTTTTCTTGTTTACTAGCGCAGCTCACTTGAGGAATTCTTCTCCAGGTTTGCTTTGAGTCACCCTAGTGGTTTGCTTGCTTCTCTGCATAACTTCTGACATCTCTATATCAACGCCACCATGGGTAAGGTTCTTTTGGAAGACTTTTTACATTTTTTTTGCTTCCTTACTTTTTTCCTAAATATACATATCCAATGGGAAGCTGGTGCCAGGCTTTGGCTGCGCATCATTTCTTCATATGAACTACGCAACAGCCAGAAGATGCTCCAGACTGAGTTTTCCAATATGTCTGGATGTCCACTGGTGGCTTCACTGTTTCATTGCTGGGCTGTCATGTGGAAAACCTCCACTGCTTTGTTCCTTGGGAAATTTGGTTATTGGTGGCCTCCAAATGCCCGTGATTGTTAGGGAAGTCAAACTATGTGATCTGGGGATTACACTAGGCCTGGTGCTTTGAAGGGCCCTGTGAAGTGGTAACTGTCCTGACTGCAGTGCAGCATAGCGCTTTTTTAGCCCACCAACCTGCTACGTTAGCCTTCACAGGACACGATAGGCTCTGCTGCCGCACAATGCACCACACTCACACACACAGAAATTTAAGAAAGACTGGTTTATTCTTAGGCAGAGTAGCTATAAAGAATGCAGAGGATGATGTAGTGAGACTTGCAGCATTGTAACTGACTGTACAAGAAGCAAACACTGGAGAATTGGGCCCTTGATCTTTCATGTAACGCCTTGTTGAGCCCAGACTTAGTACCACAATCAACTTTATACTGCACGTGTGGTTGTAGCGTATGAAACTGTTTACTGCTCTTTTAAATCTGCCTTCTCCAAGGTACATTACAGGAGGAACCATAGGATGTTTAGATTCATATCTTTGGGAGATTTTTCCAAATGTTAGGGAAGTTGATATAAATTTTCTTTAAAGTTTGATTGTCTTCCTTCCTTTGGTTGAAGTTAATAATTGTAGCCAATGTTTCCAAACAGCTGTGGAACTGATCCAAACTTGCTAGTAACACAGAGAAGGGGAAAGATTTGGAAACTGAAATGTCATGAGATTTTTTTATCAGTGTGGCAAACTCTTTTTGAACTGATATATTTTGATTTACATTATCAAAGGTTTAAAAAGCGTAGTGATAACAAGCTCATCGCACAGACATTTTCAAGATTAATAAGTTATCTTAAAACTTTCTGCATTATCTCCACACTTCAGTTCACCAAGCTTTCTGCATCTGAACATTTTAGAGAGGCTTCAAGTAATTTTCAGGGGGATTACTTAAAATTCAGAGCATTCCATGATGAAAGCTAGCTTTTCTGCAATGGTTTTGAAGTGACCAAGTAACCTACTGACTTGCATTATAGTACACAGTTCATGACATACTGTCCTCATGAATCACTGAAATTGCTCTTTCTAGTCATGCCCAAGGCTCTCCTCCTGCCTACCCTCACACCCCTTTCTATACCTCTCACCAAGAGCTGCTTTTATCACCCTGATTCGCACAAGACACCATCTAACGAATGCTGTTCCAGCATTTTGGAAGGGGTGGTTTCTCTTGTCTAAGCTCATATGCGCCCTTTGAGACAGTAGGAATCCTAAGAGCCTTCTGACAGTGGGGTAAGAGTGAAGTATTGCTGGGCTCATCATTTGCCACGCTAACACCTCCTTCCCCAGCCCCCCTTTTCCTGTTATTGTTTGTTAGAGTTTTCTCTACTTCTCTTTGAATTGTAAGATTTTGAGGGAAGAAGACAGGTTCTTACTGTGTGTTTATCTGGAGTCTACCAGGGCGGGGCTGTGGTCTTAGTGATATTTGTGATAGTGAGTGGCGTGATAGTGATAGTGAGTTTGGGGGCATTTTAAGGGATGTAGCTAGGTGTTTGAGGGTATTTTAGAGGATGTAGTAGACACGGGTGCTGCACTAAATTCCCACATAACTGTCCTGGTTTGGGCAGGGATAGAGTTAATTTCCTTCCTAGTAGCTGGTACAGTGCTGTGTTTTGGATTTAGGGTGAGAACAATGTTGATAACACACCGATGTTTTAGTTGTTGCTAAGTAGTGTTTTGTTGCTAGCCAGGCTAGGAGCAAGGGGAGGAGTTCATTGCAATGTTAAACCCTATGGTTTGATCCGAAGGGACCAGGGGTGGAGATTGTAATGGAAACACCTTTAAATTGTTGTAACCCATGATTTGAGTTGCATGTTATAGGAATTACTGTAGCAGGAACCCCTTGTTGCTAGCCAGGCTAGGAGCAAGGGGAGGAGTTCATTGCAATGTTAAACCCTATGGTTTGATCCGAAGGGACCAGGGGTGGAGATTGTAATGGAAACACCTTTAAATTGTTGTAACCCATGATTTGAGTTGCATGTTATAGGAATTACTGTAGCAGGAACCCCTTGTTGCTAGCCAGGCTAGGAGCAAGGGGAGGAGTTCATTGCAATGTTAAACCCTATGGTTTGATCCGAAGGGACCAGGGGTGGAGATTGTAATGGAAACACCTTTAAATTGTTGTAACCCATGATTTGAGTTGCATGTTATAGGAATTACTGTAGCAGGAACCCCTTGTTGCTAGCCAGGCTAGGAGCAAGGGGAGGAGTTCATTGCAATGTTAAACCCTATGGTTTGATCCGAAGGGACCAGGGGTGGAGATTGTAATGGAAACACCTTTAAATTGTTGTAACCCATGATTTGAGTTGCATGTTATAGGAATTACTGTAGCAGGAACCCCTTGTTGCTAGCCAGGCTAGGAGCAAGGGGAGGAGTTCATTGCAATGTTAAACCCTATGGTTTGATCCGAAGGGACCAGGGGTGGAGATTGTAATGGAAACACCTTTAAATTGTTGTAACCCATGATTTGAGTTGCATGTTATAGGAATTACTGTAGCAGGAACCCCTTGTTGCTAGCCAGGCTAGGAGCAAGGGGAGGAGTTCATTGCAATGTTAAACCCTATGGTTTGATCCGAAGGGACCAGGGGTGGAGATTGTAATGGAAACACCTTTAAATTGTTGTAACCCATGATTTGAGTTGCATGTTATAGGAATTACTGTAGCAGGAACCCCTTGTTGCTAGCCAGGCTAGGAGCAAGGGGAGGAGTTCATTGCAATGTTAAACCCTATGGTTTGATCCGAAGGGACCAGGGGTGGAGATTGTAATGGAAATACCTTTAAATTGTTGTAACCCATGATTTGAGTTGCATGTTATAGGAATTACTACAGCAGGAACCACCCGAACCAAGCCAGGCTAGGAGCAAGGGGAGGAGTTCATTGCAATGTTAAAGGACCTGAGCTGGCTTTGGTGCCCAGTAACTCCACACAACACACCACCTCTCCTGTCCTGAGTGACCACCGTAACAGATGGAGCCCAAAGTCACGGACTAAACGAACTCAATGGATATTTCATGGACATTTCTGGACATTTTACAGACATTCCACAAGGGTGGTCCATAGACTAAGGGAATGATATCTGTGTGTTATATCAAAGGATGGAAAGCGGGGCGGGTGGTTAATGAGGTTGTACTGGAAAATATGGGACTTGAGCATGACGTAGATGGTATAGAATAAGAGGTGGATGGGGCTGTGGTCTTAGTGGTATTTGTGATAGTGAGTGGCGTGGTGTTTGGGGGCATTTTAAGGGATGTAGCTAGGTGTTTGAGGGTATTTTAGAGGATGTAGTAGACACGGGTGCTGCACTAAATTCCCACATAACAGAGGACCAGAGAATCAGGGGCCATTGCAAGACTTTCTCGTTCTTCTCAACACACATTTTAGCTCAGTTCTTAATAAATGAGCTAGCTTGGGGATAAGGGTCCACAGCCCCTATCTGTAGTGCTCTTGAAAAAGGGGTAGCTTTTTTTGCCTTGATGAATATCCAAGACAAATGAATACGCCAAAGATTTTCTTTGGGATGGTCCAGGTTCTCCCAGGCCAAACTGGGCTGTGTGGTCACCCAGTCTAAAGCAAATAAAGATCCTCCTGAATAAATTATGTTTAATTATGTTAACTAAACATAGTAGATTGTGTTTAATATAAACATCTAACACATGAAAGAACTGAAAATGACTTTTCTTTCTTCTCTCTCTTAGTTTCAGGTAGGTGTGAATAATGATCTGCATTGCACTCAAGTGCTCTTTTTTTTTTCCTGAAAATGGCTGGGTGTGTAATGGTGAGAGCAGGGAGAACAGTTACCTCAGAGAAAGATGTACTCCCTTGCTGAATGCTGAAGCATTCCTCTGGCTTGGTCTGTAGTCATTTTGTTGGGTCCAGTGTCTGCGCCTGTCTGCTGACCCAGCATGCTGCTCATGACAGGCTGTGCATCCCATTCTCAACTAGAATGTTTTAATGAAATGAATAGCACTGACATAGCTGCATGGTCAAGCGTCATTCAAAAGTGAAGCCTGTGAGCCCTTTCAGAGCAACAGAAAGGGGAAAATGGCAGGTTTGGATCTAACTACAGAAAAGGTTGAGAAGATGACTAGAAGGATGCTCTGCACAGGCATGAGGAAACCAGCACGTGAAGTTTTCTGGGGATGTGTATGGGAAAGGATGTTTGGGCAGATACTACAAAAGCAGAGAACATCCCTAGCTGTTGGCCACAAGATGCTTTGAGGAATGGTGGGAGGAGGTGGTGTTGCCCTCAGGAGGCTCTGAGTCTTCGCAGCAATGATCACCTAGGCTCTGGACTCAAGCAGTTACCACCTTTCTCTGGCTGAAGGAGGAGGAGGACTGCAGCTCTAGGAAAGAGGAGATTCAAAAGGCAGTGGCTGAGAGTTGGGGCTTTTCACTGGTGTCTGAAGGCAATGTCTTAGTGATAAACCTAGACCTACTGCCAAACTCATGGTCAGAAAGCCCGTGTGATGTCTCTTGACCCTACCAAGAGAACTCCATCTCCTGTATTTGCTCTGGCTACCAGGCATGTTGTAAGCATTCAACTTCCATTCTCACCTGTCATATAGGATGCAGGTTGTGTTCGTGTGTGTGGCTCTCTCTCTTATATAGCAGAACATTCAGCCCAGTCTTAGAACTCATACGAGGACCTTCCATCTAAACCTTGCACTTCACAAGAATAGGCTGGCAATGCTAACGCAGTTTTATAAAGGAGAGGCCAAACTGGAGCACAGCAGTGTAATTTGCTACGGTTAGCAGCAGTGCAGAGGCAGAGACCTGGTCTCCTCCCTCTCATGTCCCACTCTCTGCAGAAGTCGTCTTCTCCAGTGTAACACAGACGCAAATGGGAGAGAAACTGGTGGAGGCAGAATGGCTGAAGAAGCAATGTTGGAGTTGCAAAGAGGATTCTGGGTTTGTCTATCCTGTGTGGAGAGCAGAGATAGACACAGATAGCCCCCCCACAGTGGGCTGTGTGCAGTAGCTCAGGCCTTGACACCCCATTTGGATGGGTTAGGAATTGAGCTGAGCGTGCTGGCATCATTTCCCCGCAGAAACCCTGAGCTGGGCTCTTCCTGAGCACGGTGCGGAGGCTTTGAGCACGCGCTGCAGGTGAGCTGCCACCAGCCAGGTGTACAGAAAGGGGAGGGGTCCGATGGCTCGTGACGCTTAACCCAGGGCTCAAAACCGTGTTTCAATGAAAAGCGCAGAGAAGTGACTCAGAAGAGCTAAAGGAAAAGATGAGAATTTGAATGCACAGAATCACTACTCCACCATCCTCCCTTTCCCCCACTCATCAGCCCTGCGCATTCTCTCAAAGGGAGGGGGTTTCTGGACACCTTGGAGGGCATTTGCAAACACACACACCCCCCAGCCCACCCCCGCATTTCTTTTTATTGCCTCACTTCTACCTGTAATGAAAAAAGGTCCCCGCTGTGGTCAGACTTTGTGTTGTTTGATTTAAGCACAGATCACAGTGATGAGGGCTTACCAAAGGCCTTTTGTGTGTATTTAACACTCCAGCTGCCAGGGCAAAGGGAAAACGCAACAGACTAAGCAAGACGGTCTAAATACTAATAAAGTCTAAGGGTGATTGGAAGGAGTGGAAATGGGAAAGCCCACAATCCAGGTAATTAAGCCGTAAAGCCCACAGGGGGAAGGGCTGTCACCAAGTCATCTGATGTGGGGTGAAGACCAAAGCACGGTGTGATTCTTTGTCTCTTCATCCCCTCCTCCGCTCCCCAGCATGTTCTTATTTCCCTATAAAGTCTTTATACGAAAGGTGGGAAAAAATGATTTAAAAAAATCCTGAAGGATAAATCTTGTAATTCAGAGCACTGAACAGCTGGTAGTTTAAAGCACAGAACAGCAGTTTAGTGATTAATTTACCTGTTTAAAATGCTGAACAATACAATGCAATAAAATATAAAATTTTATTTTGTGTGGCCTCCTTCAAACCGACTGTATCCCGGAGCTCTTTCTAAAGTTGAAGTGCAGCTGCAGAGTTAAATAATCAGTAATAGCAGAAGGGAGAGGTATAAAGAGAGATGCGCGAGCAATAAAAAGATCGGCTCCTCAGGAACCCCCTCCAGCCCATTTAATTTTACTGAAAGAAAGTCTCCTTTGCGGTAATTTTTACATATTGACGGATTTT
>NW_008824306.1:2295671-2297101 GCF_000699105.1 Pygoscelis adeliae | reverse complement strand
CCGTGTATTTGCACCTGCCGTTGGTGACCCCTCCGGAGGCACTGAGGGATGAAGTTCAGCCCTCTTGCATGGATAGCTGTGACTGACGTGCCGGTGAAAAAGAGTGTGCGTGCGAGTGTGTGTGTGTGTGTGTGTGTACAGAGGGGAGAGATAAGAAAGGTGGAGGGGAAATCAGGCGGATAATGATTTTGGTTAGGGGGAGCAACTGCCTTAGTGCGAGGCATACGTGGGCAAATTCATCCCTGGCGTAACATCTCTGAGCTCCCGGAGACACCATCGGGGAGTCATTTTACCCACGAAAATAAGGAGCCAGCCTACCCTCGTTTGTCAGGCGCGGCACAAAGCAAAGACGTGAAGAGCCCTGCCCGGGGTGGGGGCGGAGGGTTCTGCGTGTTTTGGGAACCCTTCACATCCGCAGCGTTCGGGTGTCCCGAGGTAACGCTCTGCCTCTCCGTGTTCTCCTTCTTCCGCCGGGTACTAATAAGGGAGGGAGGTAGCAGGCAGGCGCTAAACCCGCTCCTGCTGCATTTAGCGTTTCAGAATAGTGAACAGATTTGCAAATGATGTTTCAAGGCTGCTTCTTTTCCAAACAATGGCATGGCTGATGTTCCCAGCTCCTTTGACTTCGCAATTGTCTTTTTCAAACAGTAAAATGTTACAGTTAGCTTTCTGGGGAGGGCAGAGGGGAAATGTCATTCCTAAGTAATTTCAGGAAATGCCTTTTATAGGGAGAAGTATGCGCTGACAAACCACTCGCCTAAACTCCCTGGAGAGTTGCACCGTGCCGGTGGCACTGCTCTGAATTTACACCCGTGCAGCCGGGGAGCCGCCCTCCTAACTTGCGTGGAGTGGTTTCTTCCCTGGTGGGCGTCCGCCCCAGTGCCGACGAGCTCAGACCCCGGTCCGGGCACCGGGAAGCAAGGCTGCCGGCTTAACACGCGGCGTAGAATTTGCCTGAAGCCCTACGTATTCAGCCTCAAAACCTCGACGGATCTCGTCCCGGGGATTTGAAGGTCGCCCTCCCTAGAGCAAAGTGTACGATACTGCAGCCAGCAGCCGGAAAGGCACCTTGCGCTTTTCAGAACCGAGCCGTGCTTGCCTCTTTTGCTCTTGCGCTCCCTCTCCGCTAACCGATCTTTAATATGGATCTAATTCTGGCTACATTGCAGTGCCGCGAAATCACATTAGGCAGCGCAAGGAGACTCACCGCCCCTTCAAGCATGATAAACCCTTGATTGCTTCCCCGAAGCTCTAATGAGCCCGCGTGGGCTGGGCGTGATGGAGAGCTGCCGGAGCCGGGGCGGCCCGCAGTGGGGGCGTGCGGGGAAGGGGGGGCCGCTCCTCCTCCTCCTCCTCCTCCTCCTCCTCCTCCTCCTCCTCCTCCTCCGGGGGAGGCGAGGGAAGAGGAGCCGCAGGATCGACACGCGTCG